>NW_022589705.1:56988160-57527563 GCF_004348235.1 Phoca vitulina
TGTTATGCACAAACAATGAATCATGGAACACTATATCTAAAACTAATGATGTAATGTATGGGGATTAACATAACAATAAAAAAATTTAAATAAAAAAAAGAAAAAGGGAAAAATAAAAATTCAAAAAAAAAAAGAAAAAGAAAAACAAAGAAAAATAAAAAAATTAACTTTGAAAGACTAAAGAATCATGGGGAAAAAGCCATGAGTTCTATGTGCAGTATTCCCCTAGTGCTGGCGTTCTGCCATTCTCATTGATCTGTAAACTTGGTCTTGGCTGGGTGTTCTCGCTGATCTTCTCAGGGCGGGGCCTGTTGCCGAGGTTCCCAAATGTCTTTGCGGGAGGCAGAATTGCCACACCCTTGTCGGGTCCAGGCTAAGTAATTTGCTCGGGTTTGCTCTCAGGAGCTTTTGTTCCCTGCAAACTTTCTGTGCAGCTTTGGAGGACGATAGTGAAAAGGGCGCCCTCCCAATCTCTGTCCCGGAGGAGCCGAGAACTCAGGGCCCCGCTCCTCAGTGCACCCCCAGAGAAAAGCAGTTAGTCAGTCCTGTCTCCCTGGTCTCCTGCTGCACTCCGTGCTCAACCGGCCTGTGACCAAGCATTTCTATCTCTGGCACCCGACCCTGTGTGGAGTCTCCAAACCCAGCAGATCCCTGTGGTGTGCTCCTGCGCCGCTCCTCCCAGGGGAGGAAGGGGAGTCTCCCCAGATCTGCCACTTGTTGGGTCCCTGCTGGAGGAGCGGTGGCCCGACTGTGCCGCGGATCACGGTTTATGGCAACCCCGAGCTGAAAGCCTGCTCCTCGGCTCCATCTGTGCAGCCGGCTTCCCTGCTCCGATACCTGAGAGCTCTGCTGCACTCAGGCACCCCCAGTCTTTCTGTGACCCCGAGGGTCCTGAGACCACACTTTCCCAGCGAGGGTTCTACCCCCCACTTAGCCACTGGAGCGACGTCCCTTAGCGGAGCCAACTTCTAAAAGTTCCAATTTTGTCCTCTGCTGCTCTATCACTCCCCCGCCATCTATCTTTCTGAATATCGCCTCGGATTCACTTCTCCGCACATCCTACCTTCCAGAAAGTGGTCGCTTCTCTGTTCAGAGAGTTGCTGCTCTTCTTTTCTTCGATCTCCTGTTGAGTTTGTAGGTGTTCAGAATGGTTTGATCCCTATCTAGCTGAATTCCTGGGACCAGACGAAATTTAGGTCTCCTACTCCTCCACCATCTTGCTCCTCCCCCCCCTTTTTTAATGTTTTATTTATTTATTTGACAGAGAGAGACAGCAAGAGAGGTAATACAAGCAGGGGGAGTGGGAGAGGGAGAAGCAGACTTCCTGTTGAGCAGGGAGCCTGATTCGGGGCTCGATCCCAGGATCCTGAGATCATGATCTGAGCCGAAGGCAGACGCTTAATGACTGAGCCACCCAGGCACCCCTCAATCTTGTTTCTTTCTTATTGTTGTTTTAGTGTTCCTTACAGATTGTTGAGCCAGGTAGCCTCAGTCTGGCATGATCCTTGATCTGGTTCTGCCTATACCAAATACTATATCTATGGAACTTGCACTTTACTGAACAGTGGGAAGTCAGTGTCATGGACCAAGAATATAGTGTTTTTTTACTCAGGCTGATCATTGGATTTAACAATGAAATGAAAACAATTACTAGCCAGTGATTTAAAAATGTTTTTCTTTCTCCCTTGTGAAATATTAGTGAGATCAAGTTGGGGAAAAAACAAGGTATCAACTATATATTTTTTTCATTTAAACTTTAGATTATTGCTTCCTAAATTGTTTTCCATTCCCAAACACATTCTCAAACAATAGTGATTATCATGGGATGGGAGGGGATCCATGCAAATCCTACAGGGTGTGAACTCTGGTTACAACCCCCATTTAAAGTGCAACATAAATAGCCATGAGTTGGATTAAGAAGGTAATTTGAGTAAAGATTTATTTCTCCCAAACCACTATTAAAATGGGCACAGAAATTTAAAATGGATAAAAATGTGCATTAAAGCCAAAATAAAGGAGGATGCTATTCATATTCTAGATAGCTCAATGAATTTCTGGAGTTGGATTGAAAGAAGATATACTCAAATCCATCCTTCCTGATAAAGATGTCCAACATTACAGCGGTAAGGAAAAGAGATTCTGACAAAGTCCCAGTAACAGCCCTAACTTAGGTGAGAGCTATCGGTGAGGAAGAGACAAGTTAGAGATAGAGTATGTTATGTATTTTGAAGCTGTGATTCTATAACAACAGCGAGCAAACTTTTTCTGTAAAGGTCCAGATAATAAAAATGGTAGGCTTTGCTGACTGTGTGGTGTCTGTAGCAGTAACTCACACCTGCCATTGTAGCAGAAGGCCGCCATAGTCGATATGCAAATGAATGTGTGTAGCTGTGTTCCAGTAACCTTTTATTTATGGATACTGAGATTTGAATTTCATATAATTTTCATGTCATGAAGTATTCTCATTTTGATTTTATCCCCCAAGCATTTAAAATGTTTTCTTAGGGGTCCCTGGGTGGCACAGACTCTTGGTTTCCGCTCAGGTCGTGATCTCAGGGTCCTAGAGCCACGTGTTGGGCTCCGTGTTCAGTGGGGAGTCTGCTAAAGTTCCTCTCCCCTATTCTGCCCCTCTCCCCCGCATGCTCATGCACTCTCTCTCTCTCAAATAAATAAATCTTTTCAAGAAATAAAATAAAATGTTTTCTTAGGTCATACAAAATTTCTTAAAATATTTGCAGGTCTTACAAAAATAGGTGACAGGCAAGATTTGGCTCACCTTTTGTAGTCTGGCAACCCCTGACCCACAGTAGTTATACTCAAACAATGAATCATGGAACACTACATTGAAAACTAATGATGAACTGTATGGTGACTAACATAACATAATAAAAAAAATTATAAAAAAAAAAAGAATCTGGGCATAGTGGCCCCGGGGCATCTGGAATAGCTTAGCAAGCGTTGAGAGCGCCTCGGCAGGCAGCAGCACCAACAGGACCAGTGACAAATCCATGATCTGCCTGGCATGGAGGCCTGGCCAAATGCAATACTGGAAAAAATAGTCTGTTGCACAATAGTTTTAGCAACTGCACACATACACACCCAGATTTCACAGATTGTTTTTGGAAAGCGGTCTATCCAGAAGAAAAATAGAGAAGATAAATAAACAAGTCATATACACAAACAGGCAAAACAAATATACAAGCTCTTTACAAAATAATAAATAGGAAAGACCTATACAAACATGAGAAGTTTCAATCTCATTAGAAAGAAAAGGAGACTACATTAAGACAGCTCAATACCACTTTTCACCTATCAAATGGATAGAACATTAAATAGAATTTTAGTATCTAGAAAGGCCAGCAGAGACGTATTACCCTTATCTCTCTGTCGCAGCGCATAGCGTAATAACCTTTCAGCAAGCCATTCTGCTATTTCAATATATATTGAAATAAACGTGCTATAACATAAAGATTTAGGGGTAAGGTATGCATTATTGCAATACTATTTATTATGAAAGAATGTTTGAATCAATTAAATGGTCAATAGTAGAGGATCAATTTTGTTACATCCATATGCTAGGCTTTTGTGTGGACAATAAAATCATTCATAGACTTTTTTGACATGAGAAATGGTTCATAGTTTATTCTAAGTGAAGCAAGCAGGTTATAAATATATATATATATATAATAAGATATATATATATATATATACTATATACTTTTACTATATATATACATAGTATGATCTCAAGCTTTTAAAAAATTCTCTGTGGGTATATAGTACATGGTATGTAGTGAGTGTGTATATATGTTTATGGAACAAAGATTGGGTAGACATACACTAATAACAGAGCATTGTCTCTCTGTGGGGCTATCTTGTATACAGATATCTATAAAGATTATGGTTTTGCATTTTACAAAATGGAATAATGTGGTATGTATTCTTTTGAGTTACTTTCTAATGTTTCAAGATTAATCAATGTTGATGCGTTTATTTTTCCTGTTGCATGGTATTCTGTTGCATGAATATACATCACACATGATATGAACAGCACCCCTATGAGCAGTAGTCTACAGGTCTCCTAGTGTACATGTGCAAGAATTTGTCTAAGGTATACACCACTGGACAAAGTTAATGAGTTGTAAGGAATAATTACATTTACCTTTATTAGGTTATACCAAATGCATGCCAGAATTCATAGTTCTACCAAAAATATATTGCTCATTCCTCCACAGTTCTCAAAAATGCTCAGCCATTATATAATTGAATATTGTGTCTTTTCTTTCTGTTCTTTCTGTCTGGAACTTTTGATTATTCACATATTAGATCTTTCCAGTATATATTCTGTGTATATAATCTCTCATATTTTTTCCTTTTGTATTTATTTTTTTGCCTCTCTGGGTCATATTTGGGATAAGTTTCTGGCTCTGTCATCTAGTCCACTAATTATTTCCTCAGTTGTATATAATGTGACTTTTAACCAGTCATTGAAGGTTTAATTTTAGTAATTATATTTTCCACTTATATGAGTTATTTTTGGTGTTTTTCCAAATATGCATGGTCATTTTTACTCCAAGTTTCTTATCCCTTGTTCATGTTTAAGCCTCTTTTAAATTTTGGGGAAAATATTAAACATTCTTATTTTATATAAATATTGAATAGTTCCAATCAATACATGAAGTTGTATAGCTCCGATTCTTCTACCTACTTTCTATGTTGACTTTCATTCTTGGTACTTTGTTTCCTTGTGTTTTTGTTATCTTTTACTTAGAGCACATTTTCCTTGGAGCTTTTTCTGTGGGAGTACTTAGTGGCATGGATTGAAGTTTTATGTTTTCTGAGAGGATTTGCATAAGGTTCTGCTAATTGTTTTTAGTTCACCATGACTCAGGGCCATTTCAAACTAGATTATCTTCATGAGGTGTTTTGTACTACAAAGTAGCAAAAATCTGGGCTGAAAAATCTATATGAAGATTGAGTTGTATTAGCAGTCTCTAGAAAGATTTTTTTTCCTTTGGTTTATGAATCAGATCAACACAGGAAAGTTTCCTTGCTTTTCTCTACTAGCAATTTTATTCTTCATTTACCCTTCCACTGACGGTATAGTTCTTTGATGGCCTAGATTTATGTGTGGACCTCTTATTGAATTTCTAAATTTGTCTGCACCTTACATTAGCTTTCTCTGGCTCCCATAGCAAAATGCCACAGACTGGGTGGCTTAAATAACAGAAATTTATTTTCTCACAATTCTGGAGTCGAGTCTCAGATCAGGATGCCAGCAGGGTTGATTTCTGGTGAGAACGTTCTTCCTGGCTTATAGATGGCTGCCTTCTCACCTTGTTCTCACGTAAGGGAGGGAGAGAGATTGTTCTCTCTTTTCCTTTTCTTATAAGGCTACCAATTCTATCAGATTAGGGCCCTCCTCCTACGATCTCATTTAACCTCCATTTCCTCCTAAAAGCCCTACCTCCAAACACAGTCACATTAAGGGGGTAGGGCTTCAACATGGAGGATATAAGTCAGTCCATAGTATATCCTAAACTTTAATCTCCTGATCCTATACATTGGATAATTGTTAAAATGGAAAGTTAATGCCACCAGAATGTTGCCAAAACTTTTTATCCATGACGATAGCTGTGTTTAGTGCAACTTTGGCTTTCCCTTCATGTTTGGCACCTTCACATTCCTTCATTTTTGGCAGCTCAGAGATCTATGTACAGAACTTGAATCTTGGTAAAATTCTCTATCACATCACTTATCTTCTGTAATTTTGGAGATGTTGGTTATAGTTCATGTCCTTGCCTGATTAACTCCAGTATCTGGATCACCTGTGCATCTGAGTCTTGGGTTTCATTTGCTTGTTTTGTTTCCACTCCTGGTTTTCAGACACAGTGTTCTATCTGACAGCATGTCTAATAAGTTTTCACTGAATGCCAGACATTGTGCATAACACACTATACAAGCTCCAAATGATAATATTTTTTTTCCCAGAAATAGTTCCCTTTTTGTGTACTAGGCAAAGAGAATAGGGAATGATTACCAATATCCAGTCAGGGATGGATTTGAGTCAAGACTGGGTTGCCATTTTGGAAAGTTCACCACTACCTCTGGTTCGCTTGTGTTCCTATGGCGTATCTCCCTGGGACTTTCAACTAAAATCCTAGTGCATCCACCACTGTCTCTCTTCCTGTTGGATCTTAAATTCTGATCTTGGTTTTTTCAACATGGAAAAACTGCCCAAGGTTCCGATCTGCCTTTCAGGGGCTTTTTTGCTTAGTCTCAGAATTTGGCAGATAGCTCAAGAAGAAAATGGAGCATGAGTTTCCCCAAAGTTCTGCTCATTCCTCTGACCCTTCAAAGGTGTTTTACCCAGATCTTCAGCTTCCTACCCTCAAACCAGAATTGGGGAATGTCCTCAGAGGAAAAGCAGATGGAGGATATCACCCCACCCCTCTGTGGTTTTCCCTTTCCATAATTTTGGCCTCTGAAGTCTTCAAAACTTTCAGAGGTTTCCTGATGCCTTTTTAAGATCTAATTTTTGTATTTATTTAGCATGTATAATTGTTCTTAGTAAAAGCATTTGCTGCAAGTAATTCAATTCTACACAAATGTAGAGGTATCAACAATGCATTTAAAATATATTTATCCAAATTTAATTCAACTTTGCTAGTTGTCTTTATTAGAAAGATTGTTTCAAGTAACCAGACATAATGGCAGAAACTGATTTAGATAGGAATTTTTCTGAAGAGAATTATTTTTGTGGTTTATGATATGGTCTAGAAGAACAGAGACTGGCAGCAAACAAACTTAATTAGATAGAAGTAAAGGGTATAAGTACTGATCTGCTGTTTTTAATATTTAATTTTTACATGAGGATAAAATATGCGTGAAGAAGGTACACAAAACTAAATGTAATGTTCAACTAATTATCGTAAGCTGAACATATCCATGTAAGCACAACCCAGGTCAGGAAATAGAATGTTATCTCTATCCCAGAAATCCCCTACACCTTTTCCCAGTTACTTCCCCTCCCTTCCTCTTTTCTTTCTTTTTTTTTCCTCCTCTCTCCTTTCTAAAGGTAATCACTGTCCTGGCTCCCATTCTATTACTAAACAAAATATTCCACTATGTGAATAAACCACAATTTATTTTCCCATTAGACTGTTTATGGCATTTGGTTGTTTCTAGTTTGGGGCAATTATGAATAATGTTTTGATAAACATTCTTATACAGATGAAAATAATATGTGTCATGTTTGTCTTCATTTTCATGCTATATTCACTTATAATGTAATCACATTGTAGTTGGAAAATATAAGTGATATAAATGTTATTTGTTGACATTTGTTGTGAAATGGTTTATAACCTTTTGGTTGCTGTATTTCCTAAATGCTTCTTGTGGACAGAATATAAATGTTTTAAATTGTTGGATCCACTATATATAAAGATCAGCTTGTTCATTTCATTCACATCTACTCTATTCCCATTAATCTGTGTTACTTTGATCTATCAAATACTGATAGATCTATCAAATACTGGAATGATGACCCAGCAGTGGCTCCCATATATTCCCACAGTCTTTAATATGAATGGCACCTCCTGAAGCCCACCACAAAGAGCAGCCTTTCAGCCCTAACAACCATTCCCAGTTCCTGGGCATTGCTGCATGTATAGTCCCGCCTTGGGCATGGTCCAGTTCCCCTCCTTTCTGGCTCAGCACAGAAAATGGAAAGAGACAGGTTCAAGGTCAGAACTGGGCCAGAAGCCAGAGAGCCTAGATGGTAGACCCCAACACGTAAATTGGAAGCCGTGGAAAACAGGACTCTTAAGTCAAAATCCAGTCAGAAACTACTGCAGCGAATGTTGCAACGAATTGTTAACTTATTCTTTCAACAAATATTTCTTGAATTCTTTCCTTTGGCAAGACACCAGGGGAGGATGTGATGCCCCAAGATAATTTAAACAATTCCCTGAGTGCTGAATTCCAAGCTTCAATAAATTGTTCTCACAGACTAATAGCAGCAGGGCTTTCCCTGATGAATAAAAACAGAGTATTGTCTTTGTCATTTTAGAAAAGAGTAAGAAAAAACACCGGAATAATTTCCGGTCTTTCAGATGTAGCCTCAGGATTACATGGCAAACAGTTATTAAACAGAATGAGAAAAATCCAATGGTCTCATCTATCCCTCACTGCCTGTTTTTAGAAGAGGACAATAAACAGTGACAATTGCGAAACTTGATGGAACAAAATGAATGAGGCTCCAAGAAACATTCTCAGTCTGCCCTTATTGCTCTTGCAACAGCTTTTGAGAAAGGGCCAGCTAATTTGTACCAGATCTGGTGTCTGTTGACATACTTTAACAGGTGTCTCTTATTTCTGCTTGGGCAGTTTTTCTGCAACTCATCTCCCTACTGCTGCTCTCACTCCAGTCCTCCAGATTCTTCTCCAAACACAGCTTGGATCATGCCACTCTTTGGCCCAACCCATCAATACATGATCATTGTCTATAAAGTATAACTTCTTAACCATCACCTCCACCCACCCTTACCTCGTAGGCCACCCTGTTACACACACTGTATTCTGACTACACACCATTAGATACCATCTTTCTGTACTCCTTCCTCCACACACACCACCCATTCCTCTGCCACACTTCTGTTCATCGCCAGAGCCTGTCTGGAATGCCCTGTCACCCAGCCTTCATTTCAGATTTTTAGTAACCGTCAGGCCTATGATGAAGTTTGATGTCAGTTCAGGTCAACAGATATTTAAGGAGTTTCTAGGCTCATATCAAACATTGTGATAGGCCCTGAGGATGGAAAGATGAAGAGATAATTCAGGTCCTTCTGTTGAGGAGCTCCAGTCTAGATGAAGAGCCAGACATGGGCAGAGCATATCCACATGGCAAAGGTGTGCCATCCTGACCCCCTCATCATATGGGGTGATGCAATGGCAGGGTGAAATGGTGGCTAAGGAGAAGTGGGCCCTGCTCAGCCTGGGTGAAAGTGTTGCTGGAAGAAAGTATCTGGGTTTGATGTCAAATTAGAAGATATTCAGAGCACTGGAGGTGGGGAAAGATGTGGTAGGCAAGAGGAGCTTGAACAAAGATTGTAATCTTCTGTGGTATCTCTTCAACCTCCCCTCATTTCTACAATTACATTTGTGTTATTGTTGCTGCTATACCATTATAATACTAACCATATGCAGCCTTGTATTTTGGTTACTTGATGGTAATTAATATTTATCAAGTACCCAGTAAGTTCTAGGCACTATGGTAAATCTTGCCAAAAGTTGTCTCATTTAAACCATACGGTTCCATATATCTATTATAGCACATTATGTGTGTGTGTACATATATCCACCTATAGATATAGATATATAATATTGATCTATAAACTATCTATCTTTGTATCTGTCTATCATTTATCTCCTATTGGTTCTATTTCTCTGGAAAGCCCTAATACACAGAGTTACAAGTTTTGTGATCCTGTATTTTTTCCAAACCAGGGCCCACAAAATTACTATCCCTTTCTATGCTGTCAATAACTTTCTACAAACATCTCCAATACATTTGTCCTACTGAATTAGTATTTTTGCTAAAACACAAATCTGGCTATGTCACTCCATCCCTTAAACCCCTACTATGACTTCTCATCACTAAGAAGAAAATGGCCACCATACTTAGCCTGAGGTCTGAGGTCATTTGAAATCAGATAACTTATCCCTCTCCAGCCTTTGTGCTCAACATCCTCACCTTTGCCCCCTGTGTACCAACCACTCCAAACTTTCAGTCTTCCCCAAATCAACCAGTTGGCAAATGCCCACTGCTTCTTTAAGACCTAACACAAATGTCTCTTCCTTTGTGTCAGAATTCTTCTAAGCAGAAAAATCATTCTCTCTTTGGTTCCATATGTCTATCATAACACATTTTGTTTATAACCCTGTCCTCTCCATTAGAATGTGAACATCTTGAGAGCTGAGACTGAGTCTGCATCCTCTCCAGTTCATCAGTAGTTGGCACACAAGGGTTCAGTTGCATTTTTTTTTTTTTGAGTAAATTAGTAGGTGAGCAAAGGAATGCATCAAAGAATGAAAGAGTGGTTGAATGAATGAAGTTATGTGTCTTTATTTCCCATCTCACATTCAGTCCATCAGGAAATCTGTTGGCTTTACCTTCAAAATATTTCTAGAACCTGATTATTTCTCACCACCTTCACTGCTACCATTCTGGTTAAACTATCCTGGTCCCTGGTCAAGACTTCCCCTAGCAGTTTCCTAATAGTTCTCTGTGCCTTGATCCTTGATAATTCCTAACATCTATTCCCAACATGGAAGCTAGATGTATCCTTTAAAAGTAGAAATCAGGGCACCTGGGTGGCTCAGTCGTTAAGCGTCTGCCTTCGGCTCAGGTCATGATCCCAGGGTCCTGGGATCGAGTCCCACATCGGGCTCCCTCCTCGAGGGGAAGCCTGCTTCTCCCTCTCCCACTCCCGCTGCTTGTGTTCCTGCTCTCGCTATCTCTGTCTCTGTCAAATAAATAAATAAAATATTTTAAAAAAATTAAAAAATTAAAAAAAAATAAAAGTAGAAATCAGATGAAAATCCTCCTCTGCCTTCCATTTCATGCAAAATAAGAGCCCCAGTTCTTTTCAGTGGCTTACACACTTTGATGAACTACCACCTCCCCTTTCAGTCTTCCACCCGGTCCTGCTTACTTTCTAATTCCATTTCCTACCACTTTCTACCTTGTTTGCTCCACTCCAGCCACCCTGGCCTCCTTATTCTCCTCAAATATAGCAGGATTGCTTCTGTCATAGGACCTTTCAACACCGGCAATTCCCATTGCCTGGAATGCTCTCTGCTGCTTGTCAGCATGGCCCACTCCCCCAACACCTGCAAGTCTTTGCTCAGATGGTACACGTTCAATGAGCCCAACCTTGACTACCTTATTCAATACCATTCTCCTGACCACCGTGTTTTAATTCCATGGCACTTGTCATCTTCTAACAAACTATATACTTTAGTTACTAATTACATTTATTATTTATTGCCTGACTCTGCCTACTAGAACATAGGCTTTACAAGGACTTGTTGTTATATTTTGTTCAGTGATACATTCTAATTGGCTGAACAATGCCTGGAACATAGTAGACACTCAACAAATACATTTTGAATGACTAAGTAAGTGCATGACTGTTCTAGGAAGTAAGCTTCTTTTTTGGGGGGGGCGGCGGGGGTTAGGGTTAGGGTATGTGCCTGGTAGGATGTAAGCTTCTTAAGTACCCTGAACTTGTCCAACTTTCTTATTGAATCTCTAGCCCCAAATAGAGTGCCTGCCACTTAGTAGGTACTCAATAAATACTTGTTGAATGAATGGATACATATGAATTGAGTTTCAATGGATCACTCTTAATTAAGGGAAAGAAAAAATCCTGTCCGCTAATAATCAGTTTAGTTTATTTAAAATCTCTTGGTGTTTATTTTAACAAAAGCCTTCTTGGAATTCTAACACTAAAATAGGATGTCATTGAGGCCTCTGTGGTTTTAGTGGCTATGACCTTTAGCATCTTTCTCAGGATGGGAGGGTGAGTGTACATGGAGGGCCTTAATTAATCCAACCCTGAGGCTGGAGTGATGTGCTGACAAAATAATCAGGAAACCTTACAGACCAGCTTCCCTAAAATAACCTTGCAATTGTTCCTAACTACACCAGAAACTCTAATTTGGGCAGTTTCGGCTCCTCTCAATTGACGCAGAGTGCTTTTAGCTAACATCAAATGCTTAACAAATCTGAAAGTTTCCCACGAGAACCTTTCATTAAGTTTGCGTTCTGCCAAGCTACAGAAAAGGAAGGTCTGTGTTTTACAAATACAGAAAATAGCTTTAACCATACTCCATTTTTGCAGACTCATGGGTAAATTTTCCAGTCAAGCATCAGTCTATGTGATCTGATTTTTGATCAAAATATAATGTCTAACAGGTGGGCTATTTGGGACTCAATTTTTGCCAGGTGGTGTGAAATAATGACAAATGATCATAGTGCCTATATATAAACGATCACAGGTCACTCTGCTTGACCTGTGGTTCAGACCAGCCTTCCTAGAAACCCATTTTCAAACCACGCCTACTGCTGTGATTGAAAGTGGGTATTTTCAAAATTGCTTGGCTCAGCACACTTGCTGCTCTGGAATTACTTTGAATTGTGGCTTGACTGACAAGCTTATAGAATAGAAATCTGATCTCTGAGTAAATAAATAGCTCCACCGGGTTCATGCGTGGACTCTTAAGTGTGGCATTTTTCTAAGCACGAGTAGATACATCATCACGAGTGGCCTTATAAAAAAGATACTAACTTTTAATCTCTGGAAAGTAGGGCCAAAAACTATTCATCTTTATGCCCATACTGTGAAGTAGTTTCTAACACGTTTATTACTTGTAAATATTTAGAAATGAATAAATTACAAATCTCTTTTACAATCATTAAAGGAAAATTATCACTGTTTATAATGTGAGAGCATATAAGTATTTTTTTAAAATATTGGTTTGTAGGAAGCTAAGAGATGTCTTTAATTGTGGTAATTGTCTATTAGAGTCATATCTTACTATATTTTCCAGAATCATAGTTTCCTTTAGTTGCAAAATTACTTTTGGAAATACAAATGGATATATTAGATGTCCTGCATTTCTTTGGTTCAGTTTCCTTCTAGAAAAAGATAGCAAAATCTTTGCTTTCAGAACTAAAAAACATATTTTGTGTGTATATTTGATATGATAAGTAAAAAAGAACACTCTTTCATTCCAATAAGCCTTTATTCCATACCTTCTACATGCAAGGCACTGTGCTAAGCCATGGGTTAAGAAGTGATAAAGGCAAGTCTAGATATAGGGAGACAGACATTACCATAGACAGCTGCAAAACAATGTGGTGATGGGGCATCCGGGTGGCTCGGTCTGTTGAGCGTCCAGCTCTTGGTTTCAGCTCAGGTTATGATCTCAGGGTCCTGGGATGGAGCCCTGTGTCAGGCTCCATGTTCAGCGGGGAGCCTGCTTGAGATTCTCCCCTGCTCCCTCTGCCCCTCCTGCTCACATGTGCTCTCTCTCTCTCTTTCTAAAATAACTAAATCTTTAAAAAAACCCCAAACAATGTGGTGATGCTTCCATTTATATGAAATATCCAGAGTTGGAAAATCTATAGAGACAGAAAGCAGATTAGTGATTGTCAGGGACTGGAGGCAGAGGGAATAGGGAGTGACTGTTTAATGGGTATGGGGTTTCCTTCTGGGGTGATGAAAATGTTCTGGAACTAGAGAGTGGTAGTGGTTGCACAACACTGTGAATGTACTAAATGTCACTAATGGTACATGTCATGTTATATATATTTTACCATAATACATTTTTTTAAGTATTAAAACAACAAACAAACAGAAATCCCAGTGTGGTAAGGACAAATCATTCATTCTTTCTTTCTTTCTTTCAACAAATATTTACCGAGTGCTTATTATGTGCCAGTTGCTGATTAGGTCCTAGGCTCAAATTGCTGAGCAACACCATACATTATCATTTTGTCATGGACTATGTCTAATAGAGAGACAGAAACTAATAGTTTTTTTTTAAAGTTTAACCATAGATAAGTGCTATGAAAGAAAGAAAATGGATAACTAAGACATTTGGCCTAATTGAGGGTTTTGGAAAAGGGTCAGGGAAGATTATACAGAGGAAGGAACCATCGATCTGAGTTCTGATGGTTGAAAAGATGCTGGAAGGGAACTGGGTCAGAAGGATGGGAAGGACATAGAGCTGACTAGGGAGAAGGAATAGTGTGTGTAGAGGATGGATGGTAAAAAAAGAGGGGAAGTGGTTTGGAATAAGGCTTCAGAAAGCAGGGAACAAATCATGTAGAGCATTTGAAGGACTGGAAGTCCCTGGAGGGGGGCAGAGGGGTGAAGTGGAGACACCACGGAGAGAATGATAGACCTTCTAGGAGCTTACTACCATGGGCGAGAAAGTGGTGGATATAGAGACAGTGCAAGGGGTGTTTGGAAGATTAATGAGACAGAACTTGATGATGGATTGCACCTGGGATTGTAGAGGAAGAAGGGAGGGAGACAAAGGGAGAGAGAAAGAGAGAGGGAGAGAGAGACAGAGAGAGCCTCTGTCTTAGCTTTCTGGTTTGCAGATGTGTATGACTGATGGTGTCACTCTGAGATAGAAGTGATCCAGAGGTACCTTTTGCAGATAAAGGGAGGTGTTGCAGAAGAAAACACTTAATGTCAGAAGTGGGTCACATTGATTCAGATGGGAACCCTGACACAGCCTTTTCTTCAACTCTTGCATAAAAATTTTTCCTGTGCTCTTTGGAGGTATAATTAGTAGTGAACCACAGGTCCATGTTGCACTGATAGCTACATATTTTTGTAACTCATTAAATATATATTAACTGTCTAGGAAATGGTACATAGTTCCATTATCCTTAGCCAATACTTTAATTTCTTTTTAAAGTTACAAGTATAAAATAAGAATAAAAGGGAGAAGAAAGATACCAGTTATTGAGTCTCTACTCTTTACTATCAGGTACTATACTACGTACATATTACATATATTATTTTATTTTTAAATGACCTATAGAGTAGATCTTTCCCCCATTTTAAAGATGAGGAAACAAGGGCTCAGAGTAAATTAGTAAATTATTTACTAATATTACTATATTACAAATACAGATAATAAATAGGAGAGGTAGGATTTAAAATCAAGTCTCTGGGGGCACCTAGGTGGTGAAGTTGGTTAAGCGTCAGATTCTTGGTTTCTGCTCAGGTCCTGATCTCGGGGTCCTGATTTCAGAGTCCTGGGATTGAGCCCTGCATTGGGCTCTGTGTTTAGCAGGGAGTCTGCTTGAGACTCTCTGTCCCTCTGCCCCTCCCTCTGTGCTGTGCTCTCTCCCTCTCTCTCTCTCAAATAAATAAATAAATCTTTAAAAAAATCGAGTATCCGGTTGCCTACCAAGATTCACATTTATTCAACTATACTGACATTTTTCTAACTTCAGTCCTTTGCATATCACTTTCATGGTTTTTACTACGTAGGTGTACCATTTACACTAGTATTTAAAAAAATATTTTCATTTGAACTGGTTCATCTTTTTTTAAGCTCAAATATATTTTATAAGGGCAGTTTATATTACTATCATGAATAGAAAGTCAGTGTAAATATAAAGGCAATCATAAAAGGCAAATGGAAACCATAAAACTTAAAGAAACATTCTGAAATTCTAGCTACATGCTGTTGTTTTCTGTTAAGTTCTGAGTTTGGTGCTTGTTATCTCCCTGTAAAGTGAGGGATTAGGAAATTCAGAGAGGTGTTGAAGAAATAAATAATTTTCCCACCATGTGATTCAATGTTATTTACTGCTGCGAGCCACCTGAAGCCGTTTTGTATGCTACTGGCATCAAACGTCCCCTGGCGAGGGGGCCCCTGAACTATGCCCCACTACTTCCATCAACTGAGAGATCTACACTTTGGAATTTCTCTTGATATTGATCCAACCAACATTTGTATTCAAGATTGTGGTGCCAAGAGAGTATGTAGCCGTTCAGGTTGCCTCTTTTAAAAGAATTATTCTGGATAGGGTTTATATAGCCTCCCACTGGCTATGCAGGCATAAAAGAGAAAGGATTTGTCAACTGAAATCTCAGTTCTTACAACATTTTACAAAATTTACCTCAAGATGGAACATTTGCAAAGCTGATTTTAAAAAGTGGGTTTTTGTCACTTGGAAGGCCCCCATATGACCATAAATGAAATTACAAAACTTCAGAGACCCAGAGAGAATTATAGCCCCGCGTCCAGGAAGATGAGCCCGCAAAGACAGGTCAAAGCTGCAAGCAGAGGAGGTACTTAGGCTTGATTGAAAAAGAGAAGAAACAAACCGACCGCACTTGGCATTCATTGAAGGGAGATAGAGAAGCGACAAGTGCTTTCTGAGGAACGAACAGATGGAAGGAAAATTAAGCAAAGTTAAAAAACATCGCTGTGGTCTGTTCCACAAAAGCCAGCAGAGCTGTGGTTTCTCCCGAGCCAGAGATTTTGAAAGGTAAGGAAAATAGAGATCACATTACGTGGTACTCAAGGGTTTAATGCACAAAACAACGATTCTAATGAAGGTTTGCTAACTCCTTCTGTGTCTCAGAGATGAGCGAGGGGAATGAGCGGTATCTAAACCTGTAACACCGTGCATTAACCCAGTCCGAATGATTTACTGTTACCATATTTGGGCCTACTTTGAGTTCAGGAGAGGAAAAAAAAAAATAAAGAAGAAAAACAAGCTTACCCATAAAAAGAGACTGTAGAACTTCATGTCCCCAACAAGTGGGTAAAAATGTTAACATTGTTTTTTATGGCCTAATAAATGTCTTTCATAGAAATTGCTGAAAACACACTCCCTAGATCTCTTTATTAGATTGAAAGAGATATTGATCAGAAGGAGGAGTTGATCAGGAAAAGAGGGTAGAAGGAAACCAGGTCTCTGGTTACATTAAAAATATACTGACTTTTTAAACTTTATAATCTGGTAAAAATAAGTATTTTTAAATAGGTGATAGAAATGAGACGAGAGAAGTTAGATAATCTGTCTGGACACACACAGCTGACAATGTGGAAATCAGAACTTAGAGCCTGCCTGAATCTATAGCCTTTGCTCTTTCAACCAAACCCCCAAGCCTCTCTAATTACTTATACCAGCTCAATTGAAATGGCCCATATGCTACTAATACTACATTTAAAACTTCATGGAGTCACAAAACTCCTCTGTCAGAAAGGAATGATGGTGATTTTGACCCCATTTTTAGGACATTGCACAACTCCATGGGCAGCAACGTAGTGGTCCCCCCACTCTACAACAAAAATGAGGCTCAGGCAATTGCATACCATGCCTCCGATAACATAACTAGCAAGTGGTAGTTTTGGCCATCCATCTCAGATCACAGGTGGAATTCTTCTGTCACAGTAACTTTTGGCTTTGCATGACTGGCCAAAAAATGGCTTCGATCATTATGATCAAATGTGTTTTATTAGTTATCATCTTCGTTACTGGAACAATCACTTTTAAAAGATCAAATTACTGGGCGCCTGGGTGGCTCAGTTGGTTAAGCGACTGCCTTCGGCTCAGGTCATGATCCTGGAGTCCCGGGATCGAGTCCCGCATCGGGCTCCCTGCTCAGCAGGGAGTCTGCTTCTCCCTCAGACCCTCCCCCCTCTCATGTGCTCTCTCTCTCTCAATAAATAAATAAATAAAATCTTTAAAAAAAAAAAAAAAAAGATCAAATTACTACTGTGGGGACTGAACTCTTCTTCAAAGGAGAAATTCAGAATTTGGTTGTCTTTGCTTTCCTGAATTCAGACAGATCTGTAGGTGATCCAGGCTTCTACTCAGCATACCTTAGTTCATTAACTCTTTCATCCAGTGAGTGCAAGGATACAAAACAAAGGAGTGAAGACAACAGGGTCTTGATCCTCAAGCTGCGCTCAGTGTCACGGATATCTTCGGACAGGCACAATGGCCACAGAACTGAGGAGGAGTCTCTTTATGTGAAAATTGCTGTAGGGCCAGGGGGCCCGCCTACAGTAGGCAGGTGGTTAAGCAAAGGAGACGAGATCAGAAACCAGGAGGAAGGGGTCAAGGCACTTGTTTCAATGACGTTGAATCAAACATTTGCATCTGTGGTCCTAGATCCGCGGGTTCTGACCCCCGTCCAGGACCACCATCTGTAGCGCGCTCCCTTTCCATTATCCTTTGAATCCTTTAATCACAGCAAATTAACAACTGTTTTAGCACTGAAAACCTTGACTTTAATTCTCCCCATCCTCACGGCTGCTGAGTCCTAGTTTATTTTTCACCGGAGGTATGAATGTGTGCGTGTGACCCCAGATCCTTGCCTGTACTGGGGAATGGTTGGTGAAATCTACATGGGGATGGCTTGGCACCTCAGCAGTAACCCCAAATGGCGAGGGCCAAAGCCCACCCTGGACTGTCCTGGTGAAGCCTCCACGGGGAACAACAGGGTAATTGAACTGCTGTGGGATTTAAGTGTCTAGAACTAATCTGTGGAAATGATGGGAATGATGGGAGCCATTGATGAATGATGAGGGTCACCATGTTTCCCTAGAATGAGAGACAGAGTAAGGAGTCGTACTGTAGAGAGCTGGCACAGGAGGTTATCGTGCAGCCTTGTAGACACGGCAGCCCAAGGTGAGAAATCGAGCGTGTCTAACAGAGGCTTTCCAGTGAAGGGTTTACCTTTTTTGTAATTCTGTCTCAGCTTATAATGGACAGTTACATGAAACATGTTCTCTCTTTGACATGACAGGTAACTTGGTGATGCTCAGCCTTTAGAGAGGCTCTTTGGGACGGGGTAATGGGGAACAGAGGTGAGAGGCTGTACAGGGAAGTGGGGCTTCCCCACCTTCATCCAGTGCCGCCAGAAAGGGCGGATGGCACCATTGCAAGGGGGAGTGTGGCCCAGGAGTTTCAGGTGGAGACCATTTCCAAATGAGCAGGGTCTTTGGGTGGTGGGGAGGAGAGTGGGGCAACCCTGAGAGGCAAACTAAGTGGCGCATGTGGGGCCAGTCACTCTTGTTCAAGGACACCGAGGAAGGTGCCTACAAGGCTGTTGCTTACAGAACGACATATCCAGGTAGAGTCCGGGTGAACCCTATAAAGATGCTCCTCTTACCTTCCAGAATGCTTCTTTGGGAGGGAGGACTAAGAGATGCCATCAGAGGTCTGGAATGTGAGGTGGGGGGCGTGTCTGGGGCATAAGCCACGAACAGCAGTATCTGTGCGGCTGCTGGGCACAGGGCAGGGCACCGAGCAAGAGCATCCGCTTCTCTGTGGGGCTCAGCAGAAAACCAGAACCGAAAGCGATGAGAGGAGGGGTCGTGGCACAGCAGATACCATAGAAACAGTATGAGTTTGGGACTCAAGAGTGACCTGGATCTCAGGCTTGGCTTCAAAAGCATATTCTCTTTCTGAGCAAGGTACTGAGACTGTCTCTGTGTCAGTTTTATTATCTGCAAAATGAAACACGTTGCTGTCAGGAATTAGGAAACATCGCATAAAAAATGGTAGCATCTCGCAAGTACTCAGTAATTAGTGTCTGTTACTATTTTTATTGTCATTATGACTTGTGATTCTACCATAATTCTTGGAATTAGTTCTTAATAGCTAATAAGAGCAAATATAGAGATACCAGCTGTGTGCTAGGCACTATTTTAAGCACTTGACTTAAATTAACTAATGTAATCCCCATAACAACCTGTGGATAGCTGATATTTTTCCCATTATAGAGATAAGGGAATTGAGACCAGAGAGATTGAGTAACTTGTCCAAGGGCACACAGCCAGTAAATGGCAGGATCAGGATTTGAAAGAAACCCAAGCCATCAGGCTGCAGCGCTCCTTCTCTCAACTGTGATGTTATAAATGTGACTCTCCATCTACCTTTCCCTACTGTTGTAACGGCTGTTGAGAGTCTCTGTGAAAAAGAGCATTAGGCATACCACTAACCTTGAAGGACACAGGGACACAAAATGAGCTGCAGGAGGCCAAGGGGAACAATTACAAAATCATGCGGACCCACATGTGTATCACAACTGTTAATCTAACACGGTCGGAGCCAGAGACTCCACAGTGAAAAGCAGGAGTCCAGGAAGTCAGGTTGGAAAAGGAGATGTTCCTGGAGCTGGCTAAAGTGGGCTTAGCAGGGGACTATCTCTCCCATCTTGGAAGCACACAGAGACCAACAAGGAAGAGAAAGAAAAGTCAGCAATTTTAAATGCACAGGACTTATCATTAAATGTGATGGAGTCTCTTCGTTTTACACCGGAGGAAATGGGGTCTCAAGTGGGGACAGTGACTTGCTGACAGGGTCCCAGAGGTGGATTATGCAAAGCGTCCAGAGGAAGTGGGAGCAGCTCGGGTGTGCTGCAGTTGTGGGGGAAGGGAAGCCAGCAAGGCTGTGTGTACGATGCCCACGGGAAGCACGTTGACAGCAGACGCTCAGCAACAGTTGCTGCTATCTTTGTGCTAGTTATTATTTTGATAAACCTCGTTAGAATGCAGAGAATTGTCTTCGAGGGAGAGAGATGGGAGGTCGGTTGGGAAATTCTTTCCTAATCCGGGGCAGCGATGATGAGAGTGTGGGGGAGGTCAGGGGCCCTGGTGGGATAGAGGAGGGGGCATATTCAGTAAACACCTCAGAGATAAAACAGATGGGTTTGGGGCGCCACTGAGACCTGAGGATATGATGAAACATGGCCCTCCTTCTAGGTGGACTACCAGGGCCAGTATGGGAATTGGAAGGAGGCAGAGGCCCGGGAGGGGGCAGAAAAGACAAACCCTCAGCCTGCTTGTCAGTTTGGCCTCTTCGCTGCACAGATTTTGGATTCTGTTGAGCACGGACGAGACCTTCCTCTCTCCAGCTGAGCACATCTGGTTTTCAGGACAAAAGGATCCGATATGTCAGGTTTAAATGGCTTGAATGGCCAGCTAAAGCAGAGATGGGATGGGAAGCATGTCAGGTCAACATGGTGACCTCCCTGGGGCTGGAAGTGATCTTCCCAATAATAAACATGGAGCCTTGGCCAGCAGAGGCCCACGATGGTCATTGTTTCCCTGACTAGAATTTTATATGCACACAGGCTAGAAAACTTGGCCAGAAGTTTGAACCATGTGTTTTGTCAAGTCCTATAAGTCTTTAGACTCCTTTTGATAATTATCCCAGTGAGAATTGTATGAGGAGATTTATATGAGCCAGACCACTGTCCTGATCTTTTGCAGAGAGTATCATTGATATTTGGGCAACTGTGGTAAAAAAAAAAAAAAAGAAAAAAAAGCCCTTTACACAGGCACACAGGTTTGGAATTGGCAATTACCAAAATGGGAACGAACTGGAAAATCAGCTTCATTGCTTCCACACTGCCTGTTTGGTGGTGGTTGTGCTTTGAGGACCTCCCAGATCTTAGAATGTTTTCTGTTATTCCACCCTGCTTTCAGCAAAATCCTGAAAATTCACAGTAAGATGTGAAATATTGACGGAAGCTGGGCATTTGCAGGGACAAAGCAGAAGGGTTGTAAGGCACTGCGTTTCAGAAACCAGCCTTAGCGGTATGGAAGTCACCTCATTTGCTCCATCTGGAATGCACTTGAATCTCTTCCCAGGGCCCAACCTGTTCTTGGAAGCCCACATCAGCCATATCCACTTTGCAGAGCTTTACTGTCAACCCCAGCCCACAACAGTCTCCCCTACACCGAACTTCTCTTGGATTTACTGCATATTCGTGGCTTACCACTTGTATAAGGATTGCAAAGAGCAGACCAATTAGCTATCTCCCCCTGGATGGCGTCGTCTAAAACTGAGTCCTTGCAGACCCAGAACTTGGAGTTCAAATCTCAGGTTCACCACTAACTAGCTGGGTATCCTTGGGCTACATCACCACGCAGTGCCTCAATTTCCAGATTTGTAAGCTGGGTGTATTAGTGCGAATCTCACGGAACAACTATGAGAATTAAATGGAATCACGCAGGAAGATACCAAGCCATCATGATAAGGGTTTTAAAGAAGTTAACTATGTCCTTTTTCAAACTTCTACTGTTGTGATAAGAGGCAGCACATTGTGTTTCAATTATTTTCCAAGCTCCAGGAATTTGCATTTAATGTATATATATATTCCATGTGTGTGTGCATGTGCTATTTGTATTGGTAATGATTGAATATTTTCTTTAAATCTACTTATGAAAAATTTGAATTTATTTAAAAACAAAACTTGTATTACAACTCTAAATGGGAAAAGCAGCATCTCTTGCTCTAAAAAGAACGTAAACTAAATGCAGTAAGACAAAGCATTATTATTAAATTCTAAGTAGCTCTAAGCATTAGATCTGCTCTCTTAGTATTAGACAAAGGAGAAACAGCAAATGTTAAAGAGGTTTTGTGGATAGGCTCTTACAAAACGGAGCATTTTTTCTTGATGTAAACCAGGTGAGGAATATAATTGAAAAGGGACAAACTGTTTCATAATAAGACTCATTGTCATTTAATTGATGTCCTTTTATGACTTAAATCATTTTTCAAGCCACTCATTCTTTAGAATGAAAATTATAGTAGATAGTGCGAAGTTTTGGAGGAGGAGACACCAGCCTTCGAAATTTGGCTCCGCTCCCTACTTGCCAATTACACTGAGCAACTTACTCAAAGTCTTTGTACTTTGGTTTCCTCATTAGTCAAATGAAATATTAGCACTCAACTTGGAGGATATTTGCATGGATGCCATAAAGTATGTTAAGTTCATAGTAAAGTGCCTTGAATTCATAACAGAAAAACATAATGATGATGACAGGGAAAATTGCCTTGTCAAAGTGCAGATAAATAAAATAAAGGGCAGGTTGTTTGTGTGCCCAGCCATCCAATTCGCTAGGACAAAGATGTCCTGTGACTCTCATCCCAGACCTCTGGACAGGCTGTCAGCACATAACTGGGTGGTTTTGAAGCACTCCAGGATTATATAATATTGGATGGCAACCAGGACTGTTGGACCTTATTCTTTTCTTCCTTATATAGATTTCATTTTTCAACCACACAAAGTTAGGAAAACATTTATTTTGGTAAAACATTGAGAAAGTACAATAAAGCAGAAAGGAAAAAATAAAATCACTTAGGATTCCACTACCCAGACAAAACTGAATGTGGTATTTTCAAATATCTTCTTTTGGATTGTTTTATTGAGATTATACGTATATGTATTTTAAGATGGAGTCATTCCACCCTTTGTTTTGTTATCAGGTCTGTTTATTTAACAAATAAAACATGTACTCATGCGAATATTTTTGTAATCATTTTACAACATGATTTTCATGTCTATGAGAGTATTTTATATGGATGTAGCAAAATTTACTTAGTTATATCTAATATTAGTCATTTAAGTTTCTTTGATCTACCATTTTACTATTTTAAAATATCACAGTTCACTTCCTTTTAAATGAATCATGACCCATAAATAAGACCATTTCTTTCAGATAAATTGCAGGCAGTGGACACTCTAGTCAAAGAATGTGTGTAGTTTACAGCTCTTTGAGACTGCCACGTTAGCCTCAGGAAATTTAATATCAATTTACAGTAAAAGTATAAAGAACACACACATCTTGGCACCCCTGCCCAAAGTAGGTGGTATCACATAAAAATTCTTTTTGGCCAATTTAGTGGAAAATGTTATTTTAGTTTATATGTTTCCTGTATACTTACTGATGGCTTCGTTTTTTTTTTTTTTTTCTTTTATGAATTTTGTGTTCAGATCTATACTTATTTTTTTCCCATTGGGGCATTTATCTTATTCTTACTGATTTGCAAGAAAATATTTACATATTAAGATTAGTAATTTGTATGTCATACACATTGGCACTGATTTTGCTGATAAGCTGTTGGTTCCTTTTTTTTTTTTACATTTACCACGTGTGATAGCTAAAACATTACAAAATGATCATTGTACTCCTATCATTGTACTCCTTGCATAATCGTGTCTTTGGTATCAAACTCAGAACGTTTTACTCTGTAGTCAGCTGTATAAATTTTTGCATATATTTTCTTTCAGTGCTTTACCAGTTTTGAACAATTATACATATAATACACAAATATAATTTTATTGTAAAAATTTGAATATTTATGATCAGAATTACTGAAATATGCCCTCATTCCCTTGGTTATCTCATTCAGTCTCATGGCTTAAAATGTGACCTGAATACTTCCAAATTCATATGTCCATTCCTGACCTGTTTCCCAGATTACAGGATCATACATCCACCTGATTATTTGATATCTTTACCTGGATATCTAACAAGCCTCTCAAATGTAATACACCCAAAACTAGGCCCTGCCATCTCCTCCACCACCCATCTCTCCTGTCAGCCTCCCCATTTCAGGTAAAGGCAACTCCACCTTGCAGATTGCTCATAATGAAGCCCTTGGAGCCTTACTGACTCTCTTGTTTTGTTTTGTTTTTTAATTAGTTTTATTTTTCTATGTTGTTAGTCCCCATACAGTACATCATTAGTTTTTGATGTAGTGTTCCATGATTCATTGTTTGTGTATAACACCCAGTGCTCCATGCAGAACGTGCCCTCCTTAATACCCATCACCGGGCTAACCCATCCCCCAACCCTCCTCCCCTCTGAAACCCTCAGTTTGTTTCTCAGACTCTCTTGTTTTTATAGTCCTTGTCGAACTAATCAACAAATCCTGCCGCTCTCCCTTCAGAATATATCCAGAAGCCAATTGCTTTATGCCACCTGCCCTGCCACCACGTGGGTCCCAACCACCATCCTCTCCCTTCTCCAGGTTTTTCAGCAGTCCCTATCCAGTTTCCCTTCCAGCTATTCTTGGCTTAGTAACCACAGAGTCATCCTGTTAAGAAAATGAAGTTAGATCATGTCATGCCCTCGAAACCTTCCAACAGCTTGCTCTGTCATTCAGAGGAAACACCACAGTCCTCAAATGCCCTATAAAGCCCTGCAAGGTATGTCTTATCTTGCTGACCTCATTCCCTGCTACTCTTTCTCCAAGGAATAGCACCCAAGCCAGGGCATTGAACAAGCCAGGCCTACTCCCTCCTCAGGCCTTGTGCTCACTGTTCCTCTGCCTGGGAACATTCACCCTATCCACACGGCACTTTCCCTTACCTCTGTCACATCTTTTCTCAAATGTCACATGCTCAGTGAAGTCTTCCTTCTTTATCCCCTTTTCTGCTTTATTTTCCTCTGCAGCATTTTCCACCATGTAACCTATATTTTACTCATGTATTTTTTTTATGGCCTTGCTTGTCCCCACTAGAACGTATGCTCCATGAGGGCAGACTTAGTGTGGATGTCCACTGCTGTATCCTCAGCACCAGGGACAGTGCCTGGCACAAGGCAGGCCCTCTGCTGTTTCTTTTCTGTTTTTTTTTTTATTTTATTATGTTATGTTAATCACCATACATTACATCATTGGTTTTTGATGTAGTGTTCCATGATTCATTGTTTGCATATAACACCCAGTGCTCCATTCAATACGTGCCCTCTTTAATACCCATCACCAGGCTAACCCATCCTCCCCACCCCCCTCCCCTCTAGAACCCTCAGTTTGTTACTCAGAGTCCATAGTCTCTCATGGTTTGTCTCCCCCTCCGATTTCCCCCCTTCATTTTTCCCTTCCTACTATCTACTTTTTTTTTTTTTTTAAACATACAGTATATTATTTGTTTCAGAGGTACAGGTCTGTGATTCATCAGTCTTACACAATTCACAGCACTCATCATAGCACATACCCTCCCTCAGCTGTTTCTTAAATGAACCAATTAACTTATATCAACTTTCCTTTTATCTTCACTCTCAAACCCAGCCCCTTCCCCCTACACCAGAGGTAACTAATAATGAACGAAGAAAGCACACTGCAGAACATTATAGACAAGGAATCCTTAATGTAAAGTAGATAAATAAATAAGTAAATGCCAAAAATTTATGGAGGAACGCACACCAAACTAAGATGCTGTTATTCCATCTGGAACTTATTTCTCTACGAAGAAGGGGAAGATGTATTTTTTTTTCCCAAGTGACTAACCATATTGTGCTATTATTATTAAAAACTATCCACTAATATCCTAACATATCCTCACTGATATGTTATGCCACTTTTAACATATATTACATCTGTCTCAACTGGGGCCAGTTTCCTGGACTATCTAAAGCTGTTATGCACAATTTTAAAATCATAGCATTATAGCAGACTTGCATATCAATTAGAGTTAGGCATCTCCTATTACTCTTCTTAAAAATGTCCCTGGCTATTTTCATGATTTTATTCTCTCAGCTATCTTTTGGCTATCTTTTGAGTTGCTAGGCTAAAGAATTAGAATTTTAATTAGAATTTCATTAAATGTACAGAGTAGTTTGTGGAGAATTGACATATTTATACTATTTAAGTCTTTCCATCTTGGAACATGGCGTGTCTTCCCAATAATTCATATCTTTTATAGCTCAGAATGTAGTCATTGTGTCCTCATTCATTTTAGTACATTTCCTATTCAATTTTTTTTAAAGATTTTATTTATTTATTTGACAGAGAGAGAGAGACAGCGAGAGGGAACACAAGCGGGGGGGTGGGAGAGGGAGAAGCAGGCTCCCCGCTGAGCAGGGAGCCCGATGTGGGACTTGATCCCAGGGCCCTGGGATCATGACCTGAGCTGAAAGCAGACGCTTAACAACTGAGCCACTCAGGTGCCCCTCCTATTCAATTTTTTAAAATTATTATGCACAGATAGAACAGCTGTTCATTTTTGTGTATTTTTATTGTGAGCCAATGTACTGAGTCCTGTTACTAGAGTTTTGTTGTTGTTGTGTCTCTTTGGTTTTCTGGATAAATAATCAGCATCTTGAAATAATGATAATTTTGTCACCCCCTTGCTTAACCTGGATTCCCCAACATTCAGAGCTTGAGATGGTGACTTATATATGAGTGATTTGGTAGGAAGTGCAAGGACTACAATCCCATGGAACAGCTCTTTCACACTGGGGAGCAAAGCAGAGAGAGACAACCAAAAGATGTGTTATTGAGGGGGTCACAGCTAGGGGTTATTAATTGTCTGATCCCACAGGACTGATTGAGGATCATATGTGATGCATTTCCATATTACCCACAATAAGGAGAGATAAGGAGAAGAAATTTATCCACCTCTGTCTATCTGCCATTTGCTAAAGTTTCACCCTGACAAGTGTTAACTTTGCCTCACTTCTGGGTTTTGCATATGTAGATTCTGTGCATAGCCCCAGCACATTTCATGCCTCAGGAGCAAGAGGGAAGCTTCAGGGAAGGAGAGGTGCATGGCGCAGGTCTGATGTGAGGCGCTATCAGATTGCACTGGCAATAAGTCAGTCTGAGACTACCCAGAGCAGCGCTTGCTGGAATAAGAGATAAACAAAGCCAAGGGGATCTGAAGTAGTGTATCAGAGATGTCTGACACAGTCCACCCCTTATACCTAAGATCCTCTACTGCCTGCCCTCATATCTGGCTCCCATTCTGCAATATGGAGCCAAATAATGCTCTAACCTCATCCCCAAGACAGAGGAAATGCAAATCCAATCTTTCATGGAGTCTCCTTCAGAAAGGTAGCCAGCCGTAATCTATGAGGCTTTGAACGAGAGTTAATGAAACAAAAAAGCAGCACTGAGTATCTCTTGCTTTCTGCCCAGGGGATTCTCACACCTGCCTTTTGGGATACTTGCAGATGAAACGTTGCCAGCCATTCTGATGCAAAGAACAAACAAGGAAGTGTGAGGGGACTAAACCAATAAGGTGACCCTTGACAAATGGGGGAGGACAACTGGCAGATAAATATTCCTCTTTCATTCTTCAGTGGAGAGTTTAGAGGTTCATCCTAAATTATTCTTCAGAGGGTCTCTAGCAGGATCAAGCCATAGTTGCTCCCATTAGGGACCAACTTGGTAAGATACTATTGGATTGGTTTTTCCCTCCTTTTCTGCTTCATTATTACCATTGACCCTACTCTGATTCTTTGATATTCCTTCTGCCAGGAAACTACCTACAAGCAATCCCTGTCTCAAGCTCTGCTTTTTGGGAAAATCTAGGCTACCTGCTATCCAGGTGTGTCACCTCTGACCTATTATCCAATATTCCTTGAAAATTCTAGGGATTCTCCTTTTCTCAATACCCTCTTTCCAGAAAAATGGCACACGTTTATGGACAAATCACAAGAATATTTGTCATATATTCTTGTTGTGATATTATAGGGACCTTTCAACAAGGGGACCAGGCTTTCTCTTCTGTCAATAGGGGCTGGTTCTGTGAACAGTCTTAGATCTGGAAATGAGGTCAGGGACCATAGTTTCCCACAGCAGCAAATGAAATCAGATTTTTGCTTTCCGGTCTCTTTTTTCCTAATTATACAAGTTGAGCATCACCCTGGTCTGTTGTTCACCTATTTCACTCCTAGAAATTTCATGATGTATTATCTATTGCCATGGATCTTTGCAAGCCAGAGCATCTTACAGGCCACTCCAGGCTTGCTGCCCATTTTGGTAATTATGGCTACTTTGTCTCTGATGGTTGAATACAGTTTCCTGGCCTCCACCATTCCAGCAGCACCTCCCCTGTCCACCCTAGCCTATACTAGATAGTCACCACTGAGTTTCTCAAAAATGCCAATAGCCTTTTTGCTAGCGTATATTGTCTTAGTAAAGTGAATGTCCTTGGGGCCCTCCTTGGGAACACAGATAGTAGAATTTCTATTCTCACCTAATAAATCCATTTTAATATTCTCAATTCCCTTACTGTCTGACCATTTTTCTTATGGTATGCTGAAGGAATTCTTGCATCTCCATCTCATTATTGTCCTTTGTCAGGTTCAAGCTAGCAAACTGGGACTAGCTCGATATATTCTTGCAAGAATGTTGAATCTTGAGTCAATAAATTCTCATCTCTCTGGTTTTATAGTCTACCTTCTTAGATCCTAAACCTCAAGTTCCACTTCTACGCATGCTCCCTGGTTCCTGTGAATGTTAGTAGCAAGAAGCTATTTCCTGGAGCAGAGACCATAATTCCGTGCTTGGACTCTGCTGGAGACTTGATTTCTGTTATCAGTCTGGAGGCAATGAGGAGTGGCAGGGAGGATCTTAAGACAAGCATCATATTAAAATGCGTTTGCCTCAGGTGATGGCTTAGGTTGGGTTCTTTCAGAAGTAGATTCTGTGCCAAGGATTCTGGTGCAAATGATTAATTAATAAAGTATCCCTGAAGATACCAGTAATGGAACAGAAGAACCAGGATAGGGAAGGAGAGGAAGCCAAGCAAATGTGCAATTTCAGATGAAGTCCCAGACTCATTTGTTCCCAAATGTTCATAGCAGTTTTAGCCGTAATAATCAAAATCTGCAGTCTAACAATCAAAATGCCCATCAACAAGTGAATAAACACATGTGATATAGTCACATAATGGGAAATCACTCAGCAATAAAAGGGAACAAATCACTGAAACACAACAGCAAGGTTGAATCTCAAAAACATGCGAAAAAAAAAAGCAGAAATGCAAGAGTTACATACCATATTAATGCACTTCATGAAATTCTACAATAGGGAAATGTCATCGATAATGACTGAGAGCAGATCATTTGTCACCTTGGGATGGTATTAGTGATGGTGGTGGTAGTGATAATCTAATTTCAAGGATAGTTTGGGGTGATTATGGTGGTATATACATGGATTATATACCTTTATTATAACTTACTGAACTGTGCATTTAAAATGAGTGCATTTAATGGTATGTAAGTTCATTTGTTCTTCTCTGCTAGTTTCTTAAATAGATGCTTAGATCATTTTGAGACCCTTATTTTATAGCGTAAGCATTTAGTGCTATAAATTTCCTCTAAGAACTGCTTTATCTGTATTCTGTAAATTGTGATGTGTTGTGTTTTCATTTTCATTCAGTTCAAAATAGTTGCTAATTTCACTTTGGAGCTCTTCATTCATTCATGGATTATTTAGAAGTGGGTTGTTTAATTTCCACATATTTGGAGATTCTTCAATATTTTCTTGACATTTGTCTCTAGTTTAAATTCCTGTGGTCAGATAACATATGTTTGATTAAATTTACTGAGACTTGATATGTAGCCCAGGATATGATCAATCTTGTTGCAGAACTTGTGTTCTGCTGTTGGGGTGGAGTGTCCAATAAATTTCACTGAGGTCAAGTGGGTTGAGAGTGTTGTTCAAGTATTTCATATTCTTGGTGATTTTCTTTCTTTTTTTAAATTCTTATTCCGTGGTGATTTTCTATCTACGTGTTCTATCACTTGCTGAGAGCAGAGTTTTGAAACTCTCAACTGTAGTTGTGGATTTTTATGTACCTACTTTTAATTCTGTTTTTGCTTCATATATTTCAAAGCTCTGTTGTTACGTGCATGCATTTTTTGGGGAGGTTGATATTTCTTCTGATGAATTCTTCTCTAACTTACTACAGTTCACCTTCAAATTATTATTATGCCATTTTATGTGCTCTGTAAGAAACTTACAACAGCATACTTCAATTTCCCTTTCCTATACTTTGGGCTAGTATGGTCATACATTTTATCTATACTCTGAATAACACAATTTAATGCTATTTTTTAAATTTTATAAAGTTAATAGTTTATAAGAAATTAACAATGAGAAAAAATGTCATATATTTATCATTTCTGGGGCTCATTTTTTAAAATTTAGATCTGAATCTCCATCTGGTGACATTTTCCTTCTGCCTCAAGAATTTCTTTTTAACATATCTTTCAGTGCAGATCTGCTGGAAATGAATTTCACACTGCTTTGTTGGTCTGAAGTTTTCAGACAATATCTTTCATTTTGAAGGTTATTTTCTTTGTTCTTTCTTGATGCTCTGTTCATTTCTTTTTCTCTTTTTTGTTTCATTTTGGGCAATTTTTAAAAAGCTTTATTTATTTGAGAGAGAGAGTGTGTGTGAGCAGGGGGAGGGGCGAAGGGAGAGGGAGAACCTCAAGCAGACTTCCCACTGAGTGTAGAGCCCAATGTGGGGTTTGATCCCAGGACCCTGAGATCATGACCTGAGCCCAAATCAAGAGTCAGCTGCTCAACCGACTGAGCCACCCAGGTGCCCCACATTTTGGGCAATTTTAATTGTTAGATCTTCACGTTAATTTTTCTTCTTTACGATGTAACCCATTTTTTAAAAATTAGGTATTATGATTTTATTTCTAGAAATTCTACTTGAGTCTTATTGTTATATCTTGTATTTTTTTCTTATCATCCTGTTTATGTGTTTGCTGTCTTCTTGAATATATGGAACGTGTTCAATATTCTTGTCTGCTGGTTTCATCATCTCTGTCATGTAAGGATCTGTTTCTATTGATTAATTTCCCCTTGATTATGGTTTCTATTATCCTGTTAATATTATATTGGATGCCAGACATCGTGATTTTACGTAGTTAGGTGCTGAGTTTTGTTACATTTCTTGATGTAGTGTTGGATTTTGTTCTTGCATGCAGTTATTTGGAACAACTGAATCCTTTCAGTGCTTGCTTTTAAGCTTTGTTAAGACATGTCCGGAGTAGCTTTACATGTAGAGCTAGTACAGACCCACTGCTGTGGTGATACCCTTCTAAGAACTTGACCTGGTACCCCAACTATTACAGTGTCTTTTCATTCTGGTTGGTTGGCACACACACTATTTCAGCCCTCTATATGGTTCTTTCCTGACTTTGGGTAATTTCCTTTCATGCATGCATACAATGGTACTCGGCCAAGAATTCGAAGGAACTCTCTGCAGATCCCTGGAGCTCTCTCCGGATGTACCTCCCTCCACCCTGGTGCCATGTCCCTCAAATTCTAGCTACCTTATGTGCCATTTTCTGACCTATTTGAGCTTCCCCCACTTGCACTACAACTCTAGGCAGTAAGCTGAACAATCACAGGTTTGTTTCCCTTCTCTCCGTCCCGTACTGCCTATTGTCCAATGCGTGAGAACCAATTTTTCACATTTATTTTCTCGTGGATCTCAGGTTGTCTAAGGGAGGATGGTAAATAGGTTCCCTGTTATTCCATTATGTTCTGGGAAAGGAGGCCACTTGCACAGAAGTTATACTTCCAAAAGTTTATGTTAAAAAAAGGAAAATAATCATGCTGTAAATTATACTGATTTTGAGTGTAGGACAGATACTTCTTGAGAATTCTTACTCCCTTTAATTACATTTTAAATCCCTACTTTGACTCTAAACTGAGGTATGTTAAAAAAACTGTAAGTAAACATTAGTAGTTTATTATATTTTTATTTGACTGATTGTCAAGAAGAGAAAAGAGTTGATGGTAAATTGAGGAGTTCAGTTTTGGACTCATTTTTTAAGTTTTCTGTTCCGTGTCAGGTGAAGATGTTCAGAAATCAGATCTATGACATTGGGCACTCAAGAGAGTTCTGAAGAGCAGATTTACTTTATTTATTTATTTATTTATTTATTTATTTATTTGAGAGAGGGAGGGGGCAGAAGAAGAGGGCGAGAGAGAATTTTTTTTTTTTAAGATTATTTATTTATTTATTTGACAGAGTGAGAGAGAGAGAGAGAGAGAGCACAAGCAGGGGGAGAATCAGGCAGAGGGAGAAGCAGGCTCCTGGCTGAGCAGGGAGCCCGACATGAGACTCGATCCCAGGACCCCAGGATCATGACCTGAGCCGAAGGCAGACGCTCAACCAACTGAGCTACCCAGACATCCCAAGAGAGAGAATCTTAAGCAGGTTCCATGCCCAGTGCGCTGCCCATCGTGGGGCTCAATCTCACAACCCTGAGATCATGACCTGAGCCAAAATGAAGACTCAGATGCTTAACCAACTGAGCCACCCAAGCGCACCTGAACTGCAGATTTAAAAATTATATGCAGAGAGTTGGAGGCTGAAACAATGAATATGAATAGCTTGTAAAGAAGAATGAGAGGAGAAGAGGGGCAGGGCGGTGTCCAGTCCAAGGACACAGACTCACAGAGAGGCAGAGAAGAAAGAACTTATGAAAGAATGCAACCTGGACAGGTGGTGTTGTAACTGAATTCACTGCTAGTTTTATTGGAGAAACTAACGTTTGGATTAATAAAGAGTACTACTCTAAACTCATTCAATATTAGTAGGACCCTGTGAGGTAGACTGTTCCAGAACGGTCTACTGCCATTCTCTACCCCCTCCTCACCTTCCTCAAGCAGCCCAGGGGGATGAGGTGCCTGCACTGAGTGGGATATTGCCTGGGATTGTGTCTGAGGGTCCTTCTGAATCTAACGGACTACGAAAAATTTATAAAACACAGATCGTACAATAACATAGCAGTAAAAACTCGTCAGAAGACTTTGTGAGGTGCTCTGCCACACACACTGTTAAGGCCAAAATAGCTGTTCAGTATATTTTCCATGGCTTTTATAAAGAAATTCTTGGAAAATACTGCAAGCTGGCTTGGGGCCCCTCACTTATGTAACTCATATTTCTATGTCATTTCTCTGCATCTGAGGTTGAATAACTCTGAGGTTACAATTGTATTGCTCTTATGTGGTAAGATGGTTTAGTTTTTGAAATTATGCTTCTACTCAGGGCTTTGGCAGCTAGTGGGTTCTGCTCTTCCTTGAATAATGAATCCACAAAAAGGAATTAGATTGGTCCTTGATTTGATCTCAGCTCTTACCAATAAATGTCATTTTACATGAAGGTGTTAACCCCCAAACAAAGCAGAATTCAGTCTTCTTTGGAACTCCATAATTGAAAGATTTAGGATTTTATGGCAGAATAAGTTCTTTCTTTAAAAAATATTCTTTATTGGCAGCAGCAGGAGATAGTCATTTAGGAAACAGAAAAGATCCTGAGTTAAATTTGTTGATTTGCCAAGTGTTTAAAAATATGGTTTTCATTCCTTACCACCCAGAGAAATAAGACATATTATTTGACACCTAGTATTCTCATTTTCTACATAAGAAAATGCCCCCAGGGAGTTAATAACTTGCTCGAGGTCATTGAGCTAGTATACTGTGATTTGTCTGGTCTGCTTCTTAAGCCTTTTCTCTCTCCATATGTCACACCTCCATAGAGTAGGGAGATGATTTCTGCTATGTTCTTTCTGAGAAATGAGAGTTCACTTCATTCCGGCATGAATGAGTAGTACAGAGAGAGTAGTACAGAAAAGAACTTTTACCACCACGCCTAATATGATGCATTGTTTTTACTACTGAAGTACTAAGTGCATAGAACAATGTAACACAGTTCACTATATGAGCAAGAAGCATGTACTTGGAAAATGGCACAGGATTGGATCTCCCCAGGTTCCAGTTCCAGATCTGCCACTCACTAGCTCTATGTCTTTGAACAAGGTGCTTTACTGTCCCAAGCCTTGGTTTCCTCATTGGAAGAATGGAGCAATGATGCCCACCTCACCATGCTTCTGTAGAAATCTCAATGTCCCAGAAGCTCGGAGAGGCACCTCTTGCTTGTAATTTCTACGTGTGGAGTCCATAAAAAGATCACGAAAGGAGTATCTTAGGGGAAAGCTCGATCATAGCCCATATGAGTAGTCTGAAATTCCATCACTGAGCCAATGGGCCATGGCAAGGAAATGGAGGTAGGATGTGCCGGCAGATGGGACAGATAAAACTGACAACTAGTGAGAGGAGAGATCCACAAAGGGTGATGGGGGTGGGGGGGAGAAGGTCAAGTCTGACATCAGGTCTGCTCCGAAAGGAAAGTGGCCCACAGTAGTTCCCACATCTGCAGGAAGAGGTGTGCTGGCAAGTATATGGCCATCAGGATGCGGCAGAATGGATTAAATGATATTTTCAATGTAAGAGTGTGCAGCGCTCTTAATTGTTCCTGTTATACATTGGGTATAACTGGGAAGATAAACACTAAACAGAATTAATGTATGTATGAAAGTCCTTTGTAAGTGACAAACATCATATATTTAAATGACTATTCTCCCTCTTTTATAAATGAGGATAAATATATGTCCCTAGTTTCTAGGGTTAGTAAATGGCCGATGTAGGACTCGCCACTCTGAAAGCCATTGCTCTTTATCATCCAGTGCTGTTCTTCAGTAAAGCCTATTTGAGTCTATGGGTGTGATCTCACGGAGGAAACAAATATTAAAGGAGTGCCCAGCAGGCACTGAATTAGACGCTGGGAATCGTGACATAAGGTGTCATGCTCTGGGCCGTCAAGGACCCCACTGGTGATCATGGGACACACACATAAGAAAGAAAAAAACGAACAAGACACTTCCCACGTGTTGAATACTCCGAGGAGCACAGAGAAGGGAGGACTTGGGAGTTTGTATTTTTATCCAATTCACTGTGTATCTATTGATCCCCATTATGTTCTGAGCCCTGGGCTGAGTTGAGGAAACATATAAATAAGACAGAATCCAGGCCCTCAAGCTTGTCCCAAAAAAGGTGGCAGCATTGCAGAAATCTGTTTGCTCGTATTTACATAAATACCTAGTCCTTCCATATGGAGGCCTCTAAATCCCACTTCTCTGCTGGGTCATTTTATACAGAAACTGGGAGCTCTAATCTTTGCTTTTCTTGTATGTATTTCTTTGTGCCTAGAGACCCAAGGATCAGGCAGTCTTTTCATTTAACTAAGTAGTGATGAATAAAGGTGATATGGTGAAGAAATAGCTAAACTGAAATGTGGGTAAGAAAATGATACTTCAAAAGTGATTTCATCTAATATGAGATTTGAACTTTGGCCAGTTTTCGCACCTCAGCACCTTGACTGTATTGTATTTCTAGAAAGTAGAGAATATTAAACATTGTTAATGATTGATTGTATCTCAGCTTTCAAGTGTTCCATCAAACAGACCTTTACAAGGGGGGATTTTATTCTCTTCAACCACATTGACAGAACTTTTGGGTTATTAAAAATTAATGCTGCGGATTTACTACATTTAATCCAAATTTGATCCGAGAGTGAAATTCCTTTTTGGCAACATCATCAATAATTTGCTGCATCGTGAGCTTTCCTTTTGGGGGCACAGAATATTGGGTAGGGGAGTTCTGGTTGACACATTGTAAAATCAAGCTGGCAAATGGATTGTATGGGACTTGGACAATGCTATACCCTCTGGAAGATTTCCCAGCGAACAAGTATGGCTTTCCTTTAAGCTGCCCTCTGAGAGCCAGTGTGCACCACCAAACACCCAGAATGGCCTAGAATTAGGGAAATCTATACCTGGAATGGATATGAGTAGTCCTCTAGCATACCCACTCTCCTAAATCAGGAATTGTTTTGTTTGAAAACATCCTGGTACAGGTTCACCAAGGTTCAACTGAACTTAAAGGTGACACCATTATTGGTTAGTTCTGAATGCTAAACAGCTGAGAGATGCCCCTCTCGGATGCTTCTCCCCATTGGCTCTAGTTCTTTCCTCTGAGCCCCAGTGAACCTCGCTGCACAAGTCTTTTTAGCCTTTTAGCACAAGTCTTGCAGATAAATGAAAAGTTTCCTTTTGGCCCCTCCTAAGTCTTCTCATTTTCAGGAAAACATTCTGGAGTCCTTCCACTAAATCAACTGCTCTCTTCTGGGCTTTCTCTTATTTATTGGAATCCTTTATAAATTGTGAGGTACAAACTAACACCTGGGTGTTCACTCGATTTCAACACACTGCTGACTGGTTGAATGTTCAGTGACAGTGAATGTGATGCATCTCACGTGCTACCTCCAACCATTTCCTTACTAGTGGCTGCCCGGCATGCTATGCTGAAGAAGGTTCTAATGTTTTCTCTGGGCTCTACTGTTATCTCTGGGCTTTGCAGTATCCGCCATGGGTGCCTGAGCTGAGAGTGGTGGCTGGTTTGCCAATACCTTAGATTGAAGGACCCACTGAATACATACCTTTCCAAGTTTCCCCATGGAGTTAGTGAAAGCAAAGACTAAAAAGCTTTGTCACTTATGTTTCCTTAAGTTCTTTTATGGGTAAAGTATTCTATTTTTTCTCTGAAAATGTCCTCATTGTACTTAGTTCCATGCATCCCTGATATTTAAATATGGGCAGCCAACAGGGACCAAACTATGAAATATTCTGGAATGAAGGAAAATCATATCTTTGTCCTAAAATGGCTTGTTCAGATATTCTCCTGAAATCATTGAGTGTCTCTGAAGATGATCATGATGATAATGGTGATAAAAATAAGTAGCCTTTTATTGTGTTTTATAGTTTTCACATCACTCTTAGATATATTCTTCCCTTTGATCTTTATGACACCCTTGGTATTATTATTCCTATTTTAAGCTGAGAAGACAATTTTGGAATATTTAAGTACCATGACCAAGAACATTTGATCAGTATGTCATCTTGAATCCTGTTTTGTTAGTGTTTTTTGTTTGTTTGTTTGTTTACTGCAAAACCTGAAGCTTTTGCCATGTAGGATGGGCTTTGGGGACATTTGTTCGTGTTGATCTTTGCCAGTTCCATTGCCCTGCTGGTTTATCAGTAGCTGCTTTTCTCTTCCTATGGCTGTAGCACCTGCCAGGTGTATCCTCTCCCGGGACTAAAGCTCTCTCCATAGCCCAGTAATTGCCCTCTTCTCTGTCCTTTCAGAACTTAGAGAGGGTGATGGCCTTTAGCTCTGGATGGGCAGGGAGAGAGGGTATGCTAGGCAGGAGCTACAGCCAATTACTACTCCAGTTAAGGGAAATCCAACCCACATTGGTTCCCTTAACCCTGACCTTAACTGTAAATAGGCCTTTCATTAAACCCTCTTCAATTACCCCTTTGAGTGTGCTTTCCATTTTCCTGCCAAGGCCCCAACTGATACCACTGACCCAGGGCAGACATGTCTGTGCTGCCCTTCTCTGATTTACAAGGCAAACTTGGGCCTGAATGACATTTAGATTGGATATTAAAGAGAGTCTGCCCCATTCTTTGGTGGGAGCAATTGGGACACAACCCAATTCATTTTGTTGGGAATAGTCGCTTAGGAAAGATAACTTCCCAAATTCAAGACCATATAGAACCTTGGGGAGTTCTCTAACTTTAGGATTATTGGAAGGAATGCATTCTTTTGATACTCAGCCAAATTTGATTTATTAATCTATTTTATTGTGTCGAAATAGAGCCTCTGTTTCTTGGTAACATAAGTTTCAAAGATAGAGTCCACCATCTAGGTATATGTATGTATATGAGTGTGTGTGTCTGGTGTCCATGTCTGTGTATCTACCCGCGCCCCCCCCCCAAAAAAAAAAAAAAAAGCTCGTGGTATGAATATGGCAAAGCTTATTTTTGAATCCATCTATTTAAACTGTTTCATGAATCATAAAAGCATAAATGGGAAGTAGCCCATTAATTTCCCAGTAATGTTCTTTTATAGCCATGGACTTTACATAGAATTTAATTTCCTATCTTTTTGAGGTGTTCCTAAATTTCCTCCTATCTGAGCCTTCTAAGCACAGAGGCCATGATGGCTGGAATGCTCTTTTATGCTTTCTGTTTTTTTAATACAAATGTAGTGGCTTTTCTGTCATAAGTTATTAACATATGTGCAATATAATGATATCACTCAGACATATGGGTAGGGAACATATATCACTCAAGGATTTTTGAAGACCTTTTAACAGGGAATTCAGGGCTTTCTAAAGTATTAAAAGGGCTGGAAGTGTGGACAGTAGCTGTAGATCTAGGAATGCCCCAGAGCATCACAAGAATCATACCTCTTCTCCCATACCCCAGAGCTGCTATTTCTGCGCAGTCAAAAAGTGAGGCATTTGGGGCTAGCTACTGAAACAACTGAGTTCAAGAACATGCCGCCGTGGCTGCAATCCAAGGAAGCTCCCGTTGCTGTCACCACCTTGACCTCCAGAAATGTGGTAATTGGGCAAAGGGACTCTGAATCTGCTCAATGCTTTAATGATCTTGATGGTCAAGCCTAGAGACAAGTTGCTGGAATGACACCAGAGGAGAAAATGCCCACGTCTCAGCCCTGGTGATGACCTCTGTCCTACTTCCCCCTTAAAATCTCTTGTGAGTACATTTGATTTGCAAGTCCCACTTTGCATCCTGAACCTTTGCCACAAAAGAATCTGGAAAGATGGTTTTTCATTTAGCTTTCAGCAGCACAGGGAGGTATGGCAGTTGAAAGGAGGTGAGACTGGACACTGTATGCTAATCAACTCTACCTGCCCCAGCAGTAGAGAGAAAACTGAGCTTTGGAGGCAGATAGACCTAGGTTTCCTATTTATTAACTGTGTTACCTTAGTGAAATTACATATCTAGTCTTAGCACCTGTTTCCTCTTTTCACAAATAGTACAATGGATTATAGAAAACTCTGAATTATTGGGAAGACCAAATGTGATAGATATGTAAGAGTTCTCAAACTGGGTCCCAGGTTCCCCTGGGTGCCAGAGCAGCCATAGGGGCATCTCAGGTTATCTTAAATTTTCAAAGGAAACACAGTGATACTTGACATCTATTGGACCCCAAAGTACTAGCATGAGGTAGTTCACAGTCTCAACCTTATGCTACATTGACCATGTCATATCTCTTTGAAAATGCGTTTTCAGCAGTTACTGTGGTGTCAAGCTCGTAATGCACAAAAACTGATGTGAGGATTGTAGTGTCCAATATGATTCCAAGGTTTGAGAAAGGGTATGAGGTTTGAGAAAGGGTACGATGCCCAATAGGCACACAAACCCCATGAATAAGTATTATGGGCTGAGTTGTGTCTCCCCAAACTCATATGTTGAAGCCCCAACTTCTAGTACCTCACAGTGTGACTGTATTTGGAAATAACATCTTTAAAGAGGTGATTAAGTTAAAATGAGGCCAACGGGGTGGGCTCCGATCCAATCTGACCAGTGTCGTTATAGGAAGAGAAAATTGGGGCACAGAGAGGGGCAGCAGGGATGCACGGGCATAGAGGGAAGCCCATAGAGGGGGACCCAGCAAGAAGGCGGCCATCCACAAGCCAAGGAGGGAGGCCTCGGGAGAAACCGAACCTGCCAACATCGTGATCTCAGCCACAAAACTTTCATCTTACCACAACATGGAAGAGAAAGGATCAACCATGAAATGAGAGATGAAACAAAGGAGCCAGTTGTGAAGGTGGAAGAAGTGAGAGGAGAATGGGACCCTGAAAGGATCCGTGGAAGCTCGGGCAGTCATCAGAAGGCTGCCTCACCTCAGAGGCGGACAACTGCTGTGCTAGTGTGGGCTTTGCCATTCATCAGCCGCGGGTCCCAAAGCAAGTCATCTCTAGCCTTACCGGGTCATGCGATCCATTCCTCTGCCTCGCTAGAAGACGAAGCTGCACGCTCCAGCTTGGGGTGCAGTCCCCATCCATAGAATCTGTCCAAGCACATGTTGCATGTGGGTATATGTGTGTGTGTATGTGCGTTTGTGCATATATATAAAATATACATACATATCAAGCTATCAAAGTGGGACTTTGGTAAAATTCTCAACGTGGACTCTCAACAGAGAGGCTGGACACACATGATTTGTACTTTGAGCTTCAAGGCGTTACTTTTTACTGTTTACTCCCCCTTACTGGTGTTTACTATATGTATCAGGTACTAGTCTAGGTACGTCACACACAGTAGCTCTTTTAAAAATCATGCTAACCTTCAGAGGTTGGCACTCTTAATCTCATTATTTTCAGATGAGAAAAACGGATGTGCAGAAGGGTTAGTGACTTCTTCAAAGGCGCACAGCTAGTGAGGGGTGGAGGATCCAGGGTAGGAGTGCAAGCAATCTGATGGCAGAACCCTGTGCTGCCCCTATCATCGTTTACCGTGTCCGTGCAGTCAAGCCTCGATCGGGCCCTTCCTTCTCTTCTCCTCCCTCCCACAGGGCCTGATGATTCCCACGTGAAAGGGCCTGCATTCGCTCTTGTGCAGAGAGTCCTGCAGGGGGCTGTGCCCCAGGCAGGGAGATGAATTAGGAGACCGTTGCCAAAACCCAGGCAACAGACACATTTAGGAACTGGCAGAAGGAATGTACCTGGTTTTCCCCCCAGATAACTGAAGGCCTCAGAAATGACCAAACATCATTCTTCCTTGGAATCTTCCTCTCTCTATCTTAATATTCCTGCTGGTGCCTCTCATTCCGGGCAATGATTTCATGGACCTTTTGGAATCAGCCGGGAGTTTCTCCTGAGCCTTTCTCAGCTCCATAGCCTTCTATAGTAACTCCCCATTTTTCAATAGATTTTCATTTTCCTCTTTTGCAGCTCCTCTCTCTCACCAGTTATTACTTGACCTTTCATCCTCTGAAGCCCGACTAGCATGCAGGCAGCTTCCTTGGAATTTTTAGCTGACAGATGTGATCTAAAGTTCCCTGCAGTTGCCTGAAAATAAAGGGATCAGGACACAAAATCTTCCCTGGTCTTTAAGGAAAAGATGATAAAATAAGTGTTGGGGGAGGTGGTAATGAGAAGACCATACCTACTCCTGGTTTCCATCTGCACACACTCACAGTGCCTCTCAAGGAGAGCTCCTAGCGGCTGTGGAATTTTGTATCCAAGTATGTTTTTTAATTTGAGATTCCGTGTGGACCAAGTTGCACGTGGCCAGAATTTCTGCAAGAAAAGATCAGAATGTTCTGTTTTGCCCTGTCATTGTTTGTAAAGGAAGGAGGGTGATTATTTTATGAATTTTTGAAATAGTAGAAAGAGAACCAACTGGCCTTGTCAGAAACCTGAGTTTGGAATTTTATCCCAGTGCTCAGGAGATATGTGGGGTAATAATCCACACATCACAGGGGTTGTGATAAAATAACCAGGAAACACAAAGCCATTTTGGTGTCCTTGCATGGTGTTTCATTGAATCTACCTTTGTCAAGGTTACCAATGACACTTGTGATGTGAAATCCCGTGGCACCTTTATGCTCCTTCCTCACCCCTTTAGCAGTATTTAACACAGCTGATCCTCCGCCCTTTCTACCTTTCCAGTTGGCTGCTTGGTCCATGTCTCGTCCTTCGTCCAATGGAAATGTTGGTGATCTTATTCTTAGACTCAGTTCGCTGACTCTTCTTTCTCTACACTCCCTTCCAAGTGATCTCACTTGACGGTTCCAGTAGTACGTTCCACAGACATCTCAGACGTGCCAGATATTTATTGGTTGTTTACTAACCCAGTGTTTGTGCTCTTTTTTTTTTTTAAGATTTTATTTATTTAGGGGCGCCTGGGTGGCTCAGTCGTTAAGCGTCTGCCTTCGGCTCAGGTCATGATCCCGGAGTCCTGGGATCGAGCCCCGCATCGGGCTCCCTGCTCGGCGGGGAGCCTGCTTCTCCCTCTTTCACTCCCCTTGCTTGTGTTCCCTCTCTCACTGTGTCTCTCTCTATCAAATAAATAAAATCTTTAAAAAAAAAAAAAATATATATAAAGATTTTATTTATTTGATAGAGAGAGACACAGTGAGAGAGGGAACACAAGCAAGGGGAGTGAAAGAGGGAGAAGCAGGCTCCCCGCCGAGCAGGGAGCCCGATGCGGGGCTCGATCCCAGGACTCCGGGATCATGACCTGAGCCGAAGGCAGACGCTTAACGTTTTTTTTTTTTTTTTTTTTTTTTTTTTTTTTTTTTTTTTTTTTTTTCCTGGTGCTGCGAGGGCTGGAGGCCTGCAAGTGACAACTCCCAGACTCTGTAACCTACATGGCGACGAGGAAGGGAAAGCAATTAAAAACACTGGTGCTCCTGGCAGCACCTCTGGCCATGGCCGCCTTGATGTCTTCTGCTCAGTGGCAGCTGCCATGATTCTAGCAGTTTCTGTAATGACGTTTATGCACCCTCAGGAGTAGAGGTTGCTGCAGCATTTGGGAGAGCAACCAGGCCCCTGCGAGGCAGTGGGAACTGGTGGTCCCCTCTGGGTCAGTGGGTGAGTGCGGCTGGTGCGTTCCCACCTGCTGGGGACAGCGGCTTCCCCATCTCTATGCACTGTCCTGTCCCCTTCTGCTCTCCAGTCCCTTCAGTACCATTAGCACGGCCAACTTACCCCTTAGTCATGGCAGGCATGGTACCTCGAGCCCACAACAGTTTTAGGGGCCCTGGAAGTGTTTTAATTATTATCTTTTAATCAGAAAGAAAAAAAAAAACACGAATGGAGGAAAGAGCCCATAAAAAGCAAAAGTACCTAGTTACAATGCAAAGCTTATAATGCAACCATGACTTTTGCAACCATTTTCCAGCAACAAATTCCTCTTTGAGTGAAAAGTTAGTAGTTTCTGCTTTCCTCATGTGGACACTGGCTAAGTCAATGCTCCAAATAGTACTCTTGATTCCTGCCCCTGAAGGCCCTGTTCTCCCCTATCCTTCTCTCTCTCTGGGAATGTTGCCATCATTCACCATAAACTCAGAGATCCAGCCATTATCCTTGAGTCCCCATATCTAAAACATCACCAATCCTTCTGTCCATTCAACAGACACATACCTCAACTCTGCCCATTGGTCTCCACTTCCACTGGTACCAGCTAGTCCAAGTCACCTGTCAGGGCTTTTTTCTTGGCCTTAAAATGAAACAAGACCATGTTAGCATGCCCCACAAGGCCCTGCGTTGTCTGGACCCTGCCTCCTCCCCCCTTCTGTTTCTGCGCTCCCCAACACTTGCTTACACGCCCAGCGTAGTAGTAGATGAGTTGCATTAATGGCCCCAGCTTTTCATGCCTCCCTGTTCCCATGTCCTTTGGTAGTACCTTCCCACACAGACTGTGAGCTCCTGTCCTTCACATCTTTATGCAGGTGTTACCCCACAGGTAACAACCTAAAATTGCCCCACCTCTCCCATACTTCCTATTACACTGCTGGAGATATTGCAGACCTGGTTTCAAGGGTTGGCTCCATTATTCTGTAGCTCTGTGACCTCCTGATCTCTGAGATCTATTTTCCTAATATGTAAAATGGGAATAATAACTACCTTATAGGGCATCATGAGAATTTAGTGGAATAAAAAGACATAACGCTGATCCATGACAGATCCTTAGCAATCGTCATGTTCCCTTATGAAAATGTCACAGCAATATTTTAAAATTAACTTTCGTTTTTGATTTAGGAGTCTACCCATTTACCAAGCAGAGTCAGTAAGACAGAAACAACAACTTTGAGGAATAAAAATACCTTTGTTACTCTGCCTTAGCACGTCTTTTATAATTGCAGTGAGCCCTGAGAATCTTGGGGTGCACTACACCCAAATGCCTCGGTATTAAGTATAGGGCTGTGCCTGTATATGTGTAGTATACCAGGGACCCGGGAGACAAATAACGTTGAATTCCTTACATGAGTGCGTTTTATGAGTATTTTCCTGAGGATCATAGTAGAGGCATTTATGGCTACAGAAAAAGAGACTTTTCAAGAGTCATTTCATGGGGCAAGAGACCCCAAAGTGGTTATAAAAAGTAAGGCACCTCTGCCTAGTACATCTCTTGGAAAGCAGGGCTGCTGAGGACTTGGCGTCACTGCCCTCTGCTCCCCCCGGTCATCTTCCCTTTCTTTTGTCCCCGAGGAGCTGTGAGATACAAAAAAGAGGTGAGGCCGATTCCAACTTCTTCTGCTACTGAAAGATTCCACTCCTTAAAACCAAAAAATTTAAAAAGGGATAAAAACTGCCTACACAGGATTTTTTCCCCTGGACAGCCCTGTCAGTTATGACACACAGGGCTCAGCCCTTGGCTGCCATTAGCACTGAGAAAACTGTTGAACTCTTTCCCCTGTATTTTGTATTTCTCAATATTACAGCTGCCACTTGGATTTATGTGCTTCACCAGAAAGAATGGACAAAGAAATCCATGCTTCTGAAGGAACAGAATCACGTTCTAAAGGAGAAATCAAAGCAAAGAGCAGATTTGGGTGCAAGGAGAGGCCCCCTTGCACATCCCTGGAATGAGTATGGTTACCTCCAAGGCAGAAATGCCAAGTCCATTCTCTTGCTAACAGTTGAGTTTTCTTTAACATCTCCGTGTTTACCTCTTACTACACGCATACTTTCTTTTAGCAATTGGTATGAGGGGAATTCCTCTTGTATAATAAAATTAGTGGGTTCCACTATCTGTCACTATCATTACCCACCTGTTATCCCAAAAATGGGGAGAAAAGGAACATTCGAGAAAGTCATGGAAGAACACTATTTCTCAAGATTTATTTTCTGGAGCATTGGATGCACAATAAATTAATAAGTGTTCTGAGAAAAAAGATCCTGTGGTCAAGTGAGGTTGGGAAATGCTTCTTTAGTTAAGGCTAAATGAATCTCCTTTCTGCAGAACTTCTTAAAACCTTTATCTACTAATTTGTATTGTGAACCTCCAAGACTAGGATGTGGCATGTAAAAAATTTGATAAGAACACTATCCATATCTTATGGGAATAAAATGGAAAAACAGAGTAAAAAAAAATAAACAAAGTTCCCGTTTTCAAGTCAGTCGTTGCCTAATGGAGAGACAATCCCATAAACAGATTGTTAAAACCAACTAATTAAAGCATAACAATTAAGGTAAATACAGAGAGGACTGTAGAAGCTCAGTAGGAGGAAACTAAGCAAGTATGGGGAGCCAGTGCTTCCTGGAGGAGGTGACCCCGGAGGTGGGCTTTCACAATGAGTGGTGTCATTCCACTCCCACCTACATCAGCCCATGATTTCTCGTCATCTACATGGAATAAACAATCCTTTACCTTCAGGAAAGCATATAGCTTTTCTATGTTAGTATTTATGTGCATTTGCCTTTTGTTGTCTTTGGAAGCCAGACAGATCTAGATCCAAACCTCAACTCTGCCTCTTATTACCTCTGTGATCTTGAGGAACTACCTTAACCTCATCTGTTTTTCAGAATTGTCATAAGAATTAGAGATCATATAAGTAAAGCACTAGCAAAGTTCCTGAAATGTGACAGGTTCAACCATTTAGACTATTTTTTTTTAAAACAAAACATAAATTGGTGTTTTAATGGCCAGCAAACATCAACCATGATTGTTAGCATATGACTATTGTCCTAAGTGAAAATTTGTCCCTTCTAGTGGAAATTTTTTTTATTATGTTATGTTAATCACCATACATTACATCATTAGTTTTTGACGTAGTGTTCCATGATTCATTGTTTGTGTATAACACCCAGTGCTCCATGCAATATGTGCCCTCTTTAATACCCATCACCAGGCTACCCCTCCCCTCTAGAACCCTCGGTTTGTTTCTCTAGAGTCCATAGTCTCTCATGGGTCGTCTCCCCCTCCGATTTCCCCCCCTTCATTTTTCCCTTCCTGCTATCTTCTTCTTCTTCTTCTTCTTCTTTTTTTTTTAACATATAATGTATTATTTGTTTCAGAGGTACCGGTCTGTGATTGTCTTACACAATTCACAGCACTATTTTTATTTTTATTAGGTCTTAAGATTATAATGGATTTACAGATACCTAATCTATGCATGCACTCAGTGTATACTAATCCCATTCTATAACATGTTTATATTATAGCTTCTGTTTGAAATTCTGCTTAAATTCAATTTTGTTTAATAAGCTCTCAGACTCTGGAAGACTGTAGTGCTACATCTGGGATATATACAAAAATGAATTAACCACAGATCTTGTCCTGGATCAAAAGTTTCCAGTTCAGTGCTCAGAGTGGGGTAAAGTTGGAAAAAGAGCATAGTAATAGGCACAGTAGATGTGGGAGTCAGTAGGCACTAAATAAGAGACACAGCTAAGACACTGTGGGAGAGAAGATCACTTCCCTTTAGGGAAGGCTTCCTAAAGGAAGTGACATTCAAGCAGGGCCTCAATGTATGAGTCATATATGGACCTAAGAGATTATTAGCAAGGGAAGAAATCCAGGGGAAGAAAACAGAAGAAGCAAAATAATCATTTGTCAGTTTGGCTGACTTAGGTAGCTACTGTGGGTGATACATGGAATATGAACCCAGAAATATAAACTATTAAGAGATCATGAAGGACCAGACTTCATTTTTGCCATTGTGTCACATTGGGCAGCTCTATAAGACACAGCCAACATCATTTAAATGTATAGGTGAGTTGACAAGAAAGAGAAATCTGTAAGAACACTAAAACTCCGCAAACTTCCCCAGGAAGCTCATGAGCTGACCCTATTTCTAACAAAGGTCTTGACTTTGATGTGTCCAAGAAGACAATGAATGAGGCGTTAACCCTGGTGCGTTGGGGATAGATGGTTGCGTACCTGATATCTACCCACAAAGTAAGAGCCTCCCAAAGGCTATGGAAATAAAGTATAGGGCTCAAAGGAATGTATCTACTGTCCGAGGAATTCACAAATAAGATCTGTGCGTCAGCCTGGACATAAAAACAAAATCGTCATCTCCAGTGATCTGTTACCAAAGACTTGCTACGCTTGAGTTTGGAGGTTGAATAAATACTGCAGGAGAGATCTGGAAAATTGCAAGCTGAGAAATTAACAGAAAAGGAATTCCAGACAGCTATTATTTTGGTAGCTCGGGGGAGAAGCAAGCACAAAACCATTCTGGCAGGACATACCCTCAAACAAGGTTACAAAATATTTTTCAAGCTGAAGCCCCACCGAAGATTAGCTCACAAGGAAAAATTACATAATTTGTGAAAGAATAATCCTTAGGGAGAGGTAGTAGACCAATAAACAACAGAAGTAGACCTCCAAGAACTTCAGGTAATAAGAACTATGAAATAAGTATATTTAAGATGATTAAAAACATTAAAAAAGAAACTACATATAGGGAGAAGAGTAAGGCATCATTGAAAATGTATCTGAGACAATCTATAAGTGAAAAATATAGTTATTGATATTAAAATCAACATGCAGTATAAATAGTAGCCTAGAATAAGCTGAATAAAAATTAGTAAACTGGAAAATAGACCCAAAGAAATGACGAAGAATATCATATATAGAGAGAAACACTGAAGAAATTTAATAAGAGACACAGCAGATGGAATGCAAAATAATAACAGAAACAGAAATGGCAAGCAGAAGTTATAGCTGGAAACTGCTAGTTACAATTGTTCAGTGTTTCCTCCTAACTACGCTCACCTCTACCACCGCAGTCCAACCCACCCTCGTCCTTCACCAGGATTATTTCAGTAGCCTCCTACCCGACTTCCCTGCTGCTGCCCCTGCCTGGTCTGCTCTCAACATCTGAACCTGAAAAAGTAGAGGTTGGACCATATCATGTCAATCCTCTGCTTAAAACCTTCCCCTGGCTTCCAATCCCATTAATGGTGAAAGTATGTACAAGGCCCATACAGCCCAGTTTGACATGCCCTGTTCATTGTCTGAACACATCCCCCTTTGACCCTCTGCTTTGTCCGTTCTGCTCCAGCCGGACTTCCCTCCTTGCTCCTCCTTAAACGCTTTGGTCAAGTTTCCCCCCGCAGAACCCTTGACCTTGCCTTCTCCTCTGGTTGGATGCTCTTCCCCCAGATAACTGCTGGGGTCCTTCCTTCCCCTCCCTCAGGTCTTTGCATATATATCACCTTATGTGTGAGGCATGGCTTGATAATTCCATTTAAAATCACAAAGCCCCCTCCCTACCCCCAGCACTCCTCATTCCCACTTCTTACTCATTTTTTCCACAGCACTGATCACTTATAAAATGTATTTTATGTATTGATTCATTTATTTCTGTTCCCCATCTTCTACTACCCATTCCAAGAATATAAACTTTGTGAGTGATAATGTCAACACTGGTGAAAATTGGCTAACACGGTAATTGCAGAAAAATTCTTAACTTTAAATTTCTACATTACAAAAGGAGCTTGAATATTAGAATGCTAAACTTAAACTCAACAAATTAGAATTTAAAAAGTGTAAGCCCCAAGGAAGAAATGAACCGTGTAAGAACAGAAGTTAAATGCATAGAAAACAAAGTTGTATTATGGAGGATTGTTAAAATTAAAACCGTTATTCAATTTTAAAACATGAATTTAAGAGAAAAACCTCCAGAGAAGCTGGTTATGAAACAAAGGAAGCAGGCAACGTTCATAACAGGCCTTAAGAGTTAAAAAGTGGCCTGAACTATAAAAGTAAGAGAGACCTGAAAAATATTAAAGCAATTCTATGGACAATTTTATGTCAAAGAATTTGAAAACTTAGAAGAAATGGATGATTTCCTACATGAATATAACTTACTGCAACTGACCCAAGAAGAAATAAAAACAAAGGCAAAAAACCTGAACAAATTGATAAAAGGAGATAGGATGAATTATAACATATACATGGAGAAGGATGGGAATGTTAGCTATTCATTTGGAAAGGAAAAATACAAATGTATCTCTCTCACACCACATGCAAACATCGATTTCAGTTGGCTATATAAAAGATAACATTTATATGCATTTTAAAACCTGAAAAATGCCATGAATTGTTTCTGGATATATTTCATATATGGCAGAAGTATAGAAAACATATGTGGGAATGATGCACATCAAAATCAGAACTCTGGTTACTTCGAAGGGCAGTAAGGGAATGAGAAGGAGGGTATCCCAGGGCCTATGTGCCTAGATCTAATTTTCAGTGTCAAGTTTAAAAAGATTTGATGCAATTATACCAAAATGTTAAGATCTGGCAAGGCTAGGTTGTAGATACATGGATGCTTATTATATTATTTATTGCATTTTTTAGGATCTTGAAATATGTCACCCTTTAGAAAAGAAGCCTATGCCAAAAAACTCTTTTTTGGTAAGCAGTGAGTCACTTTTGAAGGTCTTTAACAGGAAATCTGACCATTTAGTGTCTCAACATGCCATCACAGAAAGCTGGGTGCTCTCTCTTCCATGTCACAGAATGGATCTCAACACCCCTTGATTCAAATAAAGGTCCAGAATGAACAGGTACAGACAAGGTTGGTCTTGCTAAGCCAGACATGGAACAAAGATGCTTTATTGAGAAACTTTCTGAAGAGAGTAATATTAAACTGTTTCTTTTGTTTGTATATCAAGGCACCCAAAGACAACCATACAACATTGTGAAATCTTTGGAAAATAACCAATTTAAACTGGTGGTGTTTGAGGCTGGGAGAGTGAACTTCTCCATGAAAAGGTTTTGAGCATACACAACACCTTTGTGATTTGTTAGAATCAAACAGAAGCAAAAGCAAAATATGTTTCTACCAAGTGCAATTTATAAAAAAAGATGGGGGATAGAAAGAATCATTTAAAAACTATGTGTATTTATATCTCTCCTTGCCACAGCTTATAAAAAACTCCTCTGTAGGACTCCATTATTGATGTTTTATGTTTTTCAACTTCTCTGTGCAATGTATAATTATTTCAACCTCTGCCCTTTTGTGTGGTGTATTGGTGGACTAGGATTCAGAAGGGTTTCTTTCTGAGAACTCCAATAGTCTCAAGATAGCAATCTTCCCCACTCAGCTCATCTTCTCTGATCTAAATAATTCTAGTTCTTGAAAGCCCCAATGACTTGAATAGGATGAAGCATTCAAGACATAGTGTTCCCATAAAGTATTTAATCTCAAAGAAAAGCAAACTTTATTCCCTCAAGGAAAAAGAAACCTAATGCTAAATATGAATTGCTTTTCATTTCTCTGTTCTTTTTTTTTTTTTTCCTTTGGAGACTGTTTTTATCTAGATAAAGGAACAAAAATGGCCAGAGTCATTATCTGGATAATTTAATTCTACAATATTTTGCCATAGATTGGATGACTGAGACAAAAGGAAGGATTTTAAAATGTGGAGCAACTAGCTGCAGTCCTGATGCTTAGAAGGAGTCAGAAAAGATTGGGAGTCTATCTTTAAGGGACGGGAAGTCAAAGACAGAAGATAAAAATAGGGCAAAAGGAAAAGAATGGACCTTTTCTGAACACTAGACTATGATCTAGATCCTCCACGGAAATCATCTCCGTGAAATCTTGCACTATCTCCAGGAGTATTCATGGTGTTCTTCATGTCACAGATGACCAGCTGACTCTAACAAGTTGACTAGTGAGTCTGAGACCGAGCGGGGGCATGGAGGTGCATGGAGGTGCATGGAGGTGCATTGTCCAGATCTCCGTTACAGAAAACCTGCTCTGCATAGCACAGATGATGGTGCTGCTGCATCTTCAGATGGACACTGACATTGGCACCGAGGCTGCCCTCTACCCAGGCTGGTGCCAGGCTAGGTCTCTAGGCATCTAGCAATGCCACTAGAGCCTGTGTCCTCCTGCCCAATGTGAGGTTCCTCCAACTTCTGCTCTAAGACTCTGCGTTAAGACTCTGCGTTGACCAGATCAGGGTTTCCTCAGAACTGTACTCAGATCTGCAGAGATTCTTCCTACCAGATGCTCCTGCCTTCCCACTCTCCTTTCATAGGGTCAGACTTGCCTCACCTACCCTCTCCTATTCCCTCCATCTTTATCCTTTGTAGCATTCTCCCCAGCATAAAGCATTCTCGTACATTCTGTCTTGTCATCTGCTTCCCAGAGGATCTTACCTGACCCAGACCACATAACTAATAACTGTCATAATTAGACCTTGATGCCAAAGACAATGCTCTTTCAGTATTGACCTTAACACTACGAATGGGGGGCGCCTGGGTGGCTCAGTCGTTAAGCGTCTGCCTTCAGCTCAGGTCATGATCCCAGGGTTCTGGGATCGAGCCCCACGTTGGACTCCTGCTCGGCGGGAAGCCTGCTTCTCCCTCTCCCACTCCCCCTGCTTGTGTTCCCTCTTTCGCTGTGTCTCTCTCTGTCAAATAAATAAAATCTTTAAAAAACAACAACAACAACAACAACAAAAAACCACTATGAATGGTACTCCTGCTACTAATAATTAACAGTGTATATATATCCTTTGTTGAGTATTTACTATGAACTAGGTATTGTGCCTAGACGTCCATGCATTCTCTCCTTCAGTTTTTGCAACAATCTATAATAAAATGGATATTCTCTGCATTTTACAGATGAGAGACAAGGGCTTAGAAATGTTACTAACTTACCTGCGTCACATAATTATCCAGTAGCAAAACCAGGATTTGCACTTGGGTCTGTATGGCTCTAAAATCCATGTTCTTAACCCCTCTGTACATTTTGTAGACACGACTGCTTACCACAAACCACTCTGCCTCCTTCCAACTTGCGTTACTTTGCATGTTTTTGGCCTCTGACTTGATGGGTATTTTTCCACTTGAAGTGAGAACAAGCAATAAACATTTATAAAACACCAGCTCCGTGCCCAGGTTTTTGGATATAACCTGAGGATTCAATAAAAGGAAAGGGCTATTTCCTGCATCCAAGGAAGTCATTACTATTCTGTGACATTATTAAATGAAAAGAAACTATTGACACTTCCAAAACAACCGTCCAGGAAGCTAGACAATTATATGGTTGTTATTAAGTGACACTAACTGCTTTTTGGAACAATGTAACATAAAAATGAACTGCAAAGGCTGTGAAATTTCAAAATAGCAGAGAAACCCTATTTAGCTGTACAAAAGGAACTAGATCACGAAGACCCTGTAATACTTGGAAAGGCAGAAAATAGGAGATACCAAATTTGCTAGCTGGAATAAAAAAAACCAATCCTTAAAATAATGACAGATTCAGGGAGAAACATAATTAGTAAATTCTCACTTGGCATCACTTAAAACATTCCTCCTAGAGAATAGAATGGAATGTACTATGATGGAAATAATATGCACTTGGCTGTCAGACAGAGCTGTAACCCCCAAGACTGTCAGCATGAACTGGTTAAACAATAAAATGGTGAACCGGGGCAACCAGGAGGATGGTTCACGCTGCTGCATGGGAAATTTAATCTTGAGCAGGTATCTCCCCAACGGGGGAGTCTGTTTTGATCTTGGACCTCATCCAGGAATTTACCCTTCCTAACTCAAGGAGTCTTAAAATGCTTCCTCCTAACATACAAAAAGACAGGGAGACAGAAAACCACACACTAATCCCTCAAAGAAAAATAACGAGGCCACTGGCCTTGAGTACACAGACTACCAAAAGGCAGTTGGATTCTGCACTCAGAATCAAGCCTTGCTAGTTAGTAACTTTCTATCTGCCTCTCCCCTGTTCACATCTTGGAAGCAAGCAAAGCCTCCTTATCAGTTCAGTGTTTGAAACAAACACTAAAAACAGCATGAACAAAGGGTACAGATTTTCTGTAAAATAGCATAAAGAGCCCTGTTACAGATAATCAGTACCTCAGCATGAAGCTGTCTTAGGTCCACGATTCAGGAAAGACTCAGGAAGAGATCCAGAGAGTTTGGATGATGTAGTACATGAGGAGTTGAGACTAGCCCCAAGCAGAAATTGTGCCATTAGGCTTAGCTGGTTAAGGCCTTCCTCCTTAAAGAGAAGGAACTGGATGTTACTATCACAAACCTCTGCCTACCACCTGCCTCTCTGTAGCCAAATGCAGCATGAGGTGCACACTCCATTAAGCTTTCCAGGTTGGGTCACCCCCAGTACCCACACAGGCGCCCCGAGCCGTCCAAACTGAATGAGCTTCTGAGGAGTCAAAGGGAGAATACCTGGATGGGAGGGGAGACAGAAAGGCTTACTTTTCACTTTTCACTGAAACTTGTTCCCAAGATGAATAACGCGGTAACATCATTTTAAAAAGAAGTAGCAAACAGAAAGATGAACAGCAGAGCTAAAGTGAGAAGAGTGGAACAGTAACTGTGGGAGGGTGTGGTTGGGAAGTTTGGAGAAGGCCAGATCACACAGGGCCTCATGGGCTGTGATATGGAATCAAGTCCATAGGTGACACACGTGGGAAGACACGCAAAGGTTCTAAAAAGGGAGGTGATGTATTGAATTTCTGCTTCCAGAAGATTTTTCAGACTGCAGTGTGCAGAGCGGATCAGGATAAGATTGGATATCAGTGTAATAACAGCAAAGTTATAACAGTAGTTCAAACAAGAAATAAAGGTAGCGGGACCGTTGGTAGCAGTGTGAGTGGAAAGAGAATGGGTTGATCGAAGAGCAAATGAGAGGTGGAAATGATAGAACTCGTAGGATGGGCACGATGTGGGGGCAAGGGGAAGGGACGATGTCCGAGATGGCTCCTGGGTTTCCGACCTGCATGCCTGGATAGGTGGGGGTGAACTCACTGAGCTAGGGAGCCCAGGAAGGGGATATAGGGAGAGATCACAGATTGGCTTTTTGGTGTGAATTTCAAGGGCTTTGAGACATCAGAAAGGTGGAAGGTGGATATGTGTGTTTGGAGCTCAGAGAAGGGGCCTGAGTGGGGATATAAGTAACTAGTATGGGTATGAGTCTGCACTGAGACTGAATGATAAAATGGAGTTTACGGGAGAGTCGAGGAAGGAAAGAACAGTTATTTTGTCAACATCACTTGAATTCTTTTCTCTTTGATCTTTGACCAAATCCTTTCATCAGCTCTCATAAGGTAATATCATTGGTTTTCTCTCTTTGTACCCCTCTAGACTGTAAGCTGGTTGAGGGCACGTCTTTTTTACTTATTTTAATGTACAGTGCCTAGCAGAGTGTTGAGTATACAGTGGGGGCAAATAAGTAATGGATGATCAGGGGCATAAATGAAGAGTATAGCAACAGAATACACCAGGGATTGGAGACCCAGGGAATGTGGTTTCTTGTTTCCTTCTGTGTGACCACTGGAAACACACCTGATTATTTTATAGCTCAGTTTTCTTATTTGTTTAACTGAATCTGCTTGATACATTGTATAACATGTGCTTAGTGAGTGAAGAAGGCATAGTCCCCCTACCATCATAGGAGAAAGGGGTCCAACATCTACTGGATACCTAATATGTGCTAGTACCCTGGTCCTGGTGTGCACATGCTATCTCAGTGTTAATCCTCATAACTATGCTTTGAGGTAGATAACGATTATCATTATTTTACAAATAAAGAAATTGAGATTCAAATATATTAACTGATGTTTCAGGCTCACACAGAGTTAGTAAGGAGAATACAATCATACGGTGTTGCAGACCCAAAACCTTGTTGCCACTTGTCTGAGAAAGTTAAACACAGTGTATAGATATGAGGCATTCCCATTGTTGCAGACATTCGCCTAAAGGCACACATCTAAAGATTTGTTTCTGTATAAAACAGCCAAACTGGTTCTCCTACCAACTCACACAGGATGTGAGGCAACAGATAGATTCAAATATTTATTAAGTGGGGGAATAAAAGGTCCAGATTTTGGAAGAGACTGTTTTGTTTTGCTTTTACTTTTCAACCTGGCAACTAATAGCAAGCAAAACAAGTGAAATGTTGGCAGACAAGTTGGCTAAAGTACCAGACTTCTTTGTCGTCTAGTCAGACACTAGATACAGATGGAAAAAAATCTGCCTGGTTATCTTTGTCTGGTCTTTCTTGGCTGAAAAAATAGGATATTCCTTGGAGGTAAAATGGGATGGTCCATTCCCTTAGTTAAAAAGGACATTAAACACAAAGGTTACACAGTATATGGGGAGGGGGAGAGAACGAATGATGGACACATACAGATTACTTAGGTGAAGAATTTATCATGTGATACGTAAGAGCCCATTTTCTAACCTCATAGAATGTATGGGAATGCATGCACATAGAGTAAATATGTCGGTGAATTAGATATACAGGTATGCATTTCATTTTCCTTGCAACTTGCTGTTCTTCCTTTTCTCAGACATCTCGTTTTCTTTGCCTTTTTGCAAAGAAAATATTCCTTTTCTTGTTTCTTTTTCCTTTTGACCGTCAGGACTCTCAGACCCCATGCCACGCCTGATTAGAACAGTTTCCTGGGGTTTTATTGTAAATGGTCTCTCATAGACGGGTCTTTTCGTAACAGACCCCCTTCCAGGCTTTTTGTTGTAAGCTGGGGCAAATCCCTGCTGGAAGTATCAAGTAGGTTCTATTAATAGCCCTGATTCTTCACCCATCCCAGCATGCACGTCCTTGGGATGGCTGCATCAGGGGTGGAGTATACTTCCCTGCCCCTCGACTTGAGATTTGCCATGTAACCTGCCTGGGACAATGACAAATGCTGGAAATGAGAGTGTACCAGTGCCGAGCCTAGGTTTGAAAAAGATTAGTGTTCCCACTTGCCCTCTTACATGCCTGCCATTACAATGAGAAGGACAAGTTCAGGCGGCCCACTGGTCACAGGAGGAGGATGAGAGACACATAGAGCAGAACTGCCCTGCCTGAACCCAGAGGGTTGTCAGCAGACTTCCAATAGACTTGCAGAGACAAAAGCAGTAATAAATGACTCTTGTTTTTAGCGACTGAATTTTGGCTAATTTTTTATGCAAGCAAGTTAACGAGTACAATGTTTTTGATGAGAAGTCTGCCATCAGAATGATTGCCATTTCTGTAGGTGAATTTTTATTTTTACTCTGTTAGCTTTAAAGATAAAGGGAAATATTTATATTTTTAATATACATAGAGGTATTTATGGTCAGTATAGTGAATTTGTGAACACTTAATTTTCAGAAACAGTGTATTATTTCATAATTCAATACTACTGAATATATCTTTTTTTACTCAGTCTGCTTAATGAACTTCTATTCACCCTTTAAAACCCTGTCATCATGTCAGAAATCCCTGCAAAGCCTTGCTGGTATCTCTTGAAAACGGAATCATTTCCTCCTCTGGATTAATTGTATCCCTGCAATGTATTTCTGTTTTTCTTTCACTGAGATTTTTGTGACACCCAAGGTCAGAGACTGTGCTTGATGTATCTTTGTAACCTCTTTCATGGACATATCAGACATTCAAAAATATACGTAACTGGATATACCCTGTGATCAATTTCCAATCAATTCACTTGTTGAGAACAAACTGTCCAAGAAGACGGTCCCCTAAGGAATACTGAATATGTTACTTTCGAAAAACACAAAGCATTGATGTTACTAAGGAAACAAAGCACCATATAGTATGTAAAATCTAGTGCAATGAACTGTAAGTCAACTTAAATAATGCTCTCAAGCTTCGACTTGCTCCCAGGCATCAGGATGATAGTTAATAGATACCGTCATAACAATCCCGACCTTCAGTGAGAAAGGCAGAGTCAAAGTAATTTCTTCCCATTGATTTCTCAGAAGGCTTCAGTTACTTCATTATGCCTAGTGATGTCAAATGAAATAACGTGATAAGTGGAATAATGAAAATTATTTTCTTTTTCTAGTTTTTTTTAAAGATTGTACTTATTTATTTGAAAGAGAGAGAGAGATCACAAGTAGGCAGACAGGCAGGCAGAGGGAGAGGGAGAAGCAGGCTCCCCGCTGAGCACAGAGCCCGATGCAGGACACAATCCCAGGATGCTGGGATCATGACCTGAGCCGAAGGCAGATACCCAACTGACTGAGCCACCCAGGCGTCCCTGAAAATTATTTTCAACAGCATCAAAATATATATATAATATATGTAGCTCAGTGAAGTGACAAATGTGGGAAGGAAATTTTATTTGATGGTGTACACACTATGTATGGATGGAGAGTATTTATTTAGAGTTTCATGTGTATGTGCAAATTGGTGCAGGGCACTAAGGAAAGAAACTTGTTGGCCATAATGAGTGCAGGGTCCCAGCTGTGCAGTTTGTTATACTGTCCATATACATTATGGTGAGATGGTCCCAGCAACCTGTCTCGAAATATGTAAATTTGGTGGTGGGAAAAAACATGGGTTACATTAGAATTTACATCTTATTCTAAATCATTTTTAAGTGGCAAAATGACTGGGGTCCTTGCAATCTGACCAGGACCCTCTGCACCTACAACAAAGTAGTTTGTCAAGCAAGGGAAAGTGGTATGATAATTCTGATAGCTAACATTTATTAAGCCAAGACTGCTCTCAGCATTTAGCATGTATTAACTCATTTAAATCTCACAGCGCTCACTGAAGTAGTTATACCATTATCCCCATTTTGCAGCTAAGATTTTAATTGGTACTTAATCAGTTTCCTTCTCCCCTGTTTCTGAGTTCCCAATCAACTGCGAGCTGAAATAAGGAATGAGAGAAGCAGAAATCAGTGTCAGATTATTGTTAAATATTGATAAGAAAGGACAGCTGGGTCTATGACAAGACTCAGACTTTCTCCAAGATCAAATGTATATACAAAGAAAAGCATAACAGACAAAAACTTATTACAAAGATTTTAAAAATATTCATATACTAACATTCTTTCTCCACTGATATGAAACCCCGTCTGTGTTACATATGTGGTTGCATCGATTATTCTGTCTGCTTCTGAGCTTTCTCATGCGTTCCACGGCCATGCATGTCTATTCCTGGGCATATGCTGCACTATTTTATGCTACACTGTTTTAATGACCACAGCTTTAAAATAGGTCTTAATAACTGGTAGGACAAGCACAATCTTCTTCTTCTTCAAATGATCTTGGCTGTCCTCCACTTTTGTGCTTCCATTTAGATTTTATAGTCATCTTGTCATTTTCAAAAAGCTATGGAAATTTCAATCAGTATCATCATATATTTTAGATTAGTTTTGAGATAACTGCCAACTTTGTGATATTTCTCCAGTAATTCAGGGCTGCTTTTGTGTCCACTGTTGTTTTTGTTTTTTCCAAAAAATATCTTGCCAATCTTGTTCTACTGTTCTTTTTTTTTTTTTTTTAGATTTTATTTATTTATTTGTTTGAGAGAGAGAGAGAGAGCACAAGTGGGGTGAGGGGCAGAGGGAGAAGCAGGCTCCCCGCTGAGCAGGGAGCCCAATGTGGGGCTCGATCCCAGGACCCTGGGATCATGACCTGAGCTGAAGGCAGATGCTTAACTGACTGAGCCACCCAGTGCCCCTTGTTATATTATTTTTGCATTTATTCTAGAATAAACCTTTTCATCTTGTTCAACTATATTTTTTACTGCTTCTTTCAGTAAGGGCCTTAGTCTTCGTATGCCTGAAATTATGTTTTCCTCCTTACTTTTGGACAATAGTTTTGTATTTTATGTATAGCTTACTTCCAAGACTATTGTTTTCCCTTAGCATGTTGACATGAGTACTCTATTGTCTTTGTTCTTTGTTGTTGATGAGAAGTCTGCCATCAGAATGATTGCCATTTCTGTAGGTAAGTTTTTATTTTTACTCTGTTAGCTGAAAAGATTTTTTTCTTTAGCTCTGATACACCTAGATATGGACATACTTGTATGTATGGTACTAGCACTGGAGCTCACTTTTAAGCATGAGACTTATGTCTTGGTGGAAATTTTTCCTCCAACATATCTTAAATTTTTCCTCCAACATATTTCTGCAGCATTTGTTCTAGCGTTGTCTTTTGGGACTTTTATGGGACATATATACTTCTATAGGACATATATAGGATATATTGAAGACTTGCCAATATATCAAGCAGGTTTCTAAGTTTCACATATTTATATTGTGAACTATATTCCTAGTGTACTTGTCATCACTATATTCAATGTGTCCAAAGAAGCGTTTCACCCTAGTGAGGATTTATAAAGCAATTTCAATAGCTATATTTGTTTTATTTTTTTTAATTTTTTTTATTATGTTCAGTTAGCCAACATATAGTACATCATTAGTTTTTGATGTAGTGTTCAACAATTCATTAGTTGCGTATAATACCCAGTGCTCATCACAACATGTGCCCTCCTTAATATCCATCACTCAGCTACCCCATCCCCCCAACCCCTTCTCCTTTGGAACCCTCAGTTTATTTCCCGGAGTCCAGAGTCTCTCTTGGTTTGTCTCCCTCACTGATTTCTTCAATAACTATATTTAGATACAACACCAAATGCATGATCTATGAAAGATTTATTAAAGCCAAGACAACAGGCCCCAAAAGGACTTCTGCTAAGCCCCACATTAGCAAACCAAGATTGAAACAGTATCAGCTCTCCCAGAAATGGAATCTTAAACTAGTCCATCAAGAATTAGCTGATGGGGGCGCCTGGGTGGCTCAGTTGGTTAAGCGACTGCCTTCGGCTCAGGTCATGATCCTGGAGTCCCGGGATCGAGTCCCGCATCGGGCTTCCTGCTCGGCAGGGAGTCTGCTTTGTCCTCTGACCCTCTCCCCTCTCATGTGCTCTCTCTCTCTCATTCTCTAAAAAAAAAAAAAAAAAAAAAAAATACCCATCTGACAAAGGATGGTTATCCATAATATACCAAGAACTCTAAATATTCAACAATAAGAAAACAGAACACCTCAATTTAAAGATGGGCCAAACACTTGAACAGACATCTCACTAAAGAAGACATACAGATGCGAAACAAGCTTATGAAAAGATACTCCACATCATATGTCATCAGGGAAATGTAAATTAAACCAACGATGAGATACACTACACCCCTATTAGAACAGCCAAAATCTTGAACACTGACAATACCAAACACTGGCAAGGACATGGAACAACAGGCAATCTTGTCCGCTGCTGGTAGAAACGCAGCGTCACAGACATTTGGAGGACATTTTGGCAATACCTTACAAAACTAAGCCCATTCTTACTATATGATCCAATAATTGCACTCCTTGGTTTTTACCCAGGGGGGTTGAAAACTTATGTCCGCACAAAAACCTGCACATGATGCTCAGAGCAGCTTTATTCGTAAGTGCCCAAACTTGGAAGCAGCCAAGGTGTCCTTGAGTAGATTAATGGATCAATAGCTATCTTTTCCATGTTGGAATTTCAATTTTTTTTTCATATCCTACCTTGCATATCTTCCTAATTTTCTTTTTTTATAATTTTTTATTATTTATATGAATATAATTTCTTCTTTTAACCCTTTGGAAATCTTATTAACCCCTCTGAGTTATTTTTATTTAAACTAAAGAAAATTAACTCCTATATGCTGGTTTTGTTGGCTATCTTTCTTAGTGTTATTTTCCTTATAGATTTTTGACACTTAAATTCATCTTGAGTAGTAGTTATAAAAATCAGTACTCAAATATGAGAGATTCAGTACAGTAGGCACATTTCTTTCTCACACAACCATTTTGTGCAAGAGTTTGGGGGCAGCCCTCCACACAGTGATTCAGAGATTCAGCCTTTTTCCATCTGATGGGTCTGCTCTCCTCTGGGTCCTTTGAATTTTTCTCTTATTCAACCACGTGAATCCCTCTGACCTTCAGTCTTCTCAAATATAAACTAGAGATAATGATAGTACCTACTTCATAGTTGCAAGCATTAACCATGTCACTGTACTCAATAAATAATAGTTGCTAATACTAATAATGACTATATAACTCCATATGCAATGGGAGTCACTGGGATTTTAGGCAGAGGAGTGGCATGGCATATTCAAATTCAGCAAATATTTCAGTGTCCACCCAATGCCATATGTACACGCTGAGAATACAGTAGTAAACAAAAAACATAACTCCTACCCAGGTGGAGCATATATTGCAGTGGGAGAGACAAGATCAATAAGTAAAAAGAATGATGTTTTTGAAAAGTCACTGTGGTGGCAATGTGGGGGATGATGCAGAGAGTGGTAGGTTGCTTATGTAATAAACAAGATAAAAGATGCACAGGCTGTTTCGGGGCAACGATAGTAGGGATAGAGAGGAGAATATGGGTTTTTAACATTTTAGGGGTAAAATAGCAGTTTTCGGTGACATCACCAAGGGCAGAAGGGCAGAAGCACAAGAGAGAGGGAGAGTACAGAATGAAGCCCAGATCTTGTGCATTTCTGATTTAAGTGATCCTGCAGATGGTGGCAACAATATTGGTAATAGAAGGAGAAGAGCAACTTTGTGGGAATAAAGCAATTCAATTTTCCACCACTTGTGTTTGATGTTCCCTATAACTATATTTGTTCGGTAAGCAGTTCTGTAGATTTTGTTTGTCACAAAGCAGGTGTGCAGGAGTTTGCCCTCCAGATCCACTCTCTACCAGGCTCTGTCCCCAGGAAGGCCCACTTGTATGAGTGGTATCAGTAGACTTTTGCCCTATTTCTACGTGAATTTTATTAAGAGTGAACATGGCAGAAGATTAGAAGAAGAGAAGGAGGAGAGACAGGTCAGGATGTTTCCTCCCCAGGCTACTTCCCGGCCAGGATGGTGTAGTCTGGCGTCATCCCTTGACTGGAGGCCAAGGTTCCCGTCTAGTGTGTCTCCCCCTCTCCCTGTCCCTCTTGGGTTCTACTAACTCTCCCCCTTGCCCCTTTAAGCCTAGGGTAGGTAATGAATCCTGTTGTCACTGGAGCCAGGATTCTATGCTCATTTCTCCTAGGTTCCCTATACTCACTCGCTCAAATTTTGAATGTCACCGCTATGTTAAATTCTTCTCAGATCACTTAGTTTGTACATGCCCTGTGTTTTCTCCTGGGACCTGCCTGATACAGGAGATGCTCTATAAATAATTACTGAACAAAAAATTTACAAATAATTACAGAGATGGGTAGGTGGATCTGGACTTGAGAAATCGACTCTTGTTTAGCTCTTTGGGTAATCATGGAAGTCATGAGAGTCTTGTGGACTCAGTGCAGAATAAGGGGAGAAAAAGCCATTATCTGGCAGGGGTAAGAAAGAACGTGGAGAGGCAGTGCGCCGGGTGGCAGGAAATTCCAAGGTGTGGTGGATAATCCTAGCAAGGCATATTATGAAGTTCTTCAGGAATTTCCCCTCACCTAGTAAGAAAATACATTGCTCCTCAGGGATGAGGGGTAAGGAGGGAGGAGAATCAAAAGTAGAATTAAGGAAGTAAAAAACAACACGTCCATATTTCTTAATTAGCTTCAAGGGCAGAACTTAGCCAAGGGTAAGGATGTAGAAGTTGGAATGTTTTTATTCCTCAGGGGGCAAATGTTCCTCTCTCTGCCACATCTTTTCATCCAATTTATCTGGCTTATATTTGTCTGCCAGAAACCTAGGCATTTCCAAACCAAATAGCTGAAACTTTCCCTATAGCAGGACCAAAATAGCTACAAAAGGCTAGGTGTGCTTCATTCAAACAGTTTTGGCAAGAAATACTTGCCACGTAACAAAAGGGTCACTCTCTCTGCTCACAACTGTGGCCGCACCTTGCAAAATGCAATAGAAGTTTTGAAACAGTTGAAATTGGCCCTGCAAATGCCTTTCCAGATATTCCTAAAGAACGTACAGGAGGAAGGAAACCCACCATCACAGTTATATGGGATGGTGTCCAGGTTCTTGCCAAGAATATAGAACAAACAGCCACTGCCTTTAATCCATACCCCATGCACCCCATCCCACTTTTAAAAGAGCACCTGGGTGATGCAATGAGTAAAATAAAAACACACCATATGAGAACCTGTGGGAGTAATGGATATCTCACTGTCTTGAATATGGAGATAGTTTCAAAGGTATAGATACATGTCAAAAGGTTTGTATACTTTACATTGGTGTATTTTATGTCAATTTTACCTTGGTAAACTTGTTTAAAACATGACAAAAGAAAACCACACCATATAAAATGGAAGGGGTGGTTCCGGTAGGGAGCTAGGAGTTGGGAATTTATGTAATAGTTTGGATAGACCTGGCGTATATATGGCTTCCAGCCATATTCTCCACATTACTGCCAGAGTGGTCCTTTAAGAATGTGAATCAGATCATGTCCTCCTCTGCTCAGGACCCTCCAGTGACTCCCATTTCTCCCTGAGTCGAAGTCAAAACCCCCATAACCTGCATATAACCCCATCAGGCCCTATACCCTCAAACTCTTGTGACCCCTCTGGCTTTGGCATCTCCTACTTTCCACTCCTCAACCACATTAGCCTCCTGGTTATTCTTTTTTTTTTTTTTTTAAGATTTATTTATTTATTAAAGAGAGAGGGGCAGCGTGAGTGGGGGAGGGGTAGAGGGAGAGCATCTTCAAGCAGACTCCCTCCTGACCACAGAACCTGATGTGGAGCTCGATCCCACGACCCATGAGATCATGACCTGAGCCAAAACCAAGAGCCAGATGCTCAACCGACTGAGACACTCAGGCTCCCAGCCTCCTGGTTATTCTTGATCAAGCATGACAAACTTACCTCAGGGCCTTTGCACCTGCTATTTTCTCTGCCTGAAATCTTTTTTCTACTCCCAAATATGTTTGTGGCTTGCTCTAGATCCTACACTTTTAGCTTTTCCTTCAAACTTTACCTCCTAATGAGGCCTTCTCTGAGCTCCTATTGAACATGGCATTCTCCTGCATGCACCTTGGCCTCAGTGCTTCCTACTTCCTTCCCTGCTTTATTTCCCTCTGTAGAACTTGATCATCATCTGCCATTCTCTATGGTTTACTCCTCATCCTCCCCCTACAATATCAACTCTCCAAAGGCAAGGATTATTGTCTGTTTTGTTTACAATAGCACCTGTACATGGGTATACACTCAATTAAAAAAAAGTTTAGATAATACTTCATTCAGTTAAAGAAAAAAAATCAAAATTGTCATGGATTTCATGCACAAAAATCAACACATTGTACGGAAGCTAAAGGGATAGTTTGCTACCATTGGAATCATGCTAAAATTAAAATTATTTCTTCCTGTTCTAAAACTTCTCTGCTGAGATATGGCATTCTTAAACTCATGAAGTACAGAAAATAAAGACATCTTAAAATTAATCTAGTTCATTCAGAAATCTGAATGGCATTTACAACATCTCAGCCCAGTTTTAACTGGAACATCTCCAGTATTGGGTAACTTACTATTCATTTATTCAAAAAGTAGTTATGATCACTGTGCAGATTAACTCTATGTGTCAACTTGGCTAGGCTACGATGCCAGATGTTTGGCTAAACATCAGTCTATGTGTTGCTGAGAAGGTATTTTTAGGATGTGATTAACATCTAAATCAGTAGACTTTGGGTAAAGCAGATTATTCTTCATAACATGGTGGGCCTTATCTAATCAGTTGAAGGCCTGCAGGAGCTCCTCTGAGGAAGAAGGGACTCTGCCTCCAGGCTGCCTTTGGACTACAACATCAGCTCTTCCCTGGTTTCCAACCTGCCAAGCTGAACTGCAGATTTTGAACTTGTCAGCCTTCACAACTGTATGATTATTCATACATAATTTCTTAAAGTCTCTCCTCTCTCTCTTTTTCTCAGTGTGTGTGTCTGTCTTACACACACACCCCTACTGGTTCTATTTTCTGGATAATCATGACTAATATACTTACTGAGCCCATGTTCTGAGCCAGGCGCAGCCTAGGCACTAAGATACGATGATGAACAAGACAGCTTGGAGCCTAGTAAGAAAGTAAAAAAAAATAACAATGCAAGTTTGGTAAATATTCTTAAGTGTAATGAACAGTGTGTTATGGAAACTCTAACAGGCACATTTTAAATTTAATAGGGACAACTGACCTAGGTCAAGAAGTCCTCACTTTAGAAATAAGGTCGAAGGACCCATGGAGGAACTTGGTGACAGCTGGAGGGACATTTGGGGCCCTGCTGAGTCCTCTCGTCCCAGCTTGGTGCAGCTTGTGCAGAGCCAGTGGTGCAGAACTCCTAAGGGAGAGTCCCAGGCTCTGCTCTGCCAGACATGTCCCACGTGACTTGAGTAAGCTGCCTCATACTTCTGTTTCAATTTCCTCATCTGTAAAATGTGGATACAACAGGATATAATCCATTGGGTTGTTATAACATTAAATGAAAGAATTTCGGTAAAGCATTGAGGACGGTTTCTGACATATTGAATGTGATCAATAAAAGCAGAGCATATTGTTACCCTTTAAAAACTGAGTTGACATCAACAACACAGGGAGTAACAGGTGTTGGCAAGAATGTGGAGAAAAAGGAACTGTTGGTGGGAATGCAAACCGGTGCAGCCACAAAAAGTTAAAAATAGAACTACCCTACGACCCAGCAATTGCACTCTTGACTATTTACCCAGAGAATACAAGAACACTAATTCAAAGTGATACATGCATCCCTAGGTTTATAGCAGCATGATTTACAATAGCCAAGACATGGAAGCAGCCCAGGTGCCCATCGACTGATAAATGGATACACACACACACACACACACACACACACACAATGGAATATTACTCAGCCTTAAAAAAAGAATGAAATCTTCCATTTGCAATGACATGGATGGAGCTAGACGGCATAAGGCTAAGCGAAATAGTCAGAGAAAGACAAATACCATATGATTTTGCTCATATGTGGGATTTAAGAAACAAAATAAACAAGCAAAGGGAAAAAATAAGAGAAAGAGAGAGCCAAAGCAAGAAACAGACTCTTAACCATAGAAAACAAACTGATGGTTACCATTGGGGAGGTTGGTAGGGGGATAGGTTAAACAGGTGATGGGGATTAAGGAGTGCACTTGTGATGAGCACTGGCTATTGTATGGAGGTGTTGAATTACTATATTGTACACCTGAAACTAATATTACACTGTACGTTAACTAACAGGAATTAAAATAAAAACTTAAAAAAAAACAGCTGGAAAAACAAAACATGTCGTTTTCATCTATCAGTTTATTTCCCATCCCTTGGAACCACACAGACCGGTCTACTCCCTCTTTCCCACTACAGCCTTTCCCGAGTTTAGGGCAGCCAACATGTCCCTAGTACCAGCCTCTACGGTCAGCCTCCCCTCTCAGTCCAACATCCCGTTCCCTCACTGCCTCTCTTGTGAAATAGCTTCCAATCTCCTCACCAGCCAGGTGCTGTCCTCTGAGACAGCTGGGGAGTCTCTGAGTCTCTGCCTCTTTCTGTGTGCTTCCCAGAACTGACCCCAACACTGAGTGCGCCAGAGCCCGTGGGACCCGTGGGACCGCCACCTTCCCCGCTCTGGGGATGGCACCTCTGTGTCACCTCAGGGGACTACATGAGGACCTGAAACCCAATGCTCGGTAGACTCTGTGACATGAGTACACGTTCCTGGCCTCTGGGAAGACCCCGTCTTTATTTTTCCTCTCCCACTTTAGGAAAAGAACCATTTTGTTTGTTTGTTTATTATGTTTATTTGTTTATTATGGTTTCATTAAATTCTGGGACAAAATTTCTGGGAAAAAGGTCTGATCAGACCACTCCCTATTCCAGTATCACTGTAGATTTCTTTTTTGTGCCTCTATCCTAGGGGGCAAACCTCTAATCATGATGACGAACATACTAATCCAGCCTGCTATGTGAGAGACAGAGACTTTTGTCACCTATGAATGCTCTCACTCCCCACTGCCTGATGTGGAAGTGCTCTAGGAGTTTCTGTATTTTACTGATAAGGGAAGCCAGGGTCAGAGCTAAACAGCTGCCCAAGCTCACTCAGCTGATGAGCAGGACGGCTGGGATCCACACCCAGGCCAACTGTTCCAGACCGATGCTGTGGGTCCTGAGAGATGCTACCCCTCCAGACGTCATTCATGGCCCTGCCCCATCAGTCCCCAGCCAAGCGTCCCGACACCGTGGGCCCCCAGCACGAGCCCCTTCTCCTCAGCACCAGGCCACATTCATGGACACGCAGGCCCAGTACCATGCACACTCCCTGCTCCTGTACGCACAATGCACACTTGAGCTGTGCACTCCAATCACACGGCACAGTTTGTTACTGCTTGGACATCACACACCCTCGTGCACCTGCCTCTGGGCTATTGCTTACATGATTCTTTGGGGAAGGAATGGAGGAGGCCCTCCTTGAGCCCTTGCATAAGAATGACAACAGCAACAGCTAACATTCACATATAACTGCATACCTTGAACTACTCAGACTACTTTACATATATCCACTCATCCAATCTCAAGACAGACGACCCTAGGAGCTAGGCTCTATTACTGTTTCCATTTTACAGATGAAGGAATTGAGGCACAGAAAGATTAAGGGCACACAGCTAGGAAGTGGTAGAGACACGATTTTTATCTATGCAGCCTGGTATTCTAAATCCTTCACTTCTGTTCTTCTTTCCAGTCCTTTTTAGGATGTCATTGCTCTCAGCCGGAGAGACACCTTTTTTGTAGCATTTTCAACTTTTTTTTTTTTTTTTAAGATTTTATTTATTTATTTGACAGAGAGAGAGATAGCGAGAGCAGGAACACAAGCAGGGGGAGTGGGAGAGGGAGAAGCAGGCTTCCCGCCGAGCAGGGAGCCCGATGCGGGGCTCGATCCCAGGACCCTGGGATCATGACCCGAGCCGAAGGCAGACGCTTAACGACTGAGCCACCCAGGCGCCCCAACGTTTTCAGCTTTTGATTGTAGTGATTTCTAAGTTTCCCCCAGTAGATGATGCCTTCTGCTGGGGCAAGGCCTGCAGCACCTAGCACGGTGGCCAGCACGCAGGGTCTCTGCTGAGTAAGTGGATGAAGGAGATGGTGAATCAGTACTAAGTGAAGGGGCACAGAGGGTGGCAGTTGTCAATAAAGGTAAAGAATGAAGAAGAGAGATTGCTCTTTAATCCTTTTCCAGAAAACCCACATGCCAGAATGGCCAAGAACCCAGGAAGAAAACACATGCAAAAGAGAGACCAAAACCAAAGCACAGATAAAAGAGAAAAATCTCTTAGCTGATAAAGAACCTAGAAAGACTCTTAAAGACTTCTTTATTGGAACTTTCGTTTAATATTTCTCATTGTAATACAGAGCTCTGCAACGGTCCTGTTTTTACATCCGTTTTCTTGCTTCACTTCCTTTGCTACTATTTCCATGGCCCCATGTTTGTGCAGCTCCTTTCTTCGTGCCTGTGTGCATCTTGGGCTCTCGGCCAGTTGCAGACATGCCCTGTTTGAATATTTACACTGAAGTCAGCAGTACCTTTTTTTTTTCTCTTTTAAATGGAGTAAGTGCATGAGAACTTTGGTTATAATTTCCTGAACCAGGAAAGCCAGCCACCAGGGATAGAAATTCAGTCGTAAATGACTTGTTAAGGATTCTACTTTGTGAAGTGACTTCATAAGGAAGCCACTCTAGGTACAGAGGTTCTCAAAATTTGGCGGGTAAAAATCATCTATGGAATCTATTTATAGTACAGATTGCCAGGTCCCAAGGCCCCAGAGACTCTGCTTCAGTATACCTGAAGTGGGTCTCAGGAATGAGAATTTTTTTTTTTTTTAATTTATGTATTTGACAGAGAGAGAGACAACGAGAGAGGGGACACAATCAGGGGGAGTGGGAGAGGGAGAAGCAGACTCCCCGCTGAGCAGGGAGCCTGATGCGGGGCTCTATCATGACCTGAGCAGAAGGCAGATGCTTAACGACTGAGCCACCCAGGCGCCCCAGGAATGAGAATTTTGAATCTAATGCCCGAAGTGATTCTGCCACAGGTAGATGTCAGACCCCACACTGAGAAAGGCCACAGTGATGCAAAGAGCCTGAGCTGTGGCTTTTTAGAAAGCCAAACTTCACACTAAATATCTTTTAAACATGTGCAGCTCTCTTAAACTACTTGAGCCTCAAATTCTTTATCTGTTAGAAGGAGACAATAATGCTTACCTCCCTATGGTTGGATCATGAGGCCATGCTTCCATGGGATGGAAATTTTAACAATAGTCTGTGTGAAGATGTCATGGGGTTTAGCAGCCGTGCTATGGAGAAAGGGTGGGGGTAAATTCCCTCTAACACCGCTTTTTTTTTTTTTATTTAAGTTCAATCAATTAACATATAGTGTATTACTAGTTTCAGAGGTAGAATTTAGCGATTCATCAGTTGCATAAACACCCAGTGCTCATTATATCAAGTGCCATCCTTAATGTCCATCACCCAATTACCCCATCTCCCACCTCCCCTCCAGCAACCCTCAGTTTGTTTCCTAGAGTTAGGAGTCTAATAACACTTTCATGAAACAAATGTATCCTCAAACCACTATAAACATGCCTATCTCTGGCAAACATAATTTAGCATAAAGAATGAAGTGATTACAAAGAATCATTTTATGTGAGTACATTTGCAAGCCTGGTTGAAATGGCTAAATTTCAGGAAAAATATAAATGACCAAAATTGACTCAAGAAAAAATAGAAATCTAAATTAACCAATAGCCATTAAAGAGAGGTAGATTGCAATCAAAATGATCTCTCTACTATAAAGTAAAAACAGGTCCAGATGCAAAAACACAAATAAAATGGTCACATGTGAATTTAAGCTGAGGTCTTTTTTTTTTTTTTTAAGATATTATGAGCAAGTAATGTTTACTCAGGAAGCAGGTACTTTTCATAATCAGAAAATCTACGCTATATTATATTACACTGATATAAGGAAAAATACACAACCATCTCAATAGGTGTAGAATAAACATTTAAAGTGTCCAGCACTCATTCAAGATGAGAAGAAATCCTAATACTTTCATTAGGAAGGCACTTACTTAATCTGATGAAAGTATCTATCAAAATTTACCAAGCATCATGCTGGATGATGGAACAATAGAACTATTTCTGCTTCCAGTCAGTGATGCAGTAAGAGTCCTACACAGTGAGATTAAAAGATAAAAAGAAAAAAATAAATAGAAATTATAAAGGAAGAGAGATGACTGTCCTTATTTGTAGACCATATAATTATCTTATAAAAAAATCTCAAGAGATCCATAGACGCTATATTAGATCTAATTAAATAATAAAGAAAAGTTGGCAGATACAAGATACATACAAAAAATACCAAATACATGTCTGTACAAATGCAGCCATCAGAAAAATGTAATAGAAAGATAAGATCCCATTTAAATAGTGACTAAAAACTTTAACTTATATAGAAATAAGTCTAATAAAAAGATACCTATGCCCTTTATTAGGAAAAGTATAAAGAATTAAAAAAGGATATAAAGAAAATTAAATAAATGAAGGTAAATATCATATTCCTAGTTGGATAGACCCAGTAAAGGTGCCAATTCTTCATAATTAATTTACAAATTCAAACCAAATCTTAACAGTACTTTTCTCTGAACTTAAAGGTCCAAAAATAGCTAAGAAAAAATTTGAAAGAACAAAACAAAGTGCTGAGTCTTACTCTACCAAATATCAAGGCTTTGGTAATTAAAACCATGTGGACTTAGCACAAATCCACATAAACAATCAGACCAAAAAAAAGAATACAGAGCTCAGAAACAGAACCACGTACATATGGAAACCTGATATACGACAAGTGTAGAACTGTAGACCTATAGAGTAAAAAGAATTATCCCAAGAAATGGAATGGATGTAATTGTACATACTTACAGGAAAAAAAATTAAATTAATTCCCTACATCACACCATACACACATAGAAATTATTATAAGTGGATTGAAGCCATAAATATGAGAAGTTAAACTCTAAAACTTTTGAAGAAACCAAAGAATTATTAAATAAGAAAAATAGAAATTCACATAGTTATCAACATTTAAACCAAAATAGAGTTTCTTTTAAACAAAATACACTGTAAAGTAAGAAGATTAACAAGATATTTGGAACCAATATATGCAATGATATAACTGGCAAGGAATTAGTGCCAGAATATTCAAAGTATTAATATAAATCGACAAAAAAAGACAACCCAATTTTTAAAATACGCCAAAGATAGGAGTGGAAGCAGCACAGATGACCAATACACTTAAAAAAATGTCATTAATAATCAGAGAAATGCAAAATAAAGCCACAGTGAGATAATATTTTATGCCCAGATTGTCTAACATTCAGAAGCTTGGCATTTCTGAGTATCTACTTCTGACTCTGATGGAATAATTGGAAACAGACTTATTTTCTCACAGTAAACAACTAGAAAAATGAACAAAATAATTTTTTAAAATGTTTTCTATTTAGTGGCTATAAAACACTGATCCAACAGAGAGGACTGGAAGTTGCAAAAAAGAGTCCCAGAGGGGAGAGAGCTAAGTAGAGGGGATGCTCCTCCAGGGATGCAGAGAAAATCACACGGGGTTGCCTTTCTTTGTATTCTCAATACAAATCCACCGATGTGTAGGATGAATTTCTATGAGTAGAGACAAAGGACAACTGGGAAAGTGTAAGCTGAGAAATTCTCCGAGCTCACATACAGCTGACTTTGAGTACCAAACAGCCAGAATAGAGAGGTGTCATGGAACCCCAGGGTCATTTATTGATAGCCAAGAAGAGGCAAGTCTTAGAGAACAAAGTAAAGTCTAAGGAAAAGAATACCTTAGATCTATCTAACAAAGTTAAAAAAAATAAACCTGAAAAAATAAATCTTCTCTAAAGTAACATTAGCCACTTGCAAAATAAATCCCAATATTCTAGACACAGACCTTACGCCTTTCACCAAAATTAACTTAAAATGTATGAAGACCTAAAGGTAAAGTACAAAACTATAAAACTCCCAGGAGAAATCCTAGATTGCCTTGGGTATGGATGGCTATGACTTTTTAAAAACCACACCAAGGGGGGGCGCCTGGGTGGCTCAGACAGTTAAGCGTCTGCCTTCGGCTCGGGTCATGATCCCACGGTCCTGGGATCGAGCCCCACGACGGGCTCTCTGCTAAGCAGGGAGCCTGCTTCTCCCTCTCCCTCTGCCTGCTGCTTCCCCTGCTTGTATACTCTTTCTCTCCGTCAAAAATAAATAAAATCTTTAAAAAAATAAATAAATAAAAATAAATAAATAAATAAATAAATAAATAAAAACCACACCAAAGGCATGATGCATGAAACCCACTTTTAATATACACGCAGATACAGATTGAGAATAAAAGGGTAGAAAAGGATATACCATGCAAACACCAAGCATAAGAAAGTTGGAGTGGCTATGTTAATAATAGAAAAAGACTTCAGAACAAGAAATATAAGTAGCAATAAAAAAAAGGATATCTCATGGTGATAAAGGGGTTAATTATAAGAAAACTTAATTCCTAAATGTGTATGCATCATATAAGAAAACTTCAAAATATATAAACAAAAACTGATAGAATTTCAAAACTGCTCTCTCAGTAATTGATAAAACAGTAGATGGGAAATGAGTAAGGATATACAAGATTTGAAAAACATTTAAACCAATTTGACCTAATTTACATTTATAAAACACTCCAGCCGACAATATCACAACATACATTCTTTTCAAGTGTCCGTAGAAATTCAACAGGATGGAACATATACCAGATTACAGAACTCTCCTTTCAAAATAAATCAGTGCAGGATTAAAATGAGAGTACTTCTTTTCAAGGAATTGATTTAGCCATGAATAGCATAAGATTATTGGGATGCCTGGGTGGCTCAGTCGTTAAGCGTCTGCCTTCGGCTCAGGTCATGATCCCAGAATCCTGGGATCGAGTCCCGCATCAGGCTCCCTGCTCCTCGGGGAGCCTGCTTCTCCCTCTGCCACTCCCTCTGCTTGTGCTCTCTCTCTCTCTGACAAATAAATAAAATCTTTAAAAAAAAAAAATAGCATAAGATTATCAGTTACATAATCCCCAACTATTTGGAAATCAAACACTGCACTTCTAAAATAAACCATGGGTCAAAAAAGAAAAAAGTGAAGGAGAGATGAACACTAGGGACACAAAAAGAAATACAATGTGTTTTCTGCCCTTTCAGATCTCATGATCTATGGGGCAAGTAAATGAAGCACTGAAATAGATACGGAAACTACTCGAACAGAGTAGAAGTGCTATGCTGACATAGATAAAGGAGGGATGCACGTTCATTCTGTGAGTAATTGTAAGATGACTGGCATTTACCAATGAAAGAGAAGAGTGTGTTGGGGAGGGGCACAAAATGGCATTTCATTTGCCGGGGCTAAAGGGACGATGTGAAGAAGGATGGTGGTAAGAGATGGGGTTGGAATTGTTGTGAATAGATTAAATAAAGAGTGGGAGAGCTTGGAATTTATCCTGAGGCTGCTGGCAAGAGGTGTTTAAAGGAAAACGAAGGGAGACGTGCTTAGACTCGTGTATTGGAGACATAATTCTGGCCATCTTCAATATGGAAGGGGATGTGGGGTTGGGTTGAGGATGAGAGGAGGAGATGGGCATGGATGCTGAGTGACCCATTAGGAGTCTACTGAAATAATCCAGGGGTAGGATCATGAGGGTCTGAATTAAAGGTCTAAGAATTTAAATGGTGAAGCATATTCTCTTTAAGAGTCTGAAGATATGAGTCTGAATGCACGCCCTCACAAAAACTCAACATTTACTCTTGAGCAAGTTGCTCCACTGCTCTGGCCCTAAGAACATCATCTATAAAATGAGAGCCACCCATGGTAAGAACTGTGAGGGACAGCCGTGCTCCCATCCTCTTAGAACTTCTGTAACTTCTGAATACCTGTTCCCTCTGCCTGGAAAGCTCTTCGTCTGCATCTTCATCCTGCCGACTCCTTCCCTGTCTTTCAGATCTGGAAAAATTTCACCTCTTGTGCAGTGGAGGCTTTCTCTGACCTCCCAATCCAAACAGCTTCCACTGGTCACTGTTTAACACATCACTTTATTGTCTCACTAGCTTTTATTAGTACCCCAAATTCTCGTATCTATTTGCTGAGTCTCATCTGTCTATACCCCACTAGAATGAAAGTTCTGTGAAAAAAGAGAAATGACCTGTCTTATGTCCCACCGTACCTCCAGCGTCTAGAACCATGCACATAAAGGACCCTGATTAAATGTCTGTCAAGCGTTGAGTCTCATAAAACCCATTTATTTTTATGAGTATCATCAGAATTGCCTAAGATCACACAGCTAATAAATAGTAGAGAGAAATGAAAATCCTTGTCTTCTGATTTCCTGGTTCACTGATCTTTCCATGCATGACATCTGGTCTCTTACCTCATAGGATCATTTGGGAGATCAAATGAGAGGATAAGATGAAGAGCTGTAAGTTTTCTGAGAAGACGAGGCTCATGATTTAGAAGTTGCCCGAAAGGAAACAATGACTCAGTACCTCCAGAGGCTGAGAGCAACTCACAAAATTCACTCTATGGGCAGCGTCGAACCTAGGAAGCTTGGAAAAGGTCACTCTTTGTTTCTGCTCAGATGTAAAAGCCAGCATCAGGTGCTGTTGAGAATGAGATTCAGTAGGGACATATGATATGGGAGGGAGGTGGGTGGGGCAAAGGAAATAGATAAAGGTCTGTCTCATTAAAATGTTACAGAAGTCCTGAGGTGGCAGGATGCCCAGCTGCTCACATCTAATGTATTCCTTCCTCTTGTGGCTTTCTGAGGGAAAGGTTACATCCTCCTGGGTTTCTTCCACTTCACAGGGCTGAGGAGGGAAAAATCTGACTGAGAGAGAGAAGACATCGACCAGGCTATGAATGACTAAGAATCTAAATTTGTTGTAATGGAATATATTAATCCATGCATCTCTCGCTCGCTTGTCCAGCAACTGTTGCATAATAAAGAAATTAGCTAATATCGCCAGACGCTGTGTGAGGCATGGTGATAAAGAGGTGAATAGGGTAGATGGGGGCTTCACCTAAGGGACCCTGAAGGTAAGTGGAGAAAACAGATAGTAAACAAATGTTAGTGTCATGAAGTCCCATCTTCTTGAGGTGACCCTGGGGAAGTCCCCCCTTCTCAGTGACACTCAGGACTACCTAGTAAAAGACAACTAAGAAAAAAGGTTTTTCATGAGAGGCTCTGGACTCCGGGGAAACAAACTGAGGGTTACAGAAGGGAAGGGGGTGGAGGGACAGGGTAACAGGGTGATGGGTATTAAGGAGGGCACAGGATGTAATGAGCACTGGGTGTTATACGCAACTGATGAATCACTGAACACTACATCAAACACTAATGATGTACTTACTGTATGTTGGCTAATTGAACATAATTAAAAAAAAAAGAAAAAGGTTTTTTTTTTTCCTTTGTCATCTTTATATCAAAGTAGAAATATAGCCATAAAGCAATTTGATTTTAGTACAAAAGTTCAAATTTGGAACCAGTCTTCAGTCTGAACTGGCCTTCGTTTTTACATATATGCTTTTTTAAAGATTTATGCATCTTATTTTATTTTATTTTATTATGCTATCATCATTAGTTTTGATGTGGTGATCCATGATTCATTGTTTGCGTATAACACCCAGTGCTCCATTCAATACGTGCCCTCCTTAATACCCATCACCGGGCTAACCCATCCCCCCACCCCCCTCCCCTCTAAAACCCTCAGTTTGTTTCTCAGAGTCCATAGTCTCTTATGGTTCATCTCTCCCTCCGATTCCCCCCCCCTCATTTTTCCCTTCTTTCTCCTAATGTCCTCCATTCTATTCCTTGTGTTCCACAAATAAGTGAAACCATATGATAATTGACTTTCTCTGCTTGACTTATTTCATTTGACCGTGAGATACCCGGTGACCATTTAGCATAATCTCCTCCAGTCCCTTCCATGTTGATGTAGAAGCTGGATATTCATCCTTTCCTTCTTTATCCATTCGTCTGTTGAAGGGCATCTCAACTCTTTCCACAGTTTGGCTATTGCGGACATTGCTGCTATGAACACTGGGGTGCATATGGCCCTTCTTTTCACTACATCTGTGTCTTTGGGGTAAATACCCAGGAGTGCAATTGCTGGGTCATAGGGTAGCTCTATTTTTAATTTTTTGAGGAATCTTCACACTGTTTTCCAAAGTGGCTGTACCAACTTGCATTCCCATCAACAGTGTAAGAGGGTTCCCCTTTCTCCACAACTTCTCCAACATTTGTTGTTTCTTGCCCTGTCCATTTTTACCATTCTAACTGGTGTAAGGTGGTATCTCAATGTGGTTTTGATTTTAATTTCCCTGATGGCTAATGATGATGAACATTTTTTCATGTGTCTGTTAGCCATTTGTATGTCTTCTTCAGAGAAATGTCTGTTCATGTCTTCTGCCCATTTTTTGACTTGATTATTTGTTTTTTGGGTGTTGAGTTTGAGAAGTTCTTTATAGATCTTGGATACCAGCCCTTTATCTGTAGTGTCATTTGCAAATATCTTCTCCCATTCCGTGGGCTGCCTCTTTGTTTTGTTGACTGTTTCCTCTGCTGTGCAGAAGCTTTTTATCTTGATGAAGTCCCAAAAGTTCATTTTTGCTTTTGTTTCACTAGCCTTTGGAGGCAGTCTTCAAAAATTTTAAAAATAAATGTGCATTTTTTCACATTTATTGTTAGAATTTTTGAAGACTGTTTCTCAGCTTTATTGAGATATAATTGATAAATAAAATTGTAAGATATTTAAAGTGTACATTTGATGTATGTCTACATGATCAAAGGATTCCTCCCATCTAGTTAATAACCATATCCACCACCTCATGCATTTATTATTTTTTTTAAGTGAGAAGGTTTAAGTTCTCTCTCAGCAAATTTTAGTTATATAATACAGTGTTAGCAACTGTAGTTACCATGTTATACATTAGATCCTCAGAATTCATTCATCTTATAGCTGAAAGTGTGTACTGTTTTACCAACCACTTCCTGCTTCCTCCACCCCCACCCCCAACCCCTGGCAACCACTTTTCCACTCTCGGTTTTAATGAGTTTGATGTTTTTTTAATAAAGGTTCCATATAAATGATACCATGCAGTATTTGTCTTTCTCTGCTGGCTTATTTCAATTAGTATACTGCCCTCAAGGTCCATCCATGTTGTTGCAAATGGCAGGATTCCTTTTTCAAGGCTGAATAATATTCCATTATATATATAAATATAAATACACATATGTATGTATGTATACATGCACACACTTACACATAAATACTTGGTTGGCAGGATTCTTCACATTCTAAAGGCATCACATTTCACAACTGGGAAAAATGCTCTGGCTACACAGCATGTGACAAGAAAGGCAGCCTGACCGTGAGATACCCGGTGACCATGTGTCTAGAACTGCCCCTTCGTCATTGGCTGCCAGCCACCCTGGGAAAGGTTTGCTCTCAGGTGAGGTACTGCTGTGCAGCTGAGATGAGCCCTCCAGGGGCTAACAGCACCCCCTGCAGCTGGGCAGCAAATCCTTTCTTGAAGGGGGATCTGGGCAGCACCCCTCCATGCTCATCACATGGAGGATGATACAATGATTAAGAGATGCACCACACAGTTAGACTTAATGTTGGAATCTGGCTCCTTTCCTCTACTTCAACTCTGTAAGGCTCAGCTTTACCCCCTATAACCTGAGGATAATAGTCCTTTGGTTATGAAACTATTGTTACATAGAAGTGAGGTAATATAGGCTAAGAACCCCGCACAGGGCTCAAAAGTGCCACCCATCATTGTTAGCACTATTTGGAAGCTGAGACCAAGCAGTTCAAATACTGCGTGTGTCAGGTATAATCATGCTTGATTATGCTCAGATTATTTCCCCCTTTTTTCCCCCTTCTATTTTTTTTTTTTTCTGAATAATGTTTCAAAGTCTCCATGTGGCTTTCTTTTTGATGAACAGTTGGCGATGAGGAGAAAGGTAAGCTCGTTGGAGGATTAGAGCATGAAAATTCTTTGTTGTGTTTGCTTACTGCTCAGTAGCCCCAGCAACTCCGCTCCAGGCTGGCTCCGTAGCCACCCCAGTTCGCCGAGATTCATGCTGCCCAGGCTGCAGACCTGCGTGACAATGGATTCCCCAGGCTTCTAGCTATCCTACCTTTCTTCAGAGACACCCAAATATTCTGATCAAAGGTTTCCACTTGCTGGAGAAGTGGAGCATGATTTGACCAAATCTAATTTTTGTGTGGATATGGGTGTGTTTTCATTTCCCCTTCCATAAAAAAAAAAAAAAAGAAGGGGAGCAGCATATGTTATTCCTTTGCTGCCATCTGAAACAGCCAAGTTGAGAGCCAATTTATTCAGCCTAATTCATTCCAGATTTCTCAAGGAATAAACAGTGTTCCTGAGAGTTCTCAGATGTATGGCCAATAGAGATCTAGTTGCCCAGGAGCGCTAATGTCAAACATTCAGGTACCCTTCAGTTAGGGCACAAGGCAGTAGGGATGGAAGGTGGATTCAGACACTCTCTGTGTGCCCCTGAGACCCCAGAGCTGTGTGAGGTGACAACTGCTTTACATACCCTTAGCACAGACCAAGAGAGCTCATTAGGGTCCCTGTAAGCAATATCATGTTTCATTGCTCAAAACCGAATTCAAATCTGCAGAGAGAAGGAATTGCTCAGAGAGAGAAAAACAAAAGGAATTGTATTCATATTCTTTCTCCGTGAGTCCTACATATCCTTCAAGATCCACCCCCCCCCCCAAAGCCCTACTTTTTCTACAAAAATCTTCCTAGACAATGCCAGCCTATACAGGATTCCTATTGGAATTCCTATTTGGAGCTATTCCAAATCCCGTTTCTCAGAGGACGAAATAGAGACTCTGCTGCTCGCTAAATACCCTGCTTACTGAGAACTGGTAACTCTTAATGTGTACAGAAGAAAGATTACATCCTTTGGAGGCAGGTGGTTCTAGGTTCAAATTTTCCTTCACTTTTACTTGCTCTGTGAATTTGGGCAAGTTAGCTCTCTGAACCGGGTTCTTCATTTGAAAAATGAAGATGATAATTTCTGGGTTGCAGATAACATATATGAACAAAACAATAGGGCTACCATCATTTTAGCTTTTGTTGCTCAGTCGATAGGCCCTTGGTCTTCTCCGATATATCAAACATTCCATGAGGAGTACTGAGCTCGTGGTGAGGGAGGCCAGTCTGTGTGCTGTTTGTTGTACTCAGGTCTATTCTTCACACTTTCCCTGCTTTGCTTTGTGTCCCTAGGGATGACCCCGCATTTCCCAGGCTCCTGGTTAGAAAGTTCTGGCTGGGTTGGGCCCTGGGAGGTACAAATCAGAGATAAGAGGCAGAGGAGAGAAAAAAAATCCAGGTGAACCGTGTCTCTGGCCCTGGCTGTGTCTGCTCTCTGGCCCCCAGACAAGCCTGTCTGGTTCCATCTCTGCCCAGGTGACCCTGACCATGGGGCTCTGGAAACATCCCTCCCTCCAGCCAACAGCATTTTCCTGCTATTGCTGATCTCTTGGCTTCTCACCTCTTCTTTCACCAGTGCAACCAGTTTCTTCTGTGCTCAATATTGAAAGCTTCCTGGTTGAACCCTGACTCCTATATTGAGTATGAAGAAGGTACTCAGTCCATAATTACTGCACATTGTTTAAAAAAACATTAAAGAGTCCTGGTAAATATAGAATATTGGAAATCAACAAATTCTAGATATATGCAAAGTCCCAGCACAGTCATTTCATAGATAAGGAAATGGAAGCCCCAGAAAGGGAAATGACTTCACCAAGGTAACACAACCAGAAAAATATGCAACACGCATGCTCATGTGAAAGGCATTTATCCTAAGTCTGTAATACAGATTTCTAGATGTACATTACTTGAGGACAGGGATTCCTCTTTGTACAATTGACCCTTGAACAATGTGGGGGCTTGGGGTACCGATCCCCTGCACAGTCAAAAATCCAAAGATAACTTTTAACTCCCCCCAAATTTTACTATTAATAGATTACTGTAGACTGGAAGCCTTACCAATATCAGTTGAGTAACATCTATTTTGTATGCTACATATATAATATACTGTATTCTTAAAGTAGAGAAAAAATATTATTAGGAAAATCATAAGAGAAAATACATTAACAGTACTGTGTTGTATTTATTGGAAAAAAATCCACATGCAAGTGGATCCATGCAGTTCACACCCGTGTTTTTCAAGGATCAACTGTATATTGATAGTTCCTAGCATGTAGCCTGATAGGGAGCAGATGCTGTAAACGTCTCCCAGTCAGATGCAAACTCCCTGAAGTAGGAGACACAGAGAAGCTTTAAAGACCCTAGTATGTATCCTAGTACCCAACTTATGTTTAAAATGTTGGCATTCATAGTTGACATAGGAGTTTTCTGCCAATACTCTGGAAGACAATCGTTATGTGGTTTACAAAATAATTTCTCACACAAGCCATAGAACAACTTTGTGGGGTAGTAGGCAAAATCATTATTTACCAGTCTTGTTTTACAGTTGAGGCGGTTAAAGTGGCTGGCCCCAAGGAAGGTCATGGGCTGAACTCAAATCTTCAGATTGCAAAATGAATATTGTTTCCATTACACTACCCTGTGCTCCCTATCTAACATCTGAAGTAGATGCATCTGGAAGCTATAGTATATTTAGCCATTATGGCAGCATTAACAAGTTAGAAATATCCTTCTCAAACTGGGTTACTTACATCCCCATGCAACCAGGGGGTCACAGGGGTGTCCTGAGGCTACTTGAAGCTAGATCTCCCCGAGCATGAAATTTACCTGAAAATTTGAATGACTGTGTAAGTACTTTAAATGAAAGACTGTTTCACATTAAATTAACATGGAAATATTTTATGAGGAAGAATACAAAGTTCTGGTGATTTGTATTATAAAATACAAAATCCCTGAAAGCATTTTTGAGTTTGTCATTGCAGTTTTAAGGGAGTGCCTGTATTTCTGGTAGGTGTCTTCATTTTTCATTCCAGTGGTCCTTCAGTTAGAGTTTAAGAAATACTATATCTTTTTTCTTCTTATTTTACAGAGTGTCCTTTTAAAAAATCAAAGTAATACATGCACATAATCAACAAATCAAATACCACAGAGGGATGATAATAAAAACCAAGAGTTCTTTTCTCCATATCTTTCTCACCCATCCTCACTTCCAGTCCCACTCCCAGAAACAGTGACCTATTATGTGCTTCTGTTTTTCAATCTTTAAATAATACTTGTTTTATTATTTCTCGAGCAATCAACTTTAAATATTATCCATTAACTTCTGATAACAAAAATGACTTAAATCACTTAAACACCTCTAAAACTATCACTTCCTTTTTGTGAGCTTGCCTTTTCAACCTCTAAATGGAGATTTTGGGTGAACAGTATCTTAATATTGTTGTGATCAAATATATCAGTCTATTTTTTGGACCCTACTTAAGAAGACTCTCTCTACTTCAGAGTCATAAAGATATTATTTCATATTATCTTCCAAGAGTTGTATTGTTTTGTTTTTTTATTTATACCCACTGAGTGTAAATACACCACTTCTATCTGGAAGTGATTTTTGAATATGATGTAAGGTAGGGATAAGTTTACGCTTTCTGACTGGAAGAATATATTTATGGCATAATAACCAACAAAGGGCTCACTTTCACAATACATAAAGAACACCTACAAATTAGTAAGAAAAATACTAACAATCCAATAGAAACATGAAAGTATTAAAAAAGACTTTGCATATGAGGAATTCTTAATCTCAGGAAACTGAGGGTTGCTGGAGTGGTGGGGGGTGGGAGGGATGGGGTGGCTGGGTGATAGACATTGGGGAGGGTATGTGCTATGGTGAGCGCTGTGAATTGTGTAAGACTGTTGAATCACAGACCTGTACCTCTGAAACAAATAATACATTATATGTTAAGAAAAAAAAAAAGAAGAAGAAGATAGCAGGAGAGGAAGAATGAAGGGGGGGGAATCGGAGGGGGAGACAAACCATGAGAGACTATGGACTCTGAGAAACAAACTGAGGGTTCTAGAGGGGAGGGGGTGGGGGGATGGGTTAACCTGGTGATGGGTTTTAAAGAGGGCACGTTCTGCATGGAGCACTGGGTGTTACACGCAAACAATGAATCATGGACCACTACATCAAAAACTAACATAACATAATAAAAAAAAAAGAAAAAAAAAGACTTTGCAGATTAGGATATCCTAATGACCAATTAGAATACATTAAATTAATTAATAATACATGAAAAGGTACTTAACCTCATCTGTAATCACAGAAATACAAAATTAAACCATAATGAGAAACTATTTTATATTCTTGAATGAAAAAATTAACAAGTCTGACAATAACAAATATTGACAAGATTGTAGAATATCAGAGACTCTCCCAAATTTCTGGTGGAAATATAAATTATTAAAACCGTTTTGAAAGTATTTGATATTGTCTACTAAAGTACCCTATAATCCAGCAATTCTGTTTGAGTATATATGCAACAGAAATGCGTGCAAATAAACACCAAGAGATGTGTTCAAGAATTTTATAGCAGTATTATTCACAATAGTCCCAGATTGGAAACAACCCAAAAGTCCACAAACAGGAGGATGTCTGGCATTAATAGGAGAATAGGTTAATACATGGTAGAATATTTTTATAGTAAAGAAACTGGTGAATCTCACAAACATAATCTTGAGCACAAGAAGCCAAACACATACATGCATGCATGTGCACACACACACACAAATGCACTGTAGGATTATATTTCCATGAAAATAAGTTAAACAAACAACACACTAGAGTGATGGAAGTAAGTATGAAAGTAAGTAGAAGAGGTTATTGCTAACAGGTAGCAAGAAACTCACTATAATGGGTGTGTTAGTTTTTGAGGGCTGCTAAGAAAACACCAAAGACTGGGTGGTTTAAACAACAGAAATTTATTTTGTCACAATTCTGGAGTTTAGAATTCTGAGATCAAGGTGTCGGCAGGGTTGGTTTCTCCTGAGGCCTTTCTCCTTGGCTTGTGGATGGTGGTCATCTCCCAGTATCTTTGCCTGGTTTCCTCTGTACCTATTTTTGTCCTAACTACCTCTTCTTATAAGGACACCAGTCATATCGAATTGGGGCCCACCCATTTGACCTCATTTTAACTTAATTACCTCTGTAAAGACTCCCATCTCCAAACACAGTCACATTCTGAAGTACTGGGGATTAGGACTTCAACATATGAAATTGAGGGGGGGTCACAATTCAACCCCTAACAATGGGGAAAGGGCACAATCTCATCATTGAGGGCTGGCAATGTCTCACTTCTTGATCTGGGTAGTGGTGTTAATGTGGGGTCTAACTTAGTGGTAATTTATGGCAGGGAACATTTGTCTTGTTTCCTTTTTTGAATGTATGTTATACATTACGACACAAGGGTTAAACATAGATACAACTAAAAATGTGAATTAGTCAGCATTGCTGAGGTAACAAACAACCCTAAAGTCTCAGTAGTTTACAACAGTAAACATTTATTCCCCGTTCACGTTACTTCTTAGTGGCTGTGGATCTAGGCTGAAGGAATAGCTTTTATCTGGGACATGCCATTCTTGTGGCAAAGGGAAAAGAACAAGAGGGCTGATAAAAATCCATGATGTTCCTTCAAGCAAAAAAAACAACCTGTAACATGATCTCAGTTTTCAAAAACATTGGTGACCATTTGCCAAGTACACATCAGTGGGGAGGGATGTTGACTCCTTCCCCAGATGGGAGGCACTACAGGTCCACAAGAAAAGATATAAAATCCTCTTATGGAGAGGTAGGGAGCAAATAATCTGGAACGGCAAAATAATCTACCATAAGAGGTCAGTAGGACACTACAGACCTGGAAGAAAACATTTGAGTTCCAGATGACAGATAAACACATTTCTGATCAGTCAAAATATTTAAATACTTAAAAAATGGGAGTATAGGACAAAAAACATTAGAGAATTTGTTTTATAACCTTGAAGCAGAGAAAGTCTAAGTTTGACATCAAATTCGGAGGCCATAAATCCAACTACATAAAAAGTAAACACTGTGCATTAGAAAAATTGCTATGCACAAAGTTGAAAGACAATCTACAAGTATTTGAAACTCAAATCACAGGAAGAAGGCAATTTTTTTTTTGAAACTATGTTGTGACACATTAATAAGAAGAGGTCTGACAGCTTGGCATTATTTTACCAACTGAACACAAGAATTTACTCATGAGTTGTCTTCATTTGAGACCCCAGACAACTCAGATGAACAAATCAAGAAAAAAAAAACAAAAAACCCAAAACCGAAACCAAACCAAAACAAGACAAAAAAACAAAGAAAGAAAGAAAAAAAATGAAAAAGGCTGAACCATAGGAAAACGTCTGCAGTCACATTTATAATAAAATAAATGCAAATGAAAATCATGAGACACTGTTTTCACCTATCAAATTGACAGAGATCACAAACTTGGGCAATGAATACTGGGGGCCAAGAGGTAATCTGACCTATTGCCAAGAGGAGTGTAAACTGCCTCACCCCCACTCCAATTTGGCAACATCTCTAGAAGTTTATAATGTATATATATCCTTTGATCAAGGGATTCCATTCCTAAATATGCATCCCCTGGAGAGCACAAATACAAGCTTGTAGAAAGGTATTTATCACAGCATTGTTTGTAAAAAGGGCAAATGATAGAAAAGAAGCAGAAGTTTCCTCTATAAAGCACTGGTAAAATTAGAGTACATCCACACCGTGGAATAATATGCAGCGATTAAAATAAGACACTTTTACATTTACTGGAATGGAGAGATCTCCAGCACATATTAAGTGAAGGAAAGGGGAAGGAAGTGCAGAAAAATGTGCATAGAAGTCCACCTGTGTGGAAAAGAAAACGGACAGACTCTGAAATCTATTCACTCGCTATCTCTGGGGAGGAGAACTGAGTGGATAGAAGACAAGCAAGGAAGAGAGTCTTGTTTTTCACCTTTTTAGACCTTTTCATTTTTGTATTATGTGTCTGTCTTACCTAATTATAAACAACCAATCTAACAAACATGTATGAACAACCCAGGAAAACCCAGAGAAGTGGAATTAGAACTGAAAAGATCTCAGGATTTATAATCGAATGGGTCTGGGTTTAAGTCCGAACTCTTATCCCTGGGCCCTTGGTTTCTCTGAGTCCTGTAAAATATAAATCTGTAAAATAAAGATCATCATGCCCAACAAGCAGCATTGTTGGAAGAACTAGAAATAACATCGATGAAGTGCCTGGCTCAGTGAAGAGTACCATTATTAGTGAATTTATCATTCACATTTGGGGGGTTAATAACCACAGAGAAGACTAACTCTATTCCAAGTCACACAGGAAGTTTAACACCAAATTCTTCCTCGGGGGGCACCTTCACGCTTTGGACTACTCTCCAGAGTCTGCTGAATATGAGCGGAACTCTGCAGGGCAGGACAGACCTGGGTCTATTTGGTGGTTCAAAGTTTCAGGTGCAATAGGGTAGCAGCAATGGGTCTTCTTGTTTTCTTCATTATCATTGCAAAGAACTTAACCAGCAATCAGTGAGGGGTGAACATTCTGCGTGGTCTGGAGTCCCATGAGGAGGGCTGCCAGATTAAGTATGGGATGCCCAGTTACATTTGAATTTCGGATAAACAACAAATCATTTCACAATGCAGATATATCCTAAATAGGACAGTGCAGCTTAAATGCAGCGTACGTGTACTACAAAAGTATTTGTTGATTATCTGAAATTCAAATGTTACTGTGTGCCCTGTCCTTTTATTTGTTAAATCAGGCAGCCCTATCCATGAGGGGAGATGCCCATAGGAGAATTCTTGCATTCCTTTGGTAAAATACTGCTAAGGTCCTCAGAGCTAGTCTTTGAGAAGCACCCAGCCCCAGACACTCTGTACCACAAACGCTGAGGAGGACTGGAGGGAAAGGGGAAACGGAGGCTAGGGGAGGCACAGCTGTGCACAGTGAACCCACCAGATGAAGCTACTCCCTATGCTACACCCACCTTTCCATTTTCTTCCTCGAGCCGGCAGGTGCCTTGAAGTGGGCCCGAGAGGAGGGATGGGAAGACAGGTGTTTCTCCCCTGGCTCTTGCAGCGCTGTTTCCCAGTGAGCATGCGCCAGTCATGCTGGCCTTTAAAAGAGGAGGTTGGGAGCCCACAGCTCTGAGGAGGGGTTTTGACGTTGGTTGTGGCAGGCTGTTTGCTGCTTTTGGGGGGGGCGGGGCAGCGCGGCTTTCTGCCCTCGTAGGTTTGAAGCCTTGGGTTCAGATGGTGGTTGGGCAGAGGAGAGCTGGAGAAAGGGGAAGGGAGGGGCATCTGCTTGCTTTCCCTTTTTTTTCTGTAAGAACTTTTCTTCAGTCCTTCCTCCAGGTCTTGGAAGACCATTGCCCTGGAAGGATGCTTCTCTTTTCACTTTGGCTTCTCTGGAATTTTCTCACTTTCTCTGTCTGCTCTAGTTCTGAGTAAGGCCGTTCTCTAAGCATTGGGGGGACTGCACAGTTGAGCTGCCTTTTCCTCTCAGACATTGCCTAACCCACTGCTAGGGAGGGGGGAGGCTGCGGGAGCTCCTTCCCAATCCCCTACAGATGGACGGGCTGTCTGTGTTCACCGTGTCCTCTAGTAGAAGCTCTGCTGTTTCCGAGACCTTCCTAAGTGAGCTGCCCTGGCCATTGCTGATACTCTGACAATGGGAGGGAACAATCAGACTCCCTTTTCTAAGAGTTGAACCCAGAAACTGGTCAATTGTGCCGGCCTTCAGCTTAGAAGAAATTTGTGGGAGGGTCTGGCCGCTCCTTGCGTGGGAAGGTTGTTTCCAACTACAGGGATCTTCATGGAGCTCTGCTCTCCTGTACTGGGGATCCTCAAAGCAAACTTAAGACTGTGGCATGGGCATGGAGCCAAGCAGGTCTTTCTGGGGCATTCTCTTCCCAGGGCTAGTGTTTCCCAAGTACGGAGCAAGCGAGAGCTCCAGCTGAATTGTGAGTAACCACACCGCTTTAAGGGCTCAGCTGTGCTGAAGTCTTGGTCAGATAAAATGCCAAGCTGATGCTAACAAGCTACTGGGATCCATTCTTATGCAATAGTAATCAATGGCTAAGTACCCCCTGAGTAGAGAGAAGCAGGATAAGCTACACTTGACGACTGTTTCAGGGAGAGGGAAGGGAAAGGGTTGAGCACCTTTGAGCAGGAAGCCTGCTATTAATTTCATCAGACTTTATTCAATGAAGATCCTAAGCTGTAAAATCCAGATAGCCTGTAAAGTAGTAAAGGGGTCAAATTTGGCTTTGTTGGTCTTCTAAGTTCAATGCAAACTTCCATGACTAAATGGAAACCATGGAATGGCAGGTCTATCCAGAAACATGGACACAAGCATTTGGTGGTAGGCACCTGCTAGGCACACATAGAGGCCGCTTCCATGCGTACTCACCAGATCTTAAGAGCGAACTATGCAACTTGCATATCCTTAGGGCACTCCTCTACCTTTGATCCTAAAAGCTCAGGCACCTAACCAAGTTCCTAAAATCGTGGCTTTTCCTAGCAGCTGGTAGCTCTGCTGGAGTCCATAAAGAGCACCCCCTCCCCTGCTGCAACTGGTAGGGGTGCTGCAGCTCCCCAGCCACCCTTTCAGTAAGGGGGCCTCCAAGCGCATTCATCATCTGTGACCCCAGGCAATTGCACAAGCCTAATTAAAATACAGAGGCAAGCAGTTCAGCCTATAGTCTTGTGGGCAGCATTGCTCAGTCTGTTTAAGAAATGGTAGTTCAGGAATCTAAAGTCTCAGGACAAAGGAGCATAACTTGGGGGTGGGGGGTTAAGTCCTTTAGGTGGTCCTGATAGCTAGTGTCAGCTGAGAAGGAAGTGGATTTCCCCACTTTGGAACCTGGAGTCTGTGCAGAGCTCCTGACCAAAAGCTCTCCGAATCCAGTGATTTATTTCTGCCAAGCAGAGTTAGGGTGACCAGCTGGTAAAACTATTTGAGAAGGGCTGAATCGATTCTCATGACCTGAGGTGTTAGAAGACTTATAACAAGTTTATAGACCTCTGTGGAAACCAGTCCCTTATCACCCGTAGGAAGGTTTTTAAGGTGAACAGATGATTGTATGGAGGTGGTTATTTAGCAAATAAGGGACATCTGGGTTGTAGTCACAGCAAGTAAGCCTCTTTAGCTGGTGGAGGGGTGGGGGAAGGAAAACCTATAAGGATTTTTGGAAAAAGTGTTCGGGTTGACTTCTTGCAACAGTAACCTAGAACTAAACATTCAAAGCTCTTCAATATTGTTAAACTGTAGAAAGTTCCCCGGGGAAGCGTCTAATCACATAAAACGGCTACAGATTTCACCCCCCTCCCACCCCCAGCACTGAGTAGAGCACTTCCCAGGAGCATGTCAAATCATTCTGCGATCTTGATCTTGGTGTAAATACATTAGCTCTTGATTACATTAAAAGACTGAAGAAAAGCTCTGGGTAAGCCAAGTCACAGAAGTGGTGAACTCGTAATTGGTTCTTGGAGGTTGGGTAGAACTTACCTGGGCACAGACCAGGTAGGAACTAAGAATATGGTTTGAAGAATGAGGCTGAAGTATGGGGACAACTTGACCTCACTTTTAAAGGCGAGAGACTTCTATTATCTGGACCTGGAGTATTGGCAACTGTTCTTGCGAGCTTTGTGCTAAAGCGGTCTTCACCTCCTGGTGATAAAATGCTTTCATCTGTCTTTAGAACTCTGGCCCCACTTTGTTTTCATTGTATATAGTTGGCTCCAGCCTAGAAGCTAGTCCTGTTACCCTGAAGGAGCTATAAACTCTGAAAATCTGTGCCTCAGGGCAGGCTATTGCCTTGGGTTGTGAAGCTTTCTGATGCTTCTCCCTGGCATCCTCCCCTTTTGGCATCTAGATCCAATGTGGCTACATCAGCCTTCCTGTGGTCACTGAAGGCTAGGGGTAGAGGTATGGGCTTTGCAGTTGATCTCCATGTAACTCTAAGTATGTGACTCGAGATGAATCTAGACTTTTTTCTGTAAAATGAGAAAACTGCTTTGGGGCTTGTGTTGAATGTAGGTGAAGCAACCACGTGTCTGGTATACTTGTTATATCTAATCCTATCCATTAAGCTGAGCTCTGCAGTGAAAAGGAATGCCTTGCCTTGTTACTCTGCATCAGACACTCAGAATTGGTGTTTGTTTAGTGACTTTGAACTTCGAACACCATCGGGTCTATCACAACTAAATATTTAGAGGTAGTCCCTAGAGCTTGTTTTAATACTGCTGCCTAGAGAAGGCCTTTGTATGGCACAACTGCAGAGCTCTAGAAGACTCCATGATGATTGTGTTGCATCATGGAGCATAGAGCCTAGAAGCGGTTTCAAACAAAATAGGCAAAATGCTTCCACAATCTAGAACCCTGGCAGGCCACCCCAGTTCCTGCATGCCTGCCCAAGCTTCCCTCCTGAGCTGATGATGTTGGGTGAGCAACTCCAACCTTAGCTGCTATTCAGCTGATGGTTGAGTGGCAGGCCCACTGAGGTTTGAAGGACAAGATCTATTCCAGCTTTAGTGTTTTTGCCAGCTATAGCAAGAAACGATAACATGAAGACCTAGCCCCAGCATTCTCACGTGGCTTAGGGCCTCTTTTTGTTGAAATATCTAAGAAATTCAACTGTAATGCAATGCTTCAGCTGACCCCAAATATGGTGAGGTCATCAATTCAAAGGTGTCTAAATATGAGGTCCAAGCTTCTACCCTTCTTCCCTCCATTGGACCAGCAGCTGTTGGATCAGGTAGTTATGTTAGAATCTCTGGGAACCATTTCTCTAGAGGGCTGAACACCATGTACTTGTGCTCTATCCTAGGCCTAGCCATGCATGGAGAATGCCTTTGGCAGCTCATCATCCAATGTCCTGTAACGTTCTTGTTCCTCCTGAAGCCATAGCTATGGCCAGTGCTACTGAGGCATGATACTTCTTGTTGCCATAACCTCATGTCTTTGAGATACACAGGAAAATACCTCCTTCCTAACATAGGGTATTCTTAGTAGGGAGGGGGCTTACCCAGTGCTCAAGGTGAGCAACAGTTTGTTAAACTCAGTCCTCTGGCTCCAAGCATTAAAAACCGGCCACCTTACTTGGGGCTCTCTGAACTTTTTAAAAAAATCTATAACCAATCCGGACTCGTGTGGATGAGTTGCACTTCCTCCTGAATGAAGAGGTCTACAAAGTTCTGACTAGTGGGGACTTCTGGTCTTGGATCCATCATGTAAGGCACTTGGAAGTGGTTCCTCCCATGCATACGACTAAGAAAACCAGCTCTTCTTTGGTCTATCAGGGATTTGGGGTGACAGGCAAATGGCTTCCAGAATTGGAGAGTGGCAAATAGAGAACTTACCAGAACAAACTCTGCAGAAACCTTCCCAGGACCTAGTATCTGAGTAGGAAACCTTCAATTGTGGCTGGCTGCTGGAGGCTCAGTGTGGACAAGGCTGAGTTCTAAAACTCCAGGGGGGTCCAGTTGTATGGGTATCTCCCCACGAAAATGTAAAAAAAATCCTAGTGCTTTCAGCAGAGGAAAAGTAACTATTCTGAAATCTACCAGTGCTGCCTTTGAACAAGGCCTGCCCTCAAGACAAAGGAGAAACTATTTTATCAGAGCCTAGCCAACTAAGGGGAAAGGAAATCCAAACTCCAGCCCCCTCTCATCCTTTAGTCTCCCCATGCTAGCCTCCCCCAAGGGAGAGTGGGTGCTGGGGAGCTCCTCTAAAGCTCACAGCCCAAGGGCACAGGGTCATAAAGAGACAAACCTACGGCTATAGAATTCTAAACTTTCCTTCCCTCACACCCTAGCACCACATCCCTGGGTCTCCTATGTAATAACTGGGAACACAACAAAGTATACATCTCTAAACCTCAAAGTCTCTAGGGAGACCCAGAGACACGGACACCAGAAGAACACTTAGGCTTTGACACAACGCTTTTTATTTTAAGGACAATTTGTTACAATTGACCATAAAATTCACCTCTTAAGAGTACAACCCAACTTAGTAAACTTAGAACCACATAGCTATGACCCTAAAGATATCCCTAATGCCCTTTATATCCCCTCTTCCCACCGTCTAATTTCTACATAGATCTGCCTCTTGGCATCTCGTAGAAATGGGGTTGTGGGAATCTGGTATTTTGTTTCTGGCTTCATGCCCTTCCCCCCACCCTCCCCCCAGAACTGGATTCTCAAAGGTTATCTGTTAGAGGTTCATCCTTGTGGCATTCATTGGTAGTTCATTCCTTTTATTGCTAAATCCAATAAGTGTTCCTCATTGTCCCGTTGGACTTTTTTTTTTACTTGATGATGCTTTTATGGACCTCTGTGTACAAGTCTTCAAGTATTTGTGTAGACAAAGGCTTTCATTCTTTGCCCTTGCTCCTCCCTAGGTCTTTGGGGGTGGAGGGGTGTGCATGTGGTATGTGTACTGTGGTAAAATTTATCAACCATTAAGCAGTAACTGCCCATTCCCCCTTCTCACCGGCTCTGGTCACCTCTAACCTCTGTGGTTGTGGACTTGCCTACACCCTGGTACCTCATAAGTAGAATCCTACACTGCTTGTACCTTTGTGTTTGGCTTATTTCACTTAAAGTTCTTTGGTGTTGTAGTGTATCAACTCCCTCTCTTATGGATGAATCTATTCTGCATATACCCCATTTTGTTTCCTCCTCTGTAGATGAACACTGGGTGGTTTCTACCTTCTAACGATGAATACTGCCATAAACAGTGGCTTACAAGTATCTACTTGAATCCTTGCTTTCAGTTCCTTTGGATATATTTGGAGAGAATCCTACAGTAACTCCTTTTCTGAAGAATCCCCTAACTTTTCACCATTGTGGCTGTGCCACTTTATATTCCCACCAGCAATATAGAAGGGTCCCAGTTTTTCCATATCCTTGTTATCAGATTTTGACCATTCTAATAGGGTGGTAAATGGTTTCTCATTGTGGTTTGAATTTGCGTTTCCCTAACAAGGGATATTAAGCACCATTGTGTTTGCCGACTGTATATTTGGAGAAATACACCAGTCCTTTGCCCATTTTGAATGGACTTTTTTCCATGTATTTCAGACATTAATCCCTTATTTATGATGCAAGTCTTTTTTTTTTTTTTTTTCCTTTGGCTTGTCTCCCAATAACTTAATACCTGAAAATGGTCACTGGCTCGGGACTTTCCTGTTACTGGGAACGAAGGCTACTACTCAACTGTGCTATCACCTTATGACTGGTCTTCTCCTATGCTTCACTCGAGGTGGGGTGGTCCTTGCTGGCCAAGCAGTGAGGCCCCAAATGTTTCTACTGACTTCTCATACTATTCCCACTACCTCCCTTACCAGTTCAGGTCTTCAGAAGCAGGAGCCAAGATAGGATTAGAGACTTCTCAGGAAGCATCTGTGAAACAAGTAGGGTGGCAACAAGAATGAAAGGCTTCACACCTTCCTGATGAACTTCTACTTCTGCCTTCTGCAAAAGAAGAAAGGGAAGGTAGGATTGGGTGGAAAGAACCTGGCTAAAGCTCAGCTCCAAGAAAAATCTAGGCTACACGATGGAGTCCCAGAGCCGAGGCTGCCCATTTGAGCAGCCCTGTGAGACAGCAGTGTATGGTCTCTGGCTGAGGGCAGCAGGTGAGTCTTGGTCTTATTGCGAGTGCCCTCGTAGATCGCTGGAGACCTTCAGTGGGCTGCGTTCCCTGCTCCAGGCTCTCCTGGAGAGATCCATGGCATACCTCCATGGTCCCAAGAATTGATGTAGGGATGTTGGATAATGCAGTGTAGAAATGGCTGATTCCTGCTGCTTGTCTTCACTGTGGTGGAATTCCCCAGGAAAGCTTTAAGTAGCTGGAAGCTCTTATAGTTGAAGAAAAGCCAAATGCTTTTTCTGCTTGGTTATGCCCATAAGGTGAGGAAGAACACCGATTTCAACAGAGGGCAAACCGTGTAGTTGAACTTCTACCCTGACTTCATGTAATCCTGTTGGTGGCTACTAGTTCAGGTCTTATTGGGAATGATACGTTTAAGTATCTTCTAGAACATTGAGCCTTGTGGTGCCTCAGAGTAAATGTGCAATGAAAGAGGTAATTAAGGTGCTCAGGAAAAAGCTGTCACATACATTCATACGGGGTTAGAAGGACTTAAGGTTTACGTAAGTAGCAACACTGCACAGCAGTGAAGATTGGTTCTGAGGTTTTTGGATGGTGAGAAGGCCGCCTGGAGGCTGCCATTTGAGTTAGTCTTGGATGAATACTACTAACAAGCCAAAATTAGGGAATTCGTGAAGATGATAAATGATTCTGGGAACAGTAAATATCAATTGAAGGTTGAAAAGCTGGAGGGACTTGAATGCCAAGAGCCTTGTTTCCTTTCGTTATGGTTCAAATTCTTCTCTCTGGGGGCCAGAGAGAAGAGTTAGGTGAAGTGCAACAGAAAGCCTCTTAAAGGCCTAATCCCGTTTGCACCTTGAGTTTTTGGCTCATCAAGGAAAAGGATGGAAAATATTACCCATTGTTTTCATGCTTAGAAGGCAGATTACTCTAGGTCACCAAATTCTTGAAACGCTCCAAATGGAAATGGAAGGCCCCTAATAGGATATGAGGCATTGTCGGACATGCGATTCATATAAAACTGAACAGAGCAGCTGACTAATCAGTTGTTCACATGCAAATTGTCCCCCCAGGACTGACTGTGATCCCATTTGGTGTTCTTACAGTTCTGGGAAGCAGAAGACCACGGACATTTCTCCTCAAACACTTATACCACAATAGAAATACCAGTAAAATATTTCGAGTCATAAAAGAAAATGTGAAACAGATGCCTTTATCTTTGGAAATTTAACTTGGTTTTGATCAGTGATGAGCTTATCTTAAACTTAGTGGAAAAGGCATGCCAATGTTCAGGTTTTTCTTCATGACTACCAAGAGTTTTAAACACCTGAAGTACTGTCTAGTCATAACAAAGTAAATGCTCCTCAAAAATATGGAGCCCTAGGAAGACAAAGTGAGGAAATGGACAGCTTAGGAAACATCTAGGCGTGTGCTCATGGCTCCACACCTATCTCCATTCACACAAATGCAGTTCTGGGCTCTGGAAAGGGGTCTACAAACGTAATTTTTAAGAAGGGATTTTAGAGGAACTTCCTGAGTTCCCTAAGTTATTACACTTTGGAAAAAAAAAAAAACTTATTTGAGCAAGCACGAGTGGGGGTGCAGGGGAAGGGCAGAGGGAAAGGGAAGCAGACTCCCCGCTGAGCAGGGAACCTGACGCGGGGCTCGGTCCCAGGACCCTGAGATCATGACCCGAGCCTGAGGCAGACACTTAACCAACTGAGCCACCTAGGTGCCCCTGAAGGGACTCTATGAGCTACCTAACTTGGTAGCGTCAGCCTAGGACAAAACTTAATAGTCCTATTCTTTACATCAAGCACTCTAGGGTATCCTCACAAACCCACGTGGTAGAAACTATCAACCTACTCTTAAGAGCAGTCTCAGCAACATGAAAATAGACCGTTTCCTTACTATTCCTCAACTTAACCATATACAGTCTGATTTCAAAGCCATTTCTCCTCACTACTCCACACTCATTTGTCCAAGGTACATTGGCCTCTGGAAGCTTGTGAGTTACACAATAGGAAAGCACTCCTTAACTCCTGACTCCTATGTATTCTGCCCCCAGAACAATGGTGAGGAGCCTCCTACTACTGTCAACTGCAACTCTGGCATTTTGGTGTCCTCAAGTGTGGACTGCAAAATTAAGAGCTCAGTGGTGGTGGACAATACAACGCAGTGCCTTCCAAGAGCGACAGTCATGCTCACTCACCCCCCAGCCCAGATGTTTTGAAAACTTACGGTGGTCATTCTAATTGTCCCAATCACTGGAGGCTGTCAATACTGGCAGTGGGCAGGGTTCCAGAAGCTCCAGAATGCTGGATCTCTCCGTAACTGTTAACAGCCCAACCCTGTGCATAAATTACATGTAGATTGTTCTGGTTGTTTTTTTTAACTTAAATCTGAGCTTCGAATGTAACTTACACTGGTTAATAGCTATCTTTTTCTCTGGGCAAGCTTGGCTTTTGGTAAAGTTGTGTAAATGTATATTCAGAAATGTCATGAAAGATCATGCCACAAGGGGTATTCTGGGACACCTCAGTGCATTTGTATTGGTGTGCATTTGTTGTCACCACCTGGAGTTGCTATGTACAGGTAAAGTTCATGTCTTCTAGCAGAGTTGTGCCCGAGAAACAATGCATATCTTAATCTCACGTCTTATCAAATACCAATCTTCGCCTGAAAACGTTGTTTAAGTATCACTTGGATAGCAGGAAATCAGACTATTTTAAGTCAGGAAAAACCAGCATTCCAGCCTCTCTCAAACACCAACAAGTTTCTTCAAATACCTCTAAAACATCCATAAACTTCCATGACCTACCAAAGACCCATATGACCATGTGGTTAAAGCCCCTACAAACCAGCTTAGCCACTGACTTCAGTAAGTGTATGTTTGTACGTTACCAGCAACATTCTGTGGTACAGGACAGGGAATTAGGATCTTTGGACACTGCTAGGTGAGAACAGACTCATGAGGGGCTAAATACTCCGGAAAAATGGAGAGAAAATAGCGGCCATAAATCAAAATGCGTTTAACTGTGTGCACAACACATCACCCTACTGGGAGATAACTAAGGTAACTTGTTTGCAACTTAGTGTGGTTCTTTGAATAAGAATATCTGCAAGTCAACAGAATTTTGAGAAGTCTCAACAGTAAGAAATGTCTAAGGATACCTTAAACACTTTCTTTAAAGGTGCATTAGAATCTGCTGCACATCAAACTAAACATGCAAACATTTTTTAAATTCCCCTACTAGACAAATAACTTCCATATTTTTCAACTTAGTTTCAAGTCCTTTGACACTTACCAGTCATGTGACTATGGCAAAGTCCCTTCACCCCTTCAGTGCCCCCATTGATAAAAGTAAATGCTACCCTTTGAGAGTATTGAACTGGAGTATAGTCAGGCTAAGAATATAGATGAGCTATCACCCACCCAAAGCTCGGCGTCCTAACACTTTAAGCAGATTTGTGTTGTATCCTAAGCCACGTACAGTAGTGCCCCTTATCGGAGGGGATAGGTTCCAAGACCCCCTGTGGATGCTTGAAATGGACGATAATACTGAACCCTCTATTTTTCCTGTTTGTACGTATCTGCTAAAGCTTGATCTTACTGTGCCTAGTTTATCAATTAACAATGAAATAGAACAAATAGAGCAATCTACTGTAATGAAAGCTGTGAAGGTAGTTTCTCAATCTTACTGTGCTGTATATGTGAAATGTGATGTGATGCCAAAATTGCCTACATGATGAGATGAAGTGATCTCAGTGGTAAATGATGTTGGCATTGTGATGTAGCACGAGGCTACTATTGACCTTCTGAAGATAAGTCAGGAGGAGGATCACCTACTTCCAGACTGTTGGTTGACTGCGGGGAACTGAAACCATGACTTCTAGTGGCTGTACTTGCTGTCCTGAGAGCCAGTCCTTGAACACACTGTGGTGCCAGGGTACCTGTGAGCTGCTATCTGGGTACAACTGTAACCTACTTGAAGGAGTTACTTGGTTCTTAAATGTCAGACCATTCTTGGTCTTGAGTTACACTATTGGTGGTCTTAATATTTGGTATTTTTCCTTCTAAAGATTTCGTACTACTGTACGTGGCTTAGGATACAACAAAATACTGTGGTTGAAACTCAAGTGTCCTTAGACAATGGAGGACCTAGCATGGCGAACCACTTTGGTTCCAGTTCTGCGTTCCCTACTGTGTTTACCTGTGCATGACCTTTAACTTCCCAATGCCAGTTTCCCTAACTAAACAGAAATAACACCTCCCCTATAGCATTGGTGTAACAGTGAAGTTCTTATACTTCTGAAATGTCTTATTTCAATACCTGTAGACTTTCTAAGTCTGACTTTTTTCTCCCCCTGCTGGTTCCCTCCTGATGGTATCTCTTGTCAGCATCTTCTCCAAAGCTGTACCTGTAGGTACATTCTGAGGTCTGTATTCTAGGTATGCTCCAGATCATACCTGCATTTGCTTCTTTTAGGGACCTCTAGGGGTCAAGAATAATGGCAAAAATCACTTTATGGAAAAAAGCTTAAGGGACTAGAGATGGAGATACCGTGACCTCCACATTATACTCTAACTTATAACTAAATATAAAAACTGGAGAACGAGTGAAAATAAGCCATGTAAGTAATAAACGAATTCTAGATGTGAACATGTAGAAAATGTCAGCACATGAATGGGAAGGACTAACTTTAAGACCGTGCCCTCTGGGGGAAGGGGAAGGGAATGAGATGAAAGTTAATTATTTTTCACTTAAACCCAAGTCCACATGAATACTAGTTAACTGTGGATAATCTGTTTGGACAACTTAAACCCATGGATGTTCTTTTGAGGATGAGCTGGGTCAAAGTTCAGAACAAATTCATGCATTCAAAGCTGTGTGCCAATTGCCTCCCACACTGTTGGGCCCTGAAGGTGCTGCAGACACAGTAACTGGCTTTGAACTGTGAAGCTGGTTCACTCGATTAGAATGGAAAGCTTGAAGGTCTGGAGTAGGGTCTGTAGCTTGAAGCCTCTGCTGTTTAGGAGGTTCAAAAGGGCAAGCAGTGTCAATATGGAGGGAGGTCATGGGTCATGAGCCATATCTGGGTGGGTTTTTCACTGAGGGTGGGAGAGTGCTTACTGTCTGAGGTGGAGCAGGCCTCTGGAGCAGTAGCAGGAGGGAATGGACCAAAATCTGGGAGCCATGGGGCGGGGGGGGGGGGGGGCACAGAGAAGGGAGTTTGGGGCAGAAGCTCAGAGGACCTGGGGCACTTGTGCATGCATGGGAAACTGAATAATCACCTAGGGCTCCCACTTGACCCCAGCTGGGGGTTTAGCTCTCAGTGGTACAGGAAAAATTCAGCAGGAGTGAGAGGACTGGTAGAGACTGTGACTAGAATCTAGACCTCTGTAGCTTCAGTCACCAATCTCCTCCTGGGTGCTTTCCAGCATTTGTGGCTATATCGCCTTTCCTGAAGTTACAATGGCTCTCCAAGAGTCCCTGTTTACCATGAAGCTCCCCTCCCCTTGGAGGCCACAGCTTTCATCACGGGCCAGCACCTGCACCTCTATGGGCTGCTGACCATCTTCCCTGCAGTAATTCCTCAGGGTATTTGGAACAGTGGCTGGCCCAACCTTACCAGATGGAAGCAGATGGTTGTTACCAGTGGAGGGTTCTGTTCCAAGAACTGGTAGCTGGCTCAGAAATGGCAGCAATGTCCTACCAAGCCTTCTGGGTCCTCTTTCCCTGACTCTACCCCAAGACACCTGGAGATTTTCTACTTATGCCTGCTTTTGACAGCTCAGTTTAGCCCCCAAAGAGAATTCTCACTACAACCCAGGGCTAAGACCGAGGCCGGTTCCCTTCCCTGTTTATGAAAGCTAGTTTTCTCACTAAAGGTATGTTTCTGGAGAGTTTAAAACTTGAGCTGGTTTTTCTAGTTCAACTTTCAAGCTCTGGGTGGGTTCTCTAGAGGTCTCCCGTCTCTGCCCTGTGCTGCTTATATAAACCAAAACTCTGGTCACAGGGACCTCAGCAGAAACTTCCAGGGTAGAGCCTCACCATAGGGTTGGCTGCTTTCATTTTAGTCCTCTTGCAACATTAACACACTCATTACTTGCCAGTTTAGCTGAACCTTAAAAATTACCAACATCTGGGTGTTCACATCTGTTTTTCTAGAAAATCTGGCCTTTTCGAATACCAGACGTGGAAACGGTAAAGTCTTTGCGACATCTTCCTCACTGCCTTTTGATCGGCTCTTTTTGACAACTTCGAGGTCTTTCTGTTCCTAACTTGCATTCTTTGACATTCTTATCAGCTTCATATTTCTAACCACTAACTGGACACCATTTCCTTCAATGCCATTGCAATTCTAAAGTCCAATCAGATTGGAGGACAAAACTTCAAAGTGATGCAGATTTTACTGATGCAAACACGTAAGTTTAATGGAAGGAAGAGGATGGTGAAGAATGTTCTAACTCCAGAGAATCTATTTGTTCTTGTCCCCCCCACCCCCCCGCCCAGTTTCCCTCCAGGGGGAGTTGAACACCCTAAAAGGGAAGCCTACTCACACCTGTGGTCAGAAGTCCCCTCAAGTGGCCATTAAGTGAGGCATGAGTGGTACCTTAGGCGACAATGGGTCGGCAAGTTTGAGTTTTCCCGAGTCGTGTGGAAGAAAAATGGAGGACTATGAAGTGAGGGGAGAAGCTTTTTTTTTAATTAAGCAGAGAGGTTGGCCTTATTCCAGTCACCTAGAATAAGCATCACATGGGGTTTCACCTCTAAGGTGGCTTCTCAGATGTGGATTCAATTGTGAATGGTTTAATTTGGAGATGCAGCAAAGCTAGTAGAAAAATGATACAGGGAGAAGGCATTGAATAATGGTAGTATGCTCCACGAGTGCCTGGCACAATAGTGTATCTTAAGAAAATTCTGGGAAATGGTGTAAAATATACCTTGTAATTCTCCCATCTGAGGTGCAGAAGGAGCTGGGGTATTTATACACCAGTCTTGGTCACTGATGGGGGCTCACATGGGAAGCTCCTGGTAGATGAGTGAGCGAGGTAGTGGTACCTGGGATCATCCTCTCAGGACAGACCCTAGCCAATGATCCAGCATGGTGGTGGTACAACATGGTACTGCTATCACCATAGGCTGGACTCCTCTAATGGGCTCTGAAACTTTGGGACTGGCAGAGACCACTAGGTTGGCGTGATTGTCTGACAGTCCTCCCTGTCCAATCTGGTTTCCTCCCCCTGCCCCCTTACATCACAGGTGTTACTCTCCAATAAACCCTGTGCATGCATAACTCCTCTTCAACATCTTCCAGAAGAGCCCAGTTTTCAATACCTGCCAAGGGCCTGATAGTGTGTTCTTTTCTCCCAAGGGATTTGTTCCTTGTGTGCTGCCCCCCCCCCCCATTACAGACACTTGCATCATCAGGTGCCCAGTTGATAAACCACTCAGGTTGGATAGTTGCTTGGTGTCTTGGGCTCTGGAAGGGCCCAGGAATGGGCCTGGAGTGGCTTTCTAAACATAGTATAACTGTTGCTGGGAGAAGGCATGTGTTTTGTGGCTTGCTAGAGGCTTTCAGTGTCCTCTGCAGCAGCCAGCTCAAATCCCAGTGGATCTGCAAAGCCTAAGGAGTGGGACTCCTTTCCCTGCATCTGCCTAGATACCAACAGATGCCAACAAGTCAATCTTATGGAAAATATCCTTCTCTCTAAAGGCTTGAATGATCTTCCTGCTTAGACCCCAGCACAACTTCCAGGGTATGTTTAGGTAGTTGTCAGTCCTTCCTGGATTGCCCTCTTAAATCCTCCTTCAGCTAAGGAAAACTCGCTTTAGTTTCACACTCTCCATTTCTTTCAGGGATGCCTATCTACATACTATCCAGTGTCTCTCAAGACTCTGCATCTGTTAATGGTTTCCTTCTCATATCAGACAAGGAAATCTTCCAGTATCCACCTTCCCACAGTGGCTCCACTTAAAATCCCCAGTATCTGAACTGAATAGGTGAAATACTCTTACCCCTCAAACTTGTACCAGGGATTGCATACTTTCAAAGGCCATTAAGGTTTTTCTGTATTCTTGTCCAAGTGTTAAGCTTTACTGGTTGTGGAAAACTGGAGCATGTGTAGGCTTTGCCTATGGAACTACAGTTTTGTTCACCAGCCCTTGAGCTTGTTCTTTTCGGTCTGAGTTCCATTGACATCCGGGTTTACTTGAAGGATTAGTGTCCAATTGTTTTCTCCCTCCTGTTGCCTGAGGAGCACCATTGGAACATGAGGTCTTCAGTTATTACTAAGAAACCTCTTGCCACCAGTCTTGACCTTGTTTGTAGTGTCTAAATCTGGATTTTTGATATTCCTGCTACCAGACTAATTGAGACACTCATCATCCTTTATATCCCTTTAACAACTTCCTCCCCTTATCCTCAACCCAGGGCCAGTGACAATGTTAGAATAATATTCAACAGTCCCAGCTAGGATTTGAGATCATAATTTGTGTAAGTTGTATCATTCTAATTGAACTCCATAGGATCCTAGGAGCCTGTAGAGAAATCTAGATAAATCTCTCCATGTAGGGATGCCCAGCTCCAACTTGACTGCAGGCCCATGCTTAGGAGGCTTTGGCATTCTCCCAGGGGTACTTCGTCTCCTGCCCCCGAGACCCCCAGGTGGCTTTGGGCAGTAGTCTAGGGTCTGTGAGGAGGCCCTGGAAGTGGGTACTGTTGTGTAGGATTCCTTTTAAAGGCTTACTTTCCACCAGATCCCAATCTCAAGTGCACACAGCTTAGCATTCCTGCCACCAGTGGTGATTTCCCCCCGCCCCCCAATGAAGACTCCATCTTACAACTGACCTTTGGACTGCAGAAAGGTAAGAGTGGTACCAGCCAGAATCTCCTGCCAGGGTTCCTGTTGCTAGGAGACAACAATGTGTGGGAATCTGGCATCGTGGATGGGGGTGATAAAATCCCCTGCCTTGGGAAAGCTAGATCTTGGTAGGCGTCATAAAGAAATCAAGGGCAGATAGTGGCATTGCCTGAACCATGACCTCTACCATTTGTACTCCTGTCTCTGTACATCAGTCTGGACTCGGTAGTGGGGAAGGAACGGGTACATTGGCAAACAGCATTTATTGGCTTCGGGCACTACTTGACTATCCTGAGGGGTGGGGATGGCAACTTCTTATCCAGTTACCTAATCGTTATGTGATTATAGAAACCAATTCCTTTTATTGGCCTAGAGACTGTAATCCAAACGCTGTTCCCCAGGGCCTGGTTTAAGACCTTGGTTGAAAAAAAGTTGTGGACCTATGTTCCATCCTGCTCCCTGCTTGCACCTACATTTCTGGGCTTTCCTACCTTACCCCAGCTTACATCCATCTGTAACAAATGCCATTTATCCTGTTCCTCTTCTATTGAAAGCTGTTAAAACAAAAAGGAGGCAGCTGAATTTAAAACCTCTTTACTTCATTCTAAAGCTTAGTTCTTTAAAATCTTCTCCCCAGAGAAACCACTCTTTCTCAAATGTTCATGTTAAGTTTCCATGTCAGCTGCCCCATAACTTGAGGTCCCTCCCCCATCCAAGACTCCCAGGGGCTGTCTGAAACCCTAGATCATACCAAACCCTACATAGAATTTTGTCATAGGTATGTTTAGGAAAAAGTTTAATAGGCACAATAACAGATGATAAAATAGAATTATAACCTATTAAGTAAATGAATGTGTTCTCTTAAAACCCTATTACACTGTACTCACCCTTGTGATGGAAAGGCTAAAACTACCTGTGACAAAGAGGTGAAGGACACACTGTACCACAGCTGCCACGGACCTGACAGTCAGGAGGATGGTCTGTTTCTGCACTGTGACTGACCGCAGGTAACTGAAACCGTGCAAGGTGGAACTGTGGATAAAGGGTGACCAACGTACTCCGGTTTTGGTGGATTTTGAACAGTGAGCCACTTCTTGTGCATGAAAATAAGTGAGCAAGCGTGAGGACTATGGACTTGGCCTCAGGACTAGGGAATAAGTTGTCCAGACAATTCCTGATATGAGAGAGACCTAAGAAACATGTTTGTCAACTCTTAGTGGTAAAACTCCACACATCCTTGTTGGAGAAAATCTTATTTCAATACAAGCCTGGGTTCTGTGTGTATAATAATGATCTAATCTTGTGGTACAAATTCTTGGCATGATGAATGGTCTTGGAAAGTCTGTTTGGCATATGTAGGTGGTTCCTCTTTCCCTTTTATATAAGTTTGTAAAAATGCTGCTTTCTTATGCCTCCTTTTGTTTCTTCCATCACTCTGGTTTTAACATTTCTGATAGTGTTTCCTTGTATAAATTCTTCGAAGAGAATGGTTTCTCATCTGTGGCTAGAAAGCTGCCTAATATTACCTTTCTGCTCTGGAAACAGACTAAGGTCTCTACTTTCCTGTCCTCAAAGCCAGCCCATCTGACCCTTAGGAAGCCATTCCAAGCCCTCCTTTAACCCATAGGGATCCGTGCAGCACTTGCTGGAGTGTTTCGTTCAAGACTGCTTTTCAGTGAAAGTGCCATCAAAACAGGTTTGTTTGTTTTTAACACCTATTACAGGCTTTAATAATGAAAATACTGTGGGTAGTAGGGTGTGGTACAAGTGAGGATCAGTGTAGTGCCCAGTCTTTTCACCCTGGTTCCTCTTAAAAAGGTACTCTTACCAAACTTTTATAATGGTTGTATCACGAGTTTTTAGGTTTTTCTGTTCTATGGTTAAAATGCAACATATAAAATCCACTTAACAGCCAGCACTAGTTTTTGAGTAGAAGGTAGAAAACTGGGCTTTAGTAAGAGAAACCTACAAAAAGTGGCATATGGTATTTAAATGAACTTGAAGGAAACCACTTTGACTCTGTGGTAGAAGACCTGTATTTGGGCTTTGTCCCTGGTTCCTGGCACAAAGTTCCAAAAAAACCCTTAGAATTTCCTGTGAGTGGTAAGAATGTCTTCTGTTATTCATAAGGAGACTCTTTGATCCCCTGAGTTAATGCTAACAAAGTGACATTAGAGGGTCCCCCTAAATAACCTCTGGATGGGGCTGTCCCAGAATGAACAAATGATTGGAGGGTCGGATGTTTCATCCCTATCCACTGACTTCCAGGAAAGGGAAGTGTGGAGGGTGGGGGTCAAGCTCTAGAACTCCTAAACAATGAGATCTGATGAGCTTCTGGGTTGGTGAACACCTAGAGGTGCTAGGAGGGTGGTGTGCCCAGAGGTCATGAAAGCTCTGCACCAACTACCAGCCCTTCGTCCCTACCCCCCTCCCCATTTGCCCTATGCATCTCTTCAACTTGGCTGTTGATGAGTTGTATCACTTATAATAAACCGGTAAACAAGTATTTTCCTGAGTTCCATGAACTGTTGTAATAAATTGAACCTAAGGAGGGGATGTAAGAACCCCAGACTTATAGTCAAGTGGGGGCAGAAGTCCATGTTGCTCTTCCCCCTCTTCTGAATTAGAAGCCTTTTTGTGCTATGGAGTTCTTGAGCTGGTATCTGACCATAATTCCAGGTAGGTTGTGTCAGTTGAATTGTTGGACACCCAGTTGGTGTCAGAAAACTGGTTGATGTAAGAAAACACCCCAGACCACATGAAAGAAGACTCTTTAATCCTATACTTAAAGCTAGGTCTGAACAGCGTTGGAAAGAGTATCCAAGCAAGATTTTGGCAGACCCTATCAGAGCATGGCTCTATGATAAACTTATTTTGTAAATGCCATATGTAGTTATTTCTTGAAAAAAATGGAAGGGACTATTGATGTGTCTAAGTCTTTAACATTAAAGATTTTACCAAATTAACATACCACTTAATGGTAATGAAATACACTTGGAGCTTTGCTTGCATTTTTCTCCTGGGTTCTAAGGGTGCTACTAAACAGTCATATTCAGTCATCATTCAATTGCCAAAGTAAAAAACACAGACTAAAGTTCCCTTAGCGAGATTCACAAGGCTTCTGCTCAAGCTAAAACATGGCTCCCCTTAATGTGACCATTGTTCTCACTGAGTGGTCTGAAATGCTAGTTTTTGGTAGTCTCTTTTATTTTGGGGCAGAATTAGAATATGGCTCCTGCCTCCAGAATAAAAATGGTATCAACCATGCAGTCTAAGAACCATTGGTAGTCTTATCAAACTGAATTGTATCCCTTAAAGAGCTACGAATAATAGTTATTCTGGGAGTAGAATCCTTTTCAGTAGTTACTTAGGGAGGCTGACTGCAAGATGGCTTTCGCAGGCTTGATGGTATGTCACTGAGTGCTTTGCAAGAACAGTCAGCATTTTTAATCTTCAGTATCCAGAGCATCTAATGGTGTGCCATGTGGTATAACTGCAGTTCTTCCTGCTAAAATCTGGTATTATTTATATCCCTGATGTGAGCCTAATGTAATGTATTGAATTAGTGGATCCTAAGCCTGGGCTGGTGGAGATACATACTTTATCCTGTGGGAAATTCCATGGGTGGCCCACATACAGGACAAAATGATGCAATTGCATTTACTCTGTAGCTTTTATAGGATTAGGATTCAGTCCTAGAAAAGATTCTTGCTCATGCAGGAGCTGAATGAGATTTGTGAGTGTCCCTTGAGCCCTGACTACATCTTACCTTGCCAATATGCCTTCTTGATTGTGCCCATTGAGTAAACCTCTGGATGGGGCTGGACTTCTGTGTTGAAGTATCATGCAGCAGAGTTCTCTAGTCCATTCTCATGCAACTAGTTCAACCAGCTTTGCAGTTCTTTACTACGTCTTCACTGAAAGGCCTAATTCTGGAGTGTTGAATAGAACACCAGACCAAGTAAATGGGGAATAGGCAGTTGTAACCATGGGTCAGGGCTCATCCCAAGTGGGCACTAGAACCCCCTAGCATCTGCTTGAAATCAGCAATGCAGACCAAGCCTGCATCTACAGTGGGAAGTACCTTATATGGCTTATATGTCTTACTGGGACATCTGTATCCCTTATTTCACCACTCTTTGGAGTCCTACTGCATGATTTCTCCTTCCCAACCTTTTTCAGAAGGAAGACTAACCTCAGCCTGAAAAGCATAAGGTGTACCAGTCACTTTGATCAGAGAATCGGGGTTGACAAAGACTATTAATCCAAGTCCTATGTAGCAACTTGAGATACTCCTATTTTGAGAATAGCTAATGAAAAATTCTTATGCCTCCTGTGTTTCAACTCAAGTGACTATGTACAAATACATACCTATTATACATTTCATGGGTGCTGGAAAGATTCCCAAAGCTTAAGTGCCTATCAGTGGTAAAAAGACACCAACAGATACCTCTGCCCTAGAGGATAGAACAATCTTGAAATGTCTTGCTACTAAGGAGAATAAATTTCCAAGATGTTACCTGCTAAGAGTGGCTGTGTCACAGGAAAGGCTTTTGCCTTGCAAATAAGGCCTGGAGGCCTGGAATTGGGGCCTATAACCAGCTTACCTGGTGGTGGTAGGAGGACACGTTTGGAAAACATTGATGTGATAGGTAGCGGAGAGTCTGGAATAAGCCTGTCTTGGGAGGAAAGAGATAACTTTAAAAGTACCTGAACAGATTCCTTATGTGTAAGGGTGAAATCCTGAGCCTAGAATAAAAGCATGTACTACTCTGGGGTATAGGTGGTGATGTGACTGAGCTCCTTTTTAGGGACCATCTGAGGGTTTGTGCAGTGTTCAGAGGGTGAATTTAGACCACTCACCTAAGGGATACCTTTTATCCCTAACACTGGCTATGGAGTGATCATTTAGCATCTCAGCTAATAAGCAGGAAATAAAACCATGGTGGCCCATGAATTACTGTTAGGTCCAGATTGGGCACATACTCTTGGACTTGATGAACTATGAGTAATCTAGCCTAGTTGGCTAGGAAACCATTTTGGAGACATCCTTACTTCAGTCCCAAAGTTTGGAGAAAGATTACAAGATACCCTAGAAGAATATGTTCTCTGAATTTCTTCCTTGGAGTCCAAGGACAACCTGAAGCTGTCTACAGAAGGCCCCAGTCATAAGGTGACTTATAAATCCTAAGTGGAGTTGCACTAGACTATTCATTCCAGGAGTTCTTAGAAGGAATAACATGCTTAGTCTTGACCTATTCTTATGGAATGCTTCCCCACTTCTGCTTTAAGGGTTCTTAGTTACTGATACCTCTGTATTCTGTAACTCCACCATCTGCTCTGCCAGCAAAAGCCTTCTGGGTTTAAAGTTGATCAGGCTGTTCTTTTTCCCATGTTAAATTTTCCCTCCCTGGTGCCCATTAATAATGAATTCTACATATCTCCTTGTTCCTAAAATCATTGCTTCCTAGCTTCTACTCCCCACGCCTATCCCCAACCCTGGTCCCTAGGCCTGGAACCTAGTGTTCTCCCAACTCTCATGGGGGGCAGCTTTCAGGAATACCTGGCCTTCTGTGCCCCACTGAAAACAGTTCACTGTCAGCACTTCCATGTGGTGGTTGTGCCTCAAATAGGCCTTCCTGTGTCTAGGCAAGGCCTTTTCCTTGACTCCAAGCATAGGTATTTCCAGCTTTTTGTATCTGGGTGGGGATAAGAGCAGCCCATGTTCAGAATAACCTTTTGAATCTGTAAACTTAAACAGACCAACTGGGGCACCTGGGTAGCTCAGTCGTTGGGCGTCTGCCTTCGGCTCGGGTCATGATCCCCAGGTCCTGGGATCGAGCCCCGTGTCAGGCTGCCTGCTCAGCAGGAAGCCTGCTTCTGTCTCCCACTCCCCCTGCTTGTGTTCCCTTTCTCACGGTCTCTCTCTCTCTCTCTCTCAAATAAAATCTTAAAACAGACCAACTATTCTCCTGCTTGAATATGGAGTAAGCCTCATTCTGACCTCAAGTCCTCTAATCATTTGCTTTACCAGCCAAAACCAAATGTGTAGCTGTACCTTCCATTTAAGAAACCCAACTGCCTCTGAGGTTCCTGCCTAGAGGGAGAAGCTACTAGAAGTTCCCATGGGCCACTTAACCTTCTACCAGGCAGGTGAGTTCAGATAAACCTTCAGACTTAAACTTTCCAAGCCACGCTATCAACAATACTTTTCTAAGTTATTAAATAGAAAAAGCATTCAAAGGTAGACCTCAATAGCTCTGTCTGTGGAGGTGAACTGGCTTCTTTTCACTTTTTAAAAATCTCCTATACCTTTCACTGAACTCTATCTCATTCAGTTTCTAGAAGCCTTTCTCATTTAACAGTGGTAGCTTTTCTATACCTGACTGCTTTTAAAATCCTGATTTATTCACACATTTTTCAACAACCAAGTATAAACTAAACTCCCATAGTAGATTGAATATTGCTTATACCTTCCGGGGACTCTTCACAGCCTAATAGGTTTGCTATATGATTCTTTTGTCTTTGAGTGGAAAAAAATTACCTGAGAACCTAATCACAGAACAATTTCTGTGACTTTTTTCTTAACTAGAGTCTGAGCTATGTGGTCAGCATGGTAAGAATAAGCCAAAATCCTGCAAAAGGAGAAACTCCTGTGAAAAGTTAGATCTTTCTATTCTGAAGACCTTCCTGGCAAGAGGCTGTACTGCAAATTTGCATTTTCTTGTTATAAGACTTGATTGTCTCCCACTGAGAGCTGCCAGAACATATGTACTCTGGATACTTGTGTGGGTCTGAGTTACGTAAAGACCCCTTATTTAAACTGCAATGTTTGCTTGATTCTAAGGTCTAGTTAAATACTACAATAAGCTAGCCAGAGTTCAAGAACCCATGGTAAATTGCATACAGAGAAACTTGAGAGCTTGATGCTATGCTTCAGTCTTTCATACTTGGTCTCTTTCATACTCAAACTATACCTCTTCCTATTTTTTTATGGACAAGAAAATAGGGATCCCATTTGGAAAGGAAGATAAAGGAAGGAGCTTGAAAGTAAGCTGAAATAGAGCTAAACATCCCTCAGATAGTTGTTTCAAACTATTGCATGATGGTTCTAAACCTAGGTGTAAATTTATTTTACCTGAGAAGGAATATTAGAAGCTGACCTTGTGCTCTATCTTCATGATGATGCAAGTAAAAGGACATTGAGATGTTTGCTAGTGCCTTTCAAAACAACTCATTTATCAGTTTAAATGTTGAAATCCTATATACAGAACACAAATTGCCTGATTCTTGTGATGTTGCCATCAATTCTCAGGATCTTTTAAATGATCTTTTACCCAGTAAATAATCCAAACCTGTTCTCAATAATACTTGCTATTACTGATAACTGCATTAACACAAAGTATGGGGGCTTGAAGGATGCTTTTAATGTCCTCCCAATTTTATAGAAAAATAAAACTAAGGCTTAGAGGTTATCACTTTCCCTTGAATACTATGCAGTATCTGTATCATAGGATTCATTACCAAGGCCTGGCACTGTATTAGTCAGGGACCAAAAGAAATCAAAGAGCATACTCAAATTAAAATGCAATGAGGGTTGCATATGAAGTGACAAATCTGCAAAGGAGAAATCAATAACCCAGAGCTAATAACCAAAGACTTACCTACCAATGATGTATCATTGAAGGCTCAAAGGGAAGGCCATGCATACAGAACCTAGAGGTAGGAGTTGGCTGCCTTGTGAGAAAGTGATTTCACTAGAGGATGCCAAGAGGACAATTGTCCTGATATTCCCCTCTTCTGACTTTTTTTTTTTAAAGATTTTATTTATTTATTTGACAGAGCGAGAGAGGGAACACAAGCAGGGGGAGTGGGAGAGGGAGAAGCAGGCTTCTCGCGGAGCAGGGAGCCCGATGTGGGGCTCGATCTCAGGACCCTGGGATCATGACCTGAGCCGAAGGCAGACGCTTAACGACTGAGCCACCCAGGCGCCCCTCCTCTTCTGACTTCTTGCTGAGACTATACCTTGATCAAAACCAGACAGCCTAGCAGTCCTGCATGAAAAATGTTACAGGTTGGCCTAATAGAGGAGAAAGCAGGATACAGAGGGGCAAGCAAAATATATTCAGCATATGCACATAATCTTCTGATGCTGTCTTCCCAACTCAAGTGTTTTTTTGTGTTTTGTGTTTGTTTTTTTTTTTTAAGCACAAATTTAGACTCCTAAAGGTGGTCACATAGAATGGACTACAAATCCTAAAAAGCTCTTACCCGTTCTTGAAACCTGCCTTTCTAACCTTAATGGCTATATACTATATCTGAAGTTTGTCCTAAGAGCCACCTGCTCAGATGTTTACTGTGTGCTCCTCTAATCTTGATACTTAACCCAAAGTTTCACATCCAGCAAAAGAGGGGAGACTTGGCTCCCTCTTGGGTATTGTAAAGGTTCTCCTATAGCTTGTTCATGATTGCCAAGATTGCCCTCTTTGTATTTGGTGACCTCTTTTTCATCTATGGCTCGATTTTTTTTTTTTTTTGGGGGGGGGGGGATGTCTTTGTGTTTGCCAGAGCCTACACTTAAGTGTTCATATGATAAAAGTCCTCACCATGTGAATCATGCTATGCATTGGCATGTGGTGGGGCATAGATTGCATCAGTATTGCAACATCAGCATGGGTTTGTCAGTACCCCTTACTGTTACCAAACCCAGGTCTAATGGGCTTGCTGCACAACAGGCCAACAAGTCAAGAGCCAAGTTGCTGGGGCACAGAAAGTGACTCTATTCAAGAGTGCCAGCTAACTGAGAAGTTGGCCGACTAATGTCCTGAGAAACCATCCTGACCTCTTGGTGCAGGCAAGGGTTTTTAAAGGGGGATAAAAGAAGCAAAAAGATACCAGCTACAGCTGCCACTCAGCCTTGAGCAATCAGAGGTCTTTAGTTGACATCTAGGCATGTGCTGATTAGTTGACTTTGTGCAATGTGTTCTGGGTCTTGGATTTCAATGGGAGCACTGAACTAAGTCCACTAGTTCCTCAATGAGCTTACAGTGTATAAACAGGTCTAACATGGAATAATGGGGGAGAAGTGCTCAAGACAGAATGAATGCAAGATGGAGCTTTGCTCTAATTCCCCACTGTCCACGGTTTCCTTCCATAGCTTTCTTGGAACTCAGTCGCCTGGAGTTTGCTTCCTGCTGAACTGGAGTTGGTCAGGGCGGTCATAGAGTGAAACAACTTGTTTTAGGAAATAAGTCTTGGTGTTCCTTCTAGGTGTGAGGACTTAAAGATTGGCACTTGTCTCAGCAGTTCTCTCTGGAACATCCCTGAGCCATGCAAATCATCAACTTGACAACACATGCATGCCAACTCTTATTACAAATGTTAAGCCTACAAATCTTTCTAATATAGACTGAAAGCCCAAAAATATCCAGGAGTACAAACCAAAGAACGAGTCTCCCTCAAGTTATTAAACTGTGATGTTCTAGGGTCTGGTGAAGCCAAGGGACTTGTTCCCTTATTCTGTTGGTACTTGTTTTAACTTGGGCAGAGGTATTAATGTATTGAGCAGCATGAATTAGCAACTACACAAATGCTACCTTGTTCTGCCAATATTCAATCCGGGGCTATTCTATCATTAAAACTATTGTTAAATGATACAGAGACTTTTGTATACTGGCCAAAGTTTCATTAGTGGTAACTACAAGTACAGGATAAGTTTGAGAGTACATGTTGCATGGTGGGTGTCCTTGCCCATCAAGTAGGGTGTAACCAAAGAAACCTCCATCTGGTGTTCCCCTGGGAAGATTTATAGTAATGTGGGGGTGGGGGTGGGGATCTTTGAACTAGTCCAGTGTTCTGCTTCTGAGTGAATTGCAGAAGGAGTTATTAAAGTCTGTAATGGGTATTCTCAGAAATAGGAATTTTAGTACCATTTTGAACAGAGGCAGGGCTGTAGCTGCCTCAAGCATCATTTGCTATCCAGGTTTTTCACTGTTTAACAGAAATAGTTAAATATGGGAGGTTTTGTCTCAAATGAAAAATGAGTGACCCTTATAGGATAGACAACTCCTTGTACCTTATGAGGATTTATGGTGCCAACATGCAGGTGTATCTGAAATTATAAACAGGATGTACCAGTGGGTTTCCACGATTGTGTACAGAATGTTTGGGGTGGGAAATCCAACAGTTGGCAGAGGCTATAGCTTGGGAGCTATGCACAAAAGAATTGTCCTACCAGCCAGGTAGGAATATGCACAATCCTTGCTAAAATGAGTAGCATAAAGTTTAAGGAAGCTTATAGAATACATATCTTAAGTTTTCCACTGGCTCACACATCCACAAGGAAGCTTCAGGTTGTGTTCCTGATTCCTCAGGTGGGGTTCACCTCACTTGATGTGATGTACCCAAGATTTTGCCCTAGCCAACTTGAGACAAGTAGATGGTCAGTAATAGGTCATGTGGTCCCATCTACTTCTCAGCAAGCTGGTGATCAGGTCCCTGTTCGCTCCAGTCCTGAGTTGTACTTGGTCACTGAAGACTAAAGGATGCAGTGGTTTGTCAGATGGGTAACTGGACCGGCTGGAAACAAACTCATGTATACTAAATATTTGACTTAAAGTTTGAACATACTGTGTAACACTTAATTTTGATTTCAGAGGTCAGGGGGGTCAGTGCGGTAGCCAGAAAAGATCTCCCACACATAAGTTCAAAGGGGCTTAATTTTAGCCCACTTTGGGGAGCTACCCCTATTTGGAGAAAGGCAAGGCAATACCTTACCCCAAGTTAAGCTGGTCTGTTCACAAATTTTAACTACATATATATTGTTAAAGCCATGACTCATCTTCTCTATAGATTGAGGCCTCCAAGAAGAGTAGTCACAATAGGTTATGTTAGACCCTAGAAACAAAAGCTGGGCCATTATTTTGGATTGAACTTGGCAGCTCAAAATGTGGGACAACTTCAATAATTTTACCATTTCTGAAGTCCTTTCAATGCGGTTAGGGTAAGCCTTCATGCATCCTGAGGAGGTGCCCTCAAAACTAAGTACTTAAAATTACCAGAGGCCTGGGGCTTCTGGGTATAACATTTGACAGTCCTCCCTCGAATATATTCTCTATGTCCTACTCCCAGTTTGATGGAAAGTTTTTCAGTCTTAGGATTATTTTTGGCATCAACTATATATCCCCTACGTGTTTGTAAGTTGGGTCCAACCCTATTTGAAGGGACCCGATCTCTTAAGGCACCTCACTCATAATGGGAGCTCTAATGCAAATGTTTTACTACAGGATAGTCCAAAGCTTCAGGTGATAATAAGGTCCTATGTCTCTTCATCTTCTATTTGTAAGCTTTTTTTTCTGTATTGGTAAATCCCCATTCTGTGGCTTCTTCATGGTCTCGTAATACACTGGGAGTCATAACTGGAGAAGTCAATAGGAGGAATCAGGGAACCCAAAACATCACTGCTTTAGTGGCCTGATTGGCCACAATGCCTGCTAGCTGATTTCTTTTACCTCTAGGGGTTTCCCCTTTCTGATATCCTGATCGATAGGTGATTGCCAACCCAGTTGGCTGTTGTACATCCTCCAGTAAAGCTAGTTTCCATAGGGTGTTTTAATATCCTTATTAGACGTCCACAGTGACCACTCCTTCCCAATGGCATAATGAGCATGCACTACCAAAAAGGCTTAGTGAGAGTTGGTGTATAGATTGACCTTTCCACCAGAAGACAAAAGGAGAGCTCTTGTTAGGGTAATGATTCAGCCCTTCTGAGCTGAGCTTCCTGGGGCAGTTGTTTGGCCTCAACTATCTCTTGTCACCATAGGATCTCCAGCCTTCTGCTGCGCTTGTTCCATAGAGCTGCCTCCATCCTTAGTTTCCAGTCCAGGTACTCCAAAGGCTGGTCTGTAAGATCTGGCCTGCTAGAATATACTAAGTCAACAATATCTAAACAATCAAGCTCAAGATCCTGAGGATCAGAGAGCAAAATAGCCAAGTTTAAGGCAGAAGTAACCTACAATTTCACATTAGAGTTATCAGGTAGAATTGCCTGATACTTCGCATTCAGCTGGTAGTAAGCCAAAATCCTCCCTTCTGTCTCAACAGAGTATGTAGCTCATCAAGTGCTTAGACCGCTATTGGTTGACCAAGTGTGAATTTTTTGGCATTCCATAAAACAGCATGAACAGTAGTGCTTGCTCAGAGGCAGGGTGGCCACCCTTTGTCTTCCTCTGTTTTGGGGGAGAAAAAAGCAACAGATTGGGGAAAATCCCCAGAATTTAGTTTAATACTCACAATCCCATGCCTTGTCTTTCATGCACATATAGAGGGATTTCCTTAGATCAGGCAACCCCAAGGTGGGGTTTGATATCAGACTTTATAGTATCAAAGGTTCTCTGGCACTCTTGTTCAAATCGTAGCTCAGCATCTAATCCTCCTAACACCTCATACAAGGGCTAAAGTATCAGTCCATGGTTTGGAATCCAAATGTGGCAGAATCCAACGATGCTTAGGAATCCCCCCCACACACACACAATTGGCATCCGGTCCTTTGACACGGGAAGTCTTGCTCAATGGGCTTTCTTACCTAGTGTTAGGCAATAGCCCAGGTAACTAACTTCTGCAAATCTGTACCTTGGGGGGAGCATACTTTGTACCCAGTCAGCCATATGACTTCCTACAAGGATGGTGTTCTCAAAACAGCTTGTATAAGTACAACTAAGCACCAGTAGATCATCTACATACTGCAAAAGGACTCCCTCTATCAACTGGAGGATCTTCAAGTCTCTGAACAGTAATCCCACCCACTCCCTCCCCCAAGTAGTAGAGGAATTCTTAAACCCCTGAGGTAAAACTGTCCAACAGTACTGGTGGGCAGTTTTAGAATCTGGTTCCTGTCATTCAAAGGCAAGTAACAGCTGGGCCTTATCCACTAGAATACAGAAGATCTTTCTAACCCAAGACAGAATCAGCCATAGCTCCTGGGTATAGTGGTCAGGAGCATGTATGGATAGGGCACAACTGGATGTCTCCACTGCTCTTTTTCTGCAGAAAGGGTGACTTGAGCATTGACTTTACAGAGCAAGTCTCCAGGGGATGGGATACTCAGGCATGTATAAAAACTGTCAATTTCTGTTCTCCCAACTTACATTCTGTAGGCTGCAGAAAGCCTTTTTATTGTTCCCCCATAAATCCTGTTATAAACTCTTCTACTGGGACTTTCTGTTCAGTAACTGAATAGGTGGCTCCACTGTGGACTAGGTCCATTAATCGATTACATACTGTCCACTTTCCCCAGGGCTCCTGAGAGGAAAGGACTATTGGCTTAGCAGGAAAAATGGGAGTTCCCTGGGCCCCTTTATTCCTTATCAGAGCCTGCATCTTACTCCATCACTTGAAGCTTTTTCTCCTCCCCCTGCCCCCCAGCCTTTCTATTTTTTTTCAGTGTCGTCCTTCCTTAGAGGTCGGCACATTGATTTTTACCCAAGGGACCTCCCTGATTTTCCTAAGAACCCCAGATTTGTGAGAGCTGCCCAGGGCTTCCACAGTCTCTTTGCATCTTTTTTGCGTGTGTTTTCTGCTATAGTACGCCGTGGATGCTATATCCTCCAGCTCCAGCGGGGTCATCCCTAATGTTCCATCCAACTTTTATGTTTTTAACGTCAGGAGCATGCTGTCAGATAAAGGTCATATAAACTATCGGGACATTTTCAAGTGCCTCAGGATCACCATCTATACTTGCAGTACACTGCATTCTTTCAGTATGTTTGAATAAGAGGGATCCTCATTAGGTTTCTGTTGTAATTCCTGTGTTAAGGCTCTGCTGTTTGGGAACCCCCTTTGAGACCAATCAAAACGTACTTTTGTAGTAATCTAGGCATGTTCCTGTCATTAGGATCCCAGTCTGGTTCCACCAAGGAAATGGTAACACCAGCCTTGGCACTTCAGTCAGCATCCTCTAAATGGAGCCTACATGCCTCTTCAGAGCCTTTTCTCTTACTAATGTTTCTCATCAGCTGTGAGAAGCCTATTTTTAAAAGCTTGAATATCTACCTAAGGTCAGTGGGTTGCAAATATGGAGGTAAATAGCTCAGTTGTCATTAAGAGGATCCTCCTAGTACGAGGGGTTATTGTTTCTCCAGTTAAACAGATCAGAAGTAGAAGAGCGACGGTAAGTCCTCAAGTATCCAGCCAGTTGTCCATGCTGGTGTATACGACTGGTGGGGAAACTGCCTCAATGGGAATTGACCTGCTCCAGCTGGAATTGCTCCCTGGCCAAATTGGGTCTCTTGCTGGGCCCTCCAAGAGGAGACTGCTTCAGCCTCAGTGCTTCCCTGAGCTTCCATTGAGATGCTGAAGCCCTAGAAGTTCCCAGAGGCTCAAGCATTTCAGCAGGATTTGGCAAATCCAGGAGCATAGGCAGGGGTGGAAGGGCAGATAAAGGATTCAGAGTTTATAATCTCATATGGTCTTAATTGTCCCATCATCTTGTAGTACCAAGGCAATAGCCTCTCCTGGTCTCCATACCATAAGCTTAGATACCTCCTTTTTAGTTGGCTGGTGGATGAGCATAAAGGCTTGCACATAGGGGTTCTCCTCTTTGCCAGCTCTCTGGCAGTAGAGCTCCAGGTGAAAAATATTTCAAGGAGCTTTTTAAAAGCCATTGTTCAGATTCCAAAGTACACGGAAGCCATGCTGTACTACAATAAAAGACCACTATCTTTTTAGGGGTGAACAACTGGAATTGAGACATTTCTTCAAAATGTACCTGAGTGGGCGGTCAGCTGAAATACACACTGAATTTCCCATGATTATCACAATCACAAAAGAGCTCTCCTGACAAACCAAAACCAACCTGGGTAAAAAGTTCAGTTTGAGGTACCTGTTTAGATGAGTCAAACAAATGGTGCATAGCCTACATGGCAAGGACAATGGAGTTCTTGGTTGTATGCACTCTCTCCTCCCCCAGAGGTCAGTTCCTTGCTCCAATGAAGAGCGCTGGGGCAACCTACACTGCAGTAGGGGAAACAGAGGGAGAGTCCCGAAACCAGAGTAGTTCTGGCAGCTGCAAGGGATGGTCCCCAAAGTCTCCCTGGTATGGGCTGGCTAACCATAAGCAAGCACCCCTCCTGGCTGACTTGCCAAAGTTATCGAACACAGGTCCAATCTACTCCCCACAGGACAGGACAGTAAGTTCTGATACAAGATGTCAAGGCAAGGAAAGTGACTGCAGTCTGCCATCTTAGCTGTTTGCTGGAGTTCTTGAGTAATGTCCTGAAAAGCCATCCTGATCTCCTAAGGTAGTCAGTGGATTTTAAAGGAGAAAAGGGAAGCAAAAAGACAGGAGCTACAGCTGCCACCCTGATGGGAGCAATCAGAGGTCTTCCGTTGACCTCTAGGAAGGTGCTGATTAGTTGACTTGGTGTCATGTGTTAGGTGTCCTAGTTCAGTGCTCCCACTGAAATCTAAGTCCACTAGATCCCCCATGGGCTTACAGTGAACAAACTGGTCTAATGCGGAATGACAAGGGAAGGAGAAGTGTTCAAGGTAGAATGAACTCAAGATGGAGTTCTGCACATTACTGAAGTTCACACTAGCCATGCAGTTGAGCATGTGTAGTAATGGTTGGTTGGGAATCTTGAACTCTGAAATCCACATTGGTGGCTGTCTTTGGGTGCAGAGCTGCAGTTGAACAAAAAACCATAAAAGCCTCTGGCACCAGTTACCCTAACAAAAGGTGGTATTAGTTACATAGAAGCTGCTACTTGAATTCTGCGGTACCTACTAAAATGAAAATGTTTGTTCCTTAAATAATCCTGTTTGTAACCTAGATTATTTGTATGAGCACTTAAGTCTTGGTTCTTTTTCCCTCCTGTTCCTTAATACAGGACACCAACAGCTAATAAAGCCCCAGACCATCATTTTCATAGTGGAGGTGGTGGTATCTTATTCTAGGACTATATGGATCATTGGAAGGATTGAGCTTGGAGTTAAATGTTGCCCAGAAGCAACTAAGAGCTCATACTTGGTCCTATAGTTCTATGACCCCTCGATCTGTTAAAGTCTGTAACTGGTAAATTTCCCTAATGGTCTAGAATATAGAACAAGTACTTTCAGCTTGTACATAACTATAGTAAATCCTGACAAAAGGTAAGGCCAACTGTTTGGAAAAAAGCACTGTCTGTCAGAGGGAATTCTTGCTTTTAGTAGTTCTCGGCTACTTTATCTTGTCACCTAATAGATAACTTGGGGCCCACCTTGAACTTCCTGTTCCTTAAATCAGTTTGAAATGTGGTGTTGCCACATGAGTTTTTTTCTCTTAGAACCAAGAAAACAATGGTTGTGTTAAAATACTTTTCAGGCCTTGACTAAGGTCTAATAGTTCAGTGGTAGTATCCTCACTCTGGACCTTCATGGAAACACTTGAAGCAATTTGAAAAGTTCTGTCAACCGAATCTGAAGTTCACTTAAAAAGTTCAGACTCAAAATAGTTAGAAGTCCAAAAGTTTTATTGGGGTTAACACCTAAGGAAGATAAAGGGGGAGAGAGGCAGGATTAGGTAGAGAGAACATTTTCACATTGCTCTGTAGGCTTTAACACTTTTAAAAAGAATTGACTAGGAAGAACTTCTCAAAACTGCAGTGCACCTCTGAGAAAGTTTCAGCCAGCCCAATAGAGAGCTCCAGTCCGAAGATGGCTCATAGAAGAATCCTGGGAAGTGGTCATGCTCTAGTTCTCCCCCAGTGCCCAATTATTTGCACAGAAGCTTCTGGGAATAGCAATGGCTTCATCCAGAACAAGGTCATATTCTGCAGCTAGAGGTCCCCTCTTTCTAGAAGGGAGATCTGAGTAGTCTAGCTCTATGGCTGCCACATAAGCTAGAGTGGAAGACACTCCATGATAATTCCAATGCTGGCTTGTCTAGAACGGAGTATGTTAAATAGAGCAAAGTAGCCAGGAAGGATTTCTTGGCCTAGGGCTAGAATAGACCATAGGGCTTCAAAGCTGAATGTAGAAGTTAGTCCCAACAAGGACCCCCCACCAACCTGGCAGGTAGAGGGATCTCTGAATTGTGAATTGCTTGAGTTGTCCCTCACTGGGCTGAAAGGGTCAAGCATTTAATAAACTCACTTGCTCAGTCATTGGTTGTGGGCTGCTTCTCCAAAGAGATTGAACCTGGTGGCACAGCTCCCTGAAGCTGAGTCAGACTTTGGAGCTGGCAGCTAATGGCGGTCTACTGAGCTCCCTCTATGCGGCTGAGCAGTAAGTCTTCCTTTGAGAGGGGATCTGGGTGGTGTATCTATCAGTGTCTCATCCATAGAGAAGATTGGCCAGGTTATTTCCTGTCCTTTAAGATGTTCAGGGGAAAATTACCCTTGGCATCCCTCCAGTGGCACAGAGGGAGAAAATCTACATCCCCAGCATTATGGCATCCAAGGAAAACCAGTACTAATGCATCATGGTAGTGAGGCTTTTGTTATACCACGCAGCTGACAAACATTGGCAAAAATTGGCCCTGTGGTATTGTGACTAACCAGTACAAGTGGTTTAGTTTTGTGCAGTGATAAAAGGAAGATGGTCACTGAGCTGCATACCATGAGTTAACTGGTGCCTAGGGGGCTTGTTAGAACTTCCCTGGGAACTGCTTGTTATGTGAGCCCAAGTAACTTTAGCCACAAGAGACACACCCACAAAAAAATCCAGTCCAAAGAATATGTTAGGGTTGATTGAAATAGACATGGTATCAGTCCTCTAGTTTTGGTAAAAAGGATACAGGGAGTTTTAATACACCTACAAATTCACATAAAAACATGGATGCTGAATAAAGGTATGTTTAACCATACAGATAATGAAGTTAATCTCTGAGGTATAGCTCTTGGAAGGGGATGAGATTTCAGCCTCCTTAGACCGACTACCACTTATCCCTTACACTGAAATAGCATTAGTAGTTAATTCACATGGTATAAGCCTCAAGAATTTGACTTCTTGAGTGCTATTTTCCTGCGCTACTCTGAACAATCTACTTTGCCCAGCTGCTGTCTTGTAATTTCTCTCCATTCTATATTTGACCTAATTTTTCTTCTAGGATATTGGCTTAGTTAATAAGGGGTCACATCTAAGAGTCGCTAGTTATCAGCTATGGCCACAAAGACAACTATGGTTTGCAAGCAACAGTCCTGATATTCTGCAAAAGAAACTTGTTTGGGACTAGACCATAACTCTAATATTTGGAGGATGTATTTTAGAATCATAAATGGTGACAACAGAAACCACATATTGGTCATGAAGTCCCCTGAACCTCTTCTATCATTTGGGGAGAATGACTCAATAGAATAGGGAAAGCCCTATTTCTTATATTCAGCCCATTGTGGGCTCTTTCTTTAAATGCACTTTTTCGATGTAGTGATCCATGATTCACTGTTTTCATATAATACCCAGTGCTCCATGCAGTACACTACATCAAAAACTAATGGTGTATTGTAACTAACATAAGAAAATAAAACTTTTTAAAAATGCACTTTTCATTTCCAAATACTGTGTACAAGAGGAGGATTCAATCTGTGGGTACTTAACTATAGATCAAAAACCATTTTAAGTTCTGGTGATACTTTATGGCACAATAAAAATGTGTCTGGATGGATTGCTCTATCCCTGGTTCTTTTAGAGTATTTGTAACCTTGAGGTTGATTATGGTTTCTAATGAAATATTCCCAATCATTAGTACTTCTAAATGATTTTTAAAAGCTGTATAATACCATGTACTTTAAGATTTAAAAAGGTTGGCTAACTAAGGTATCAAACTTCCTCTAGATTCTAGAGATCTAAAGCATGATATATTACATGTTAATCCTGGGAATTAAGATATCAATAAATTGCTTGTCTAAAGGGACAAGCAGATCATCCTATTTGGGGAACTAACCCCATTTGTTTGAGACTCTCTAACTTTCTGAGAAATAGAAGCATCAGAATTTTCCTTAAGAAGACCTGGATTAAGGCTAAGATTAGTCCTGCCTTAAGTTCCGTAGCACATTATTTTGTCCTAAATACTCCTGGAAAAGTAAGCTGGATGAACAGATGTGTAGTAACTTCATTCACGTTGAGACTGTTGGAGGTCTGAGATCCTGGCAGGTTGCAGTATATCCTAGATTGAAGTGCAGGATCCTAGGGGAGACCATTAATGGAACCAGAGTAGTATGTTTTAAAGGAGCCATCAGAACTTTGGGTAGAGATGGGAAGATCTAGATAGGGTCCCATGTGAGACTGCTTGGCTGATATGCAGTACCATTTAACGTACTCTGTTCTCCTGATGTATTTCACTGGTAAACTGGGAGAGTATTAGCAACTGCACCACCATCTTGTACAAGGAACCCTGTTCTTCAGCTACCATCAATGAGCATCTCAGCCAGTTGGCAAGTGATCCATTCCCAAAATCCCATTTGATGACTTTTTTGTCCACTCATCCTAGCAGTGTTGAACCTTGGGTTCCCCCTAGATACAGACTGGAGATGAAGTTTGGTATACAAGATGTTGATTAAGGAGGCATATCTTTTTGGGATCAATGCCTATAGAATGGAGTAGAAGGAAGTAGGAAAATTTAGAGAATTTGTGGTTCAATGTGAGCCCAAAACCGCCTCAGCCATCCACAAGGGAAGCTCTAGAGCTGGAATGCTTTCAGATTTGTTCTGAGTGGATTAATACAGCCATATCTCTATTTTGCCACATGAGTTGGTCACTGGATGTGGGTCAATGTGGGAAGAGATGACTTTAGGCATGAGTTAGGCTCTCTGCAGCTAAAGCAATCCATGAAGGGGTAGATAAAGGTTGTCTATACCACAACTAGGAGCATTAAATCCTCCATGGAAGGATCTTGCATCAGTGTCCAACATGTAGTAGGTGTGCCTTCTTCCACTGAAGGCCGCCTGGTGTCACTGCTAGGGCATGGTGAAAGTTCTGTCCAAAGGGGAAGTCTACAAAATAGATAAAAGCAGGCAAAAGTAGCATCCTATATTGGGGGCCTTTTATAAGTCAGCTGGCAATTAAGAAAAACTGGCAGGTCATTCTAACTTGGCTCAACACCATATATACATACAATATAGAGAGACTTTGGCTGTGTGGTGTTTCTGGTGAGCCCATGTGCACCAGTTGATAAACCTTTTAGAGGCTATAGCTTCCTGTTCCAAGGCTCATCTCAAAGAAGTCCAATGCCTGAGAACTGTTTTCAAGGCCAGGTCAGGGTCCGTGAAGACAGTGGTTTGTACATTTGCCCTTAGAAAAATCCATGTGAAAAAAATGTCAATCTAATTGTTGGACAGAATAGAATCTACTCACATGTCTGTAATCCTATTCCTCAATGACCAATGAGTCTAGTATCCCAAAATGATTATGTTAACTTCAGTTGTCCTAGAGGAGCAAGGATATGCATGCTGATAGTTTAAAGCAAAGGAGGTGGGTAGTATGAAAGGAAAGGAACCCCACTGTAAAGGAACATGCTGAGGTCCTGACACAATCACCTTTCTGTTCTCCCCTTGCCTGAATTTCAGAACATATTACCTGAGATTTTCTGGAGCTTCCATGGAGCCTTGGCTGAGGCTCAGACTCTAAAAATTATAAAACGATGCTAGGAAATCCTACCTAGAAAATAGGATCACAAACAGCATCTTGTTTCACAGGTCACTTTATTCGTCCTTCTCAACCACTTTCAAATCAGTGAGGGTCTCAAATCAGTGTCTCAAACATGGGCTTTATATTTTCTAATTTGAATTCATCTTAGAACTAGTATCTTTAGACAAGTCACAGGGTCCCTATTATTGTTTTTGTCTATACGAAACTAAGAATCAACCAAACTTAAAACCAGACATTTTGAATACTTAGAAGGTGGTAAACATTACATATCAAGAACAAGATGGTAAGTGTGCTTTGACATCACTTTACATTCTTTTGAGTAGAGCTGGCAATCTTGTAGCTGATTTGTATGAACTATAAAATGGCTAGAAGATTCAATATCCATCACTGACTTTGGATTAACAGGTAAATCTGAGTCAGAATAGAGCCAGGTATTAGGACAAGAGCATCACTTAAGCTCCTTTGCAAAGAGATCACAGGTTGTGTCTAGGGATTTATACTAGGATAGAAATTGACAATGTTTGGATCAAACACTTGAAAGGACATCTATACTCACAGTGGGGATTGTATATCCAGTCTTGATTTCAATCCTAGAATGTGCTGGCCACTGTGACTTGGAGCCTGAAGTTTAAAATTCCATCTCTTAAGATGACTTTTGTTTATTTGTACTTCATTTTACCCTTTGCAAGGACTGAATTAGCTTGCAGTGGTGGAGGAAGGCATGTAAAAATGCCTAATTTAGGAGAGAAATATCTATCAGCTTAAAACTACATGTAAGAAATAGGCATGATAAAACATCTTCACAACAAACTGAAAATACTGTAAGAATCAGTATTTAACCTTCATATTCACATCTGTTACACCAGGTTCTGCAAGTAGGTGTCAAGATGGGATTAAAGGTGCAAGGATTTTGAGGGAAATGCTTGCATGAAAGGAAATGAGAAGGAAGACTATGAAGGCTGTGAGAGCCATCAGTCTGATGGAGGTGAGACCCCAGTGAAGGGAAAAAGTTTGGGTAGAAACATCTAAGATGGCCACACAGTTTAAGGAATACTGGGCATTGCTGTTGAGGAGTGCTTGAATTACTCACAAGGTCCCCTGTCAACCAGGAAAGGATCTGCTAATGTCACTGGAAAGCCATAGTATAAATGTAGAGATGGACTTCTAATAGCAGGAAAAACCAGCTGTAGTGACCAGTCATGCTTAATCATTGGCTATAACCTGGTTTGAGGTTGGCCTTGATATGTGTGCTTCAAGGAATCTGGAGGTGTGGCAACTGGAAATTTGTAACTATTCTACTCATAGAACCTTATGATGTTCTCCTAATGAATCTGCCACTAGTTGTGGAAAATGAAGACAGGGCAGTTTGATCAGATTGTTTTTAGTCATAAGTCAAGAGAACATCATCTGAGTGTCTGATGGTAATACAGGGAGATTGTTTTCAGAAAATAATTCTTATCCAAAGGGAATGAAGTTATACTGTAATCAAGTAGGCCCAGTGAAAGATACTAGAAGAATCCTTCTGGAATCATAACCTGCTATGTCACTTAACCACTGTTTATCATCCCCTTACAGCTAGCCATGGATATCCAGCTTCCTATTGTAGCAATTTATAATGCCCATTCACAGGGAATAGAGTTAACATTCCATCCTTTTCTCTCAGGAACGTTGCTTGAGAAACAAAGGTTTTTTTCAATACATAGCTCAGTTTGCTGAGGATTGATCATCTGGACATGGTGGCTGACAGCAGAGCTCCTGAGATTAGCTTGCATATCATGAAGCCAAACTACCTCTTTGTCTGGTATCATCACCCAGGAAGAGAGAACTTATGGATCTTGATCTATTTCTAATCAAAGACCTCAAGAGAAGAGTCTCTTCAGGCATCAGTTAAGGTTCTAGGCAGTGAAATGAATGGAAGAGATCAAAACATAGAAGAATTGCCAGAATGTAAGAATTGTAAATGTAAGAATTACCAGACTGCATAATTAGTAATTGGTATGACCCTAACAGTTTCCTTAGCCTGTGGGTAAGAACTACCATCATGGAGATGACAAAATAGGAAATTCCCAAACTTGCCCTTTAATGGCCAAGATAGAAACTCCAATATTGCTTCCTGGAAAGAATTAGCCCTAATTTTCAGGACTTATTGCTAACTTAAGAAGAAAATGCTATCAGTGGGTGCCTACTCTGTGTCAGACACCATAAGTCCTGGGTGATATGGAGTGAATGTAAGAAAAATATCCCTGCCATCAAGGTTAATTCAATGTTGACTGAACATAAGTACACTCTCTAGTCCTTCAGAAAAGTGCTCACACTACATTGGGATAAAAGGGAGTCAGACATGCAGGTGTGCTAGCATCCAACTTTAAATTGGGAGGTCAAGGTTGAATTCCCTGAAGGGACTCTGACCTGAGACTAAGAAGGAATAAGCAGGTAGTTCTCTAGAGGAGGCAGACATGAGTAAGTTTCTGCTGGTGTCTTCCTGACCAGAAAGCAGGACCACTCCCAACTCTTCCCAGAAGACGAGAGGTTGAAGTTGATCAGTTTTTGTTACCTATGGAGAATGGTCGCCATGGGTGTTCAGTCTTCTGTACAACATAGAAACAGCTGATATCTTAGGAGTTTGGAATAGTCACTTTCTGACCCAAGTTTTCTAGTTCTCTGCTTTGCTAGGCAAAATGAGTGTTACCATCCATCTGAACTATCCAGCTACTCTGAGGCTGGTGCTGGGGGGAACAAGCTACCAGATGGTTCCACTAGCCATTTACTCAAGTAGATGATCTTTTCAGGTTCCTACTTGAGGCTGGCTAGCAAACACTTTACTTCATTGTTTTAGTAGGCATGTTAAAAAAGGAAAAACACATTATTGACTCTATCAGGTGTTTTTCTCTGGGTGACATTTCTGAGGACCTTCATCTGAGGCAGAACCTGGCCTTCTTCATTTTACCATAGTTGATGTTCTTTGCAACATTTGAGAGGACACACTTTTATGGGCAAGGTAACGATTGTAAAATCAGACAATCCCATTCTTATTCTATAATGTACAGGCTATCTGAGGGCCACAGTTTAGAGTTCTACCTCCTGTAAAGTATCTTTTTTTTTTTTTAAAGATGTTTATCTGCACTTCAGTCTACCCTTTAAAAGGGCCAAGTTAACATGAAAGGCTGGGAAGGCCTGTAAGAACTGATGGAAGAGAGGATTGCCTGGTAATTGTTAAATACTTAACTAGAAAATGCTTTACCGTGTCCACAACAAACATTACTGTAGGAAACTAGAACATCTTTTTCTTACCACTGACATTTGTTTACATTAAACTGGGCTCTGTTAGACTGAGATGCCAATATGAAATTCAATGTGCAAAGATTGTACTGGGGTAAATTCTTGCATAAAGGGGAAAAAGGAAAGCCAGGAAAGGATGGGAGAGCCATCATTCTGTGATACCAGTGTGACCCCAGTACAGATGAATGAGAAGTTTGGGTGGAAGCCACCAAGACAACACAACTTAAGATTTGGTAAAGCTGTTTGAGTGCCTGAACAGCCAAAGGAGGGATCCCTTGTCTCTGAGGGAAACATCTGCTTTAATACCCCAGCCATGTTGTCACTGGGGAGCTGTGCTTGGTAGGCATGGCCTCAGTGCAAATGTAGAGCTGAAATTAAAAATGTTTGGATTTAGTCCATTCTCTGCCTGAAGGTCTGTGTGGTCCAAGATCCTGGATCCCATAATCCATTACTGAAGATCAGAAGAAGATTCACAAAACAAACCTTAAGATCTTTAGAAAGTCCTAATCATCAAAACCTGGGACCTGGAGAAATGAGTTGATTCATTGCCATAGACTCCAGATAATTTACCCACTTTTTACCCTTAAGCAGCTTAACCTATGGCTGTTGATCAGCCTCTTTTAAGTAGCATACCAGCATCATCTGCCCTGTAGGCAGACCTATTTCTGTACTATTCTGACTCCTATCACTGAGTTAAAGCATTTGTAGAAAAAAATAGCCCCTGAATGTCTTTGGGGGCTGTTTGAAAGTGACAGTGTCTTTGGGCATGATAGCAAGTCCCTTAATTCTTTCACCTCCCATATCCGTGAGGCTCTGATGCGATGACACAGAAGCCCTGAGGAATGGAGGTCAGCTGTCTGGTCTTGACCCACAGATCCAGGTAAAAGCTTATCCTCCCAGATAACCTTCACAATGTTACCCACAAAGTTAGAAAGTCAACATCCTTAAGATTAGAGTACTGCATTGGTTGAAGTCTTCCAAGAAGCAGGCACCAAGATCTTCTTGACTGGGGGAAAAAATAGCTAAAACGTAAGAGAGGGGGAGAGTGAGAGACTCTTCAGAGTAGAACATGGGTCTGACACCTGAAACAAAGGAATGATTGGGAAAGAGGAGGCTTAGACTACAGTGTATTTTGAGAAATGTGCAATGGTCTGTGAGAGCCCAGGCCCAAAGAATGTTCTTGAAGGATCTTGCATCACACAGGAGTGTTCAATCTCCTGTAACTGCTGTGCTATCATTAGCTGGAAGCATCCCAGGAAGAATGTGGCCATAGTGGATGCTGCAGCTGATTTGAAAAGTCAGCAGCTGGAGCATGTCCCCACTAGCTGATCTTGTACATGTTTCTCTTGAAGGGAAATCTGAGCAGCACATCTCCATGGCACCAGGGTTATTTCTTAAATGTAGAAAATCTGAGGTGTGTTTTTGAGAGACCATTCCTTGTTGGTTGCCTTGATTTTAGGAAAGTATGAAGGGCTGAAATCTGAGGTCCCACCCAAATTCCTCCATTCAGTGTTTCAGGGCCTCATGTTTTCCAAACAGAACGCTGATCTTACTGCATGCTCAACTAAAGCCAATCTATTACAATATCTCCATTCCCAGCTTGCTCCTCATCCTCTTTTGTAGGAAATAAGGGCCTCCACATAAGCTACTAGAGATGCCATCTGGCTCACGCTTAACCACTACGTGATTGTCTGTGTCCAGAATACTGATTTTTTTTTTTAAATTGATTTTTGTGCTTAGGACCAGCTAGGGACCTCTGCAGTCCTGGATATTGTTGCCCTGTAATTTTTAATACTAGAATATTTGCATTGCTATTAGAATTCTTCTCTATAGGGACATTTCCCCATATCTTGTGAAGTCTTTAGAACTTGGGCAACTGCTATATGCCTGGGACTTCCTGCATGACCTACATTCCATTAAATCATTGAATATTAAACTCCCTGATCTTTTGAACCACTTCCATTACTGTGTTTATCCAGGTCTTCTAAGAAACAAGCATCAAGATGGAATAGACACTTAAATACTTTGAGGAAAATGCCTATAGAGAATGAAAAGACTGAGCAGGAATGGGGTTCAATACTGGTCTGATACCTGTGGAGAAGGGGTGGAAAGAGGGTGTTGAGAGTGGGGGAAGTGCTGTGTAGCATGAGACTATTTTCAAGACAGCTCTGTGAAAGTCTCAGCCAGGACATCCTAGATTTCTAGGCAAGAACTACACATGGGAGTTTCTTGTACTAAACAAGAAAGGCCCATATTGAATAACCAGTCATGCTTAATCATGGACAATGAGCTGCCTGGGGAGTGTGGCCTTGGTATGAAAGCCTCGGGGAATTTGGAGGTGTGGCCACTGAGGCTATAACTATCCTTACAGTACCTTCTCTTAGAGTCTGCCACTACAGTTAGGTATTCCTATGACTTCAGCCATGAAAAATGAATTAGGACAGTCACTATTCTCAACTAGCTATTGGATAAATCATTTGAGTGCCTGATCAAATCCAAGAAGACTCTGTTCAAAAAAACCACTAAAACTTGTACCTTAAGGGAATTGAGCCTCATGCCAACCAAGTAGCCTCAGTTAGACTAGAAGAACCAGAATTCTTAAATCAAGACCTACCACAGTATTATCTACTACTGATCATCTTCCATAACTAGACATGGATATGATTTTCTACTCTAAGAACTTATAACCTCTATCTTCAAGGAACGAGAATAACATTGCATCCTTGCCTTTCTGGAATACTCCTGCAAAGATAAAGCATTCCAGTGCAGTAACGCAGTTGGTCTTTATCTAGACATGTCAGAAACAGGGTTGTCAGCCACCATCATCTCACATCACGAACCCAGACTACATCTTACTATCCTTGCACTCCTGAGAGGATGGAGTTTACAGATATTGAAGTAAATTTCTGATTAAAGTATCAGCAGAAAAGCTTTCATCCAGTACCAGATTCTAGGTGGTTTGGCGAATGAAAAATGAAACAGGCATAGGGATGCTAGAGTGCAGAGCTATAAAACCTGGGTGACTATTCTAAGAAATGCCCAGTCTACACAGTTGACCAAAGCAATAAAGAATTCACTGTCAAAAAGGAAATAGAATCATTGAGAAACTCTGGCAGCTGTTCTCCATATGCCCGGGCTCATAAGGGCTGACGTTACAACTCTATACCTTTTAGTAGAAGTGAGGTTACCACCATCAACATTAGGCATTGCCTAATCATCACAAGGAAGGATGGACAACTGAGACAAGGTCAACAAGGCTGACTCAGGGTTAAGAAAAAGGCCCGTAGAACAAGGCATTCCTAAGGACGAGATAGGTGAATAGATAGGCTAATAGATACTGCTCAACATCCACAACCAGAAGAAAGGGCAGTCGTGATCTTCTGCCAAGTTGCCTGATGTGAGCCTCTTCAGACCTAGAAATAGGAACTAAAACAAGATCCTTTGGAAGGAGGACCCTGTAACACCATGGCAAGTATAAATTGATTTCCCATTTCTTTCTCGAAGGGCCCAATCCTATGAACTTGGGGCACCAATGCTGGTATTTCTTTCCCCAAACATTTCATGACTAAGACACATGTCCCACAAAAACACTGTTGTCTAGAGATACATAGAGTAATCATGGTCCCTATTAGAGAAGTTACGTGTTTGGCCAGATAGAGTCCTGGCCCAGTCTTGCTGTCCACAGACAAACACAATGGCCATTTCCCTGGTACCTGACTACCTAAATGGAATAAAAATGCTTGGTTGTTGGCACACTTCTAACACTATTTTCTTAGTCATTCCTACTTTGGAACTTAAAACATTTTGTGAGGGATATGTTGACATTCAGGTACAAGTAAGAATGAAAGGATATACGTCAGGCATCTAGGGTTATCATGAGTAGAACTTTTAACCCTTGAGGTTCCATTTTGGAATATTTCATAGGAACTAGAATTACTTCTAAAACTAAATAGCTATCTACAAAACCATTCACTTTATGCTTTAAAAAGGTTGACCGTACTCTAAGGTAGAACATTGTACGTAGTCTGTTAGATAGAAGTTAATCAGGCTATATTTTAATCCTAGAAACTAAAAATTATTGTATTAATAAAGGTTTATATAAAGGAACACAAAGATGATCCTATCTGGTGATCTATCCCCATGGCTTTGAAGCCTACAGCCCTCCAAAGTTCTGAGTAATAGAAGTATCTAGGGTGCCCTTTAGGAAAAGACCTGGACTGAGATTGGGGTTTGGATCTGGACTCAAATTCATTAGTCCCTTGTTTTGCTTCTTTCAGTTGGTGAAGTGGTAATCTGCATGATGGGAGATGTCCTAGGTCCATTCAGATCCATTAGGTTTGAAAGTTGAGATTGTGGCAGGCTGCAGTATATCCTAGATGGATTGGAAGCACAAGGTCCCGGGGAAGATGATGGGACCTCAATGGGACCACAGTTCTATTATGCTAGAGAGACAACCCTAGAGGAACCGTAGGGACTTAAGGTAGTGATTGGGAAATCTAAATATGATTCCATGGAAGATTGCTTAGCTGATACATAATAGCAGTTAATTTACTCTCCTGTATCTTCCAACTTACAGTTGTGAATGTTAACAACTGGAACACCCATCTAATGCCAGGAGTTACTTGTTCTCCAGCTGCCAGAAGTGATGATCTCATTGCCAGTCACTTCTTGCCCCACTCTTCTGAGTAATATAGCACCTTGGATTCCATAAGAAGCCAACTAAAATGTTCAATATGCAAGAAGTTAAGAAGGTACACTCTTGGACTCTATCTGTAAAAGAATGTAGAAGGAAGCAGGAGAAGACGGGGAGAATTTGTGGTGCAATGTAATCCAAAAGTGCCTCAACCACCAACAAGGGAAGCTGTAGGGCTAACATGGTTTCTCAGGCTATCCTGCTTGGACTTACATGGCCAGAACTTCATCTTTGTATATGGGTTGATAACTGGATGTGGGTCAACCTTCGAAGAGAGATGACCTTTGGCATGAGGTGGCTCTCTGGAACCAAAGTCATTCATGAAGGGGCTGAAACACAAAGGCTGTCTGTTTATACCCAGGAGCAAGAAGCCCATTCCTGAAGGGGTCCTTTGCAGCACATGGGTGCCCACCACATAGTGACACAGTAGGGCCTTCAGGGAAAGAAATGGTACTACCAGGTTATGGTGAAACCTTTGTTGAGAGGAGAAAAATCCACAAATTAAGTAAACAAGCAGGAAAAGGAAATGGGAATATCACATTAGTGAAGCCTTTATAATTTAGCTGGCAGTTAAGAAACTGGCAGTTCATTCTAACCTGGATTAACACTGTATACACCTACAACACATGGTAGAATTTTGCTTTGTGTTTTCTTTGTAGGCCCCTTGTGTTCTAATCCTTAAAAGCTAGAGCTTCCCATTCTGTGACTTATCCCAGATGGGCCCAATGCCTGAGGATGGTCTTCCTGCCAGGTCTGGGCTCTTGGGATCAATGGTTTGCAGGTTTCAAGAACAGACCAAGCTAATACTGCTACTGAAGCCAGAGAATTAATGTGAAAGAATGTATATTTCATATTACTGGACAGAATCAACTACGAGCCTGTTTATGCCTGTAATTCCAGTCCACAAAGGTAAAGGATCGCAGTTGATATTCTGATTTGTCTTACTTTGGGTTCTACCCCAGAGCAGAATCCAGAGACCAGAATTTAGTTGCTGATAGTACGAAGCAAAGGAAGAAGTAGGCACTATGGAAGGAAGGCACTCCTATGTAGAGGTACATGTTGAGACCCCACCACCGTGCACCTTTCCTTTTGTTCTCCCCTTACCTGAGCTTCAGAGTTGATTAAACTGGGATTTCCAGGAGTATCTGTGGAGCTTTGGCTGAGGTACCTCAGACAAAACCACAAAAGCAAGCTGGGAGATGTTGTCTCAACAAGATCACAAACAAAATCTTGTTTCACACGTCCTTCATTTGATCTGTTCAATAATTCAGATTAGTCTAACAGAAGGCTTTTATATTTGTCAGAAGATGCTCACTAATCCCAAGATGAATTCAAACACGATAGGTCCTTATTGCTTTATCCATACAAACTGACTAAAAGAATCAACCAAACTTAAAGTATAGCTATTTTGAGGACTTAGAAGGTGGTAAACATCAGTATATCTCAATAAGATGAATGTGTGCCTTTGCTTTGAAGTCGCTGTGCATTCTTAAAATGAGAAAGGCTGATAAGCTTGTGGTTTCATTAAAATATAAAATGGTGATGGGTATTAAGGAGGGCACATATTGCATGGAGCACTGGGTGTTATACACAAGCAATCATGGAACACTACATCAAAAACTAATGATGTACTGTATGGTGACATAACATAATAAAAAAAATATAAAATGTTTGGGAGGTTCCATATCCATCACTTTGATTTCAGATTAGCAGCTGGTAAACCTGAATCAGTACAGAACTAAGTATTGTGACAAGGACATTTGCCTCAAGACTTTCCTAAGAGAATGGAAGTAATGTCTAGGAATTTATACTCTGATCCCAAGTATCCCTGATTCTATTCCACAACCGAGACGACATGCATCTGTACTCAATGAAGGGATTGTAAACCCAGATATCTAAATCCATTCTTGATTTCCATAAGATACACAGGCCACTGTCTGGTGGCCCACAGTTGGGAGTTCCATCTCATAAAATATCTTAATTTTAGATGTTTATCTGTATTTCAGTCTACCCTTTGACATAGGACCAAATTGGTTTGAAAGGAGGTAGGAAGGCATGTAGAACTAGAAGAGGGGAATACCTGGTATTTGCTTAAACTAAAAACCTTCAAGAACTAGAAATGGTAAAACATGTCTCCCCAACAAACTGAATATATTCCTGTAGGACTCCAGAAACAGTTTTTCTTATTCATATTGAATTGTTAGGCTGGATTCTATAGTACTCAGATGCCAAGATGCAATTAAACATGTAAAGATTATGTTCAATAAAAAAAGCCTGCCTCGAGGTAAAAATGGAGGAAGCTTGGGAAGAATGGGCAAGCGACAGGTTTTGTGATGCATGACCCCAGTTAAGGGAAGTTTGGAAGCATCCAGGTCAGCCATGTAGTTTAAAGAAGGTTTAACACAGCTGTTGGCAAGTGCTTCAGTTGCCAAAGCGTCCCCTATCTCCCAGGTAAAGGTCTGCCTTAGTACCTCGGCCAGGCTACTGGGCAGCAGCTCTCATGGGTGTGGCTTCAGTGACCATGTAAAACAATTTCAAAGAGCAGCTGCTGGACCCTCAGTCCATTCCCTCCTTGAAGGTCTGTGTAGTCCAAGACCATGGATCTCACAACTCTGGGTATTCAAAATAATAATAAAAACCTTCACGTGAACACCAAGTCCTGATTTATCCAAAGCCTTGGATCTAGGCAAAGGAGTTGGTTAGGAATGGTAGACTCGAGGCACAAATCACCGACCTTTCACCCTTGAACAGCTTAATTTATGATTATGTATCAGCTTCTTTTAAGTAGAACACTGTGATCGCCTTGAATTTATTTGCCCTTCTATGGGAAGATCTATTTCCTATGTTTCTTCTTAACACTTCTGTCACTGAGTGAAAGCATGTGTAGGAAAAAAAAAAAAGTCCTCCGAATTTGTCTTTGGGGCCATTTGAGAGCAACAGTCTCTGAACATGCTGGCATGACCTTTAATCAAATTTCACCTCCCAGGTCTGAGGCTTAGGGGCAATACACAGAAGCCCGGAAGAATGAAGTGTGGTTAAAGTGACTTGACTACAGTGTTTCCATGTCAAGTGGTCTAGGCTTGACAGAAGAACAAGGTAACAACATGTCTTTCCAGAGGACTTTTAAACTTTGTGGGTAACTTGTGTCAAGGTTAACATAACAAGATTAGAGGGATTATGTCAGTAGAAGATAGGCATCTACTCTGGACAGAAGAAAGTACTGAAGGAGCCTATTCCCTGTTTGACTTGCTCCCCTTGTCAAGGATTAACGGTTTGTGGAAGATGTTCTAAGTAGAATAGATAAGCTAATCCTGAGGTCTAGCACACTTGGAAGTGTGGACTTCTTTCTGCTTATAATCTAGGGTATTTCCCTAGGGAGACAGAAGCTTCTAGATCTCAAGTTTCTGTATTGCTATTTACCCTTAATTTTTCTCCTTGAATTCACTGCTCTGTACACTATAAGGTTGGGCTTAATTGTCCTCTTCCACATGACCAGCCAGTAACACAGAACAAATTTTGAAATCTTTCTACCTGAAACAATAACAGTAAGTGGCCAGACTTCACAACTCCCAACATAGTGCTCCATTGCATCTCAAAATAGAAGGACCAGTTTTTCTGGGCCTCCTAGGTCTGGCCTAAGTATTAGAGCTGCTTCAGCTCCTGCATGGAAGAATGTGATGTGGGTCATGCCAAAGCTGGGCCTCATGCTGGACAGCCTGTGACTGCAAATGTTGCCACAGGAAGCAACCAGGTTCTCATTTCTATTGTGAAGCTGTGTGTCACAGGAGCTATGGAGCGCTAAGATTCTGGGGAGGTATTTGAACTATTCCCATGCAGTTTGAGTTTCATATCAGGCTCCCAATATTTGCGTATCTATGTATTTTTGAAGTGCTATAGAGGTCACTAATATACCAGAATCCCTTTTGGTTATAAAAATCGAGATTACGTAGCCTTGAATTTTTTCTAATTACATAGACCAGAAATGGCAAGTTACTCTCAACTAATGTGCAATTGTTCTTTACTACAAAATCTGAGCATTGTCCGTATTAATGTTTGCAGTACCCAGATGTATAGAGCAACTGCTAAACAGACACCAGTGATCACTCCATCAGAGATGACCAGTGAGCCAAGACGGTTAGTGAATGAATAAAACATGTACTCAGTCATATCCAAAGAAGGCAGGAGCTCCACTGTGTGTTCTCAGGATCCTTTCTGGCATGGTCTGTTAGAAACACAGGCCCCCAAAATGTGCTTTGTCCTTCTACGCTAATGTCTGGCAGGAACCTAGAAGAGGAATCTGCCTCTTGCAGATCATCTTTCCTGTCTTGCTCTCTACTGCCAGCTTAGAAAATCTTGCCTTCGGATTATCGATCTCGGCACCAAAAGGATAAACTCCTGCCTCCTTAACCTCTACCACTTCTGGTCTACCAATGTGTCTGGTAGGGTCTTCTGAGAAGCAGGTGCCTAATAGAATTGGACATAAAGTTCCCAATGTTTTTTGTAAGCATCAGAAAACAGTAGTGGGTTGACTTATCAATGCCTGCCCTCAGGGAGTGATGTGACATCCTTGCTATGTGAAAAGTTATTTGCTTTTTCTGTTCTGAGGTTATCTCCGTATTTCCCTCAAATTGATGAAAGTGCTTTTCAAGTCTCTCAATTCTCAACCTTTGTCCAAACGGTGCTATTCAATGTTCAAGAGAAACACGTTGACCTTCTCGCTGTGTCTCAGAACTGGCCATACAAATCCCATGTTGGAGTACTGTTAACTTTAAACATTTAACTGCATGGCATGGTGGTAGAACATACAGAAAAGGTTAGAATTTATGCTTGTTCTGTGTTTAGTGTTAAACTGACATTTGATATTCCTTATTTTAATGTACATTAGTACATTAGTAAACCCCTATGAAACTTCTAAATATCCAAATTGAGGTTTAGTTCACAAAATACTGTATTTTTACATGATTAAGCAATTTGATATGGCTTCTATTTTTGCCTACATCTAAACCAGTATGAATCATTTCTGACTGAATGGTGGTTATAATAGTTATGAGGTCAGTTTCCTTTACTATTGTGACTACTGGGAAATTATAGTATCCATTAGGATATACATATACTATACTCCACACTGATAAGATTGTTTAATAACTAACTTGCCAATTTTTAAAGAACTTACAGGAGTGTTTTCTATCTTTTATTATAAAAGGAAACTATTGGGCAGAAATTGGGATAATAACCCCACATAGTATTGGGAAAGGCCTGTCTCTAAAATTAGCAAGCATGTCTGTATTCTGGTCCCCACGATATAAACCTTAATGTTGAAGAAATAGCCCATTGTTTTGACGATTCTAAAAGACAAAAGAGCATAGGGGTGGATGGGCCACAGCCTTGCTCAACCTAGGCATAAACTAATTGCACAACTTTTATAGACCACCTTTTCATGCTTGTTATCTATGGCCCAATAAGAAGTCTTGGTGAATAACCTACCATTCCCACTCTTAGAATTTAAAACCTTTTGTGAGCAAATACAGATGTTGAAGTGCAAGTGGAAAAATAGGTGTTTGGCATCTGTAGAAGGATTATTGAACATTTTTAGCCTTGTAGTTGGACAATGGAAAATTTTTAGTCTTGAGAGTCCCATTTTTGGAATATCCCATAGGAACTAGAGTTAGTACATCTAAATCATGCTGCTTAAAAGCTGGAAAATACCATGTACTTCAAGATTTTAATAAACTATCAACAAAAACTCTTCATGGTAGGGATTATACAATATTCTGCTACAAATATCTTAAACCTAGAAATCGTTGAACTATCAAGTGTTTGGTCTAAAGGGACACAAAGGTCATTCTATTTAATGGTGACCTAGTCCCTTGTCTTTAAAGCCTGAAGCTCTTCATGGTTCTGAGAAGTATTGAGGGTGGGCTTTAAGGAAAAAGACCGGGACTGAGGCTTGGATTGGTCCTGGATTCAAGTTCAATAGTCCCTTGTCCTGTCCTGTTAATGGTAAAGTTGTAATCTGCATAAAGGGAAATGTTCCAGCTCCATTCAAATCTAGGTTATTGGGGGGTGGGTGAGGTTTTGGCACCATGTGCACCAATGATAAGGCTTCAAAGGCTATAGCTTCCCATTCCATGACTCCTCCCACATGGGCCCAATGTCTGAAAGCTGTTGTCAATGGCTCAGACCTGCCTTTGAAAACCGTAGTTCTCATGTTTCAGGAACATACCAGGCTGATTCTGCTCTTATAGCCAGAAAATATGTGTGGAAGAATGTAAATCTTCCTATTTTACTAGACTGAATAGACTACCACTAGGATTTTCTTATAATCCCAGCCTAGACCAATGATCCTACTTAGTATTCCAATTGTGAATGCCTTAATTTGGGTTCTCTCCCAGAAGTAGAGCAAGAGACAAGGATTTAGATGCAGATAGCTTAAAGTAAGGGAAGAGTGGGTAATGTGAAGGGAAAGAACCAGAACATAAGGGTGTACTGTTGAACTCCTGACACAGTGCCCTTCTACCTTTGTTCTACCCTTGCCTGAGTTTATTTCCTGAGATTTCCTGGAGCCTCCTTGGAGTCTTGGCTGAAGCACTTCAGATATTAACAACAATAAAGCCAGTCTGGGCACGTTGTCTAGGAAATAAGACAACTCTTGAATGCTTAACCTGGGGACTGTATCAGCCATACCTGTAAAGGATAAAGGGGAGAAGGGAGAAGAATGGGTGGGGAGAGACTTTGGAGTATATAGCAAGTCTGACACCTGAAACTAGAAAGAAAAGGAAGAATTAGTGAACAGACTTTGGGGCTGCCCCTTGGCTGAACAAAACTTTCTCAGATATACACTGCAGTCTGTGATTGCCTATAAAGGAGTACTGAGCCAGACAGGAGTGTGTGGTCATTGGCTGGCAGGATTCAGAGGAGAATGTGGCCTCAGTGAATGCTGCAGCAGATTTGAAAAGGCAGCAACTGGAGGATGTCTCCACCAACTACTCCTTGCAGATGATTCTCTTGAAGGAAAATTTGAACAACACAAATCCCTGACACCAGGGATTACCTCTTGAGTGGAGAAATAGGTTAGGTACATGGTTGAGAAGTAATGCCTCCTGTCTCATGGGCTCAAGGAAGCATGAATTGCTAAAACTGTTGAGGACCCACCCAGATGTCTCCAGTTTTTTCAGCCCCCCATGTTTTTCCAGACAGAGCGTTGATCTTAGCCTTGATCTCAGTTCCTTAGCTGAGCATGCAATATTTCAATATTCATTTCTAAGTTGACTTCTCGGTCTTCTGCTTTTATGAAGGAGATAAGGGCCTTTTTGGTAAGTTATCTGAGATGCCTCTACCACATACCCTTTACCTGTTTGTTAACCATTCTCATTTACTCTCTCCCTCTTCAGAATATTGACTCCATTTCGGACCAACTAGCCATCTCTGCTGGCCTTCTAGCTATTGTTACACTGTACTGTTCAATGCTTGTATCATTGCATTGCCAATAGCATTATCCCCTAGAGTGATACTTTCTCAAGTTCCTAGCAGTGAAATCTTTAGCCACTGTATTCCTGAGATTTTCATTGACTACATTTCATTGATCATCAAACCCATCCTGTTTATTCTCTTGAACCACTGCCATTACAGTGTCCATCTAGGTCTTCTAAGGTATAAGCATCAAGATAGAAGTCAACATACAAGATCTATTGAGGGAAATTCCTGTGAAGGATGAAGAGAAGAGTGAGCAGGAATAGATAGGGTTCAGTGCTGGTCTGAGAGGAAAGTTTTGGGTAGAAAGGAGATTCAATTTCAAGGTAGCTCTGAGAAATTCTTAGGCCATTAACAGGGCAAAAATTACCCATAGAGGATACTTCTACTGAGTTTGCATCTACAAACTTCTGAGTTCTGTGTCTGCAGAAAGAATTATTGAGAAATGAACATCTGTAGCCTTGAGGTTCCACTTTGAAAATGTTTCATTAGAACTGAAATCATTAGTATTTCAATTTTTTAAAGCTCTGTGCAATACCCTGTACTTTAAGCTTAAATGTTGATCATACTCTATCAAACAACTTACATATATCATGCTATACATATCTTAATCCTAGAAATTAAGAATTATTAAATACCAATAAATGCTTGATCTAAAGAGACCCACAGATCATCCTATTTGGTGACCTAGCCTCATGGCTTTAAAACCTGAGGTGCTCTAAGGTTCTAAGAAGTAGAACTACCAGAGGTGGCCTTAAGGAAAAACCTGGACTGAGGCTTGGTCCTGGAATCAAGTTTAATAACCCTTTTCTTGTCCCATTAGTGGCAAAGTTGTAATCTGAATGGAGAGGTACTAGCTCCATTCAAATTCAGTCTGTGGGAGGATTGAGATTGTGGAAGTCTGTAGTACATTCTAGATGGATCAGAAGCACTGAGTCCTAGGGTTGATCATTCAATCTTAATGGAACCAGAGTAGTATGCTAGGGAGACAAAAACTTTAGAGAAGCCATCAGGACTTTGGGTAGTGATTGGAGGTCTAGATAAGATTCCTTGGCTGATAATACCAGTTAATGTACTCTCCTCTCATATACTGTGAATATTTCAGTAGTGGGAACCTCTTGTTCAGAGGGGCTACCTTTTGTCCACCTACCAAAAGTGAGGAGGACCTCACTGCCAGCCAGTTGACAAGTGATCCAATTCCAAAATCCTGTCTTGGTAGGGTCCCCTGTCTCCCAAGAAACTGGACCTTAGTGCCCCAGCCATGTTGTCAGTGGGCAGCAGTCCTATGGATGTATGATCTTGATGCAAATGTAGAGATGGATTTCACAGAGCAGCTACTGGACCTGTTGGTCAATTTCCTCTCTGAAATAGGTCTCCGAGGGAATCCTGTGCAAGGAGATCATGCTTCCCACACTTCTATTTATTGATGACTGTGTAGCCTTAAAAGTATGTTTTTAATCTCCCCCCACCCCCAAAGTCCTTACCAAATCCTTGGACCTGAGAAAAGGAATTGGTTCATTCCCACAGACTCTAGATAGGTTAAGCTGCTCAAGGGTGAAAGGTTGATAATCTATGGCTTTGTACCAACTTTTAAGTATGACACTGGGATCACTTGAATTTGTCCACCCTTTGTGGGGCAGACCTATTTCCTATGCTATTCTGACTCCAATCAGAGTGGAAACATTTGTAGGAAAAAGTGCCCCTGAGTATGTCTTTGGACCTCTTTGAGAGTAATAGTAGCTTAGGACATGCTGGCATGGCCCTTTTATTTTTCGCCTCCATGGCTGTGAGGCTCAGATGTAATGACCTAGAAGCCCTGAGGAATGAAATGTGAGTGTGTGAATTGACAACAATGCTTCCAGGTCAGAAAGTCAGGGCTTTACCTGAGAACCAAGCAATGATATCTTCCCAGATGACTTTTTAACTTTGTTACGTGACCTATCTCAAAGTTAGCATCCATAAGATTAGAAGGATATTGTGAGTTAAGGTTCCCCAAAAAGCAGGCACCAGATGGAACTACTTTGGGGAAAATAAGGATGTAAGGATGGTGGGGAGAGGCTTTGAAATATTTCAGGTGTCAGATCTGCATTGAAAGAGAAAAAAGGAAGGATTGGGTAGGAGAAGACCTAGACTACAGTGCAGTTCTAACTGGGTTTTCCTATTGGTTGGCCAAAACTTTCTCATAGATTGTCTAGAACAGTCCTGCATCCGACAGGAATGGCCATATTCCTATAACCATGCCATTCTCAGTCACTAGCTTCAAGCATCCCAAGAATGTGGCCTGTGTGGACTCTGTAGCAGTTTAGAGGGGCAGCAGCTGGAGGATGTTCCCCCCATCTAATTTGTTTTCACATGATTATCTTTAAAGGAAATCTGAACAGCACATCTACATGACACCAGGGGTTACTACTTCTATGGAGAAATAAATTTGGGAGGTACATGTTTGAGAAGCAATTCTTCCTTGGTTCCCCTTGCCTCGGGGAGGTTTGAGGAGTTAGAATCATAAAGGACCCACTCAGGTGTTTCCACTGTAAGGTAAGAGCATCCTCGTAAGGTAGTAGAGATGCCTTTTGGCCCTTATATTTAGCTTTTACTTGGTAACAACCCTCAGTTACTCACTAAAAATCTACAGAATGTTGATTTGGCTTAGGAACAGCTAGCCGTCTCTGCTGTCCTAGATATTTCTCAACGCCTCTATATCAGTCAGTGCTCTTATTATCACATTGCCAATAGCAATCTCTCTTGGAGATTTTCCCAGATTACCAGCAGTAAAATCTTCAGCAATTGGGCAGCCACTGTGATCCTGAGATTTTTCTACATACCCTACACTCCATTGGAGACCTTGAGACCTCATCATATCTCCTGATCTCTTGGATTATTCCCATTGCTGTCTGTCCAGGTCTTCTGACAAGTATGTGTCAAGATGGAATCAAACACTTAAGAGATTTGAAGGCAATGCCTGAGAAGGACGAAAAGAATGATCAGGAATAGATGGGGTTCAAATGCTGGTCTAATACATATGAGAGAGGAAGACTGGGTAGGAGAATTGGATTAAAGGACAGCTCTGAGAAAGTCTCAGCCAGGACATCATGGATTTCCAGGGCAAAAACTATAGAAGGATTCACACACTAAGCAAGACAGATCCAGATTTAGTAACCAGTCATGCTTAACTTTTAGCTGTGAGCAACCTGGTGGGGAGAGTGGCCTTTGTATAGATAATCTAAGGAATTTGGAGATGTGGCTGTTGGAGGCTATAACTATCCTTAAAGGACCTTCTGTTGATGTTTCTGCCACTAGAGTCCAGTATTCCTAGGTCTTCAGCCATGGAAAATGTATAAAGAAAGGGAACTGTGATCCAATAGTATTGATCACTATATAACTCAAGATATCACTTACTGAGAGCATAATTTATTCTAAAAATTCTCAGCACAAAACTAAGGGAATGAAATCACACAGTAACTAAGTCCAGTCAAAGACTAGAAGTACCAGATCTTAGAATCAAGACATGACATAATGCCACTTAGCCACTGTTGATCATCCTTTATCACTAGCCATGGATGGCATACTTCCTTATCTAGGAATTCACAATTCCAAGGAATTGGATTAAAATTGCATCCTTGTTTTTCTAAAATATTCTGTAGAGGTTAACTTAGCCAATTTAATAGTGTAGTTCACTGGTGATTATCTCGATTCAGTGGCTGGCAACAGCTTCTGAGATCAGCTTGTAGATCTCGAATCCAGACCACCTCTTGGTCTTGCTATCATCATAATGCCGGGATAACAAAATGTACAGATCTTGATTTTTTTTTTTTTTTTCAAACCCATCAACAGAAAAACCTCCTTCCAGTATCTGCTAAGGGTCTTGGTCATGACATAAAGGATTAAAAAAAATTAGAAGTGGGGGATGTTGGAATATCAAGATGGAAAAACCCAACAGATGACTATCCCACAGAAAGGCCCAGTAGTCACTCTGTTTAACAAACAATAAGCAGTGTACCATTGAGGAGAAACTAGCATAATTGAGAAACACTGGTGGCTGTTCTCTGTAGTCCAGGGCTGAAAACAAAATGACATTACAAATCTAGACTTCTCAAAAGCAGTGTGGATGATACAATCCAGAAATGGTATAAACTAGCATCGGTGCTTAACCGTTGGGAAAGGTTGGGAAATTATTACAATGAGACAAGATCAATGGAGAGGACCTAATGGAGAATTGTTACCAGATCAAGGTGTCCCTGGGAGCAAGATGGATGGACAGGCAATAATAGCATAGCTTGATCTATGAAAACAGAAGAAATCAAGCATGAATGGTGAGGCCAAAGGTAGCTGTGATAAGAGTCCTGATCTTTTGCCAAGTTTCTAGACCTGGAAACCAAGAATCTAATAGAGCCTGGATTTCCCAGGATAAAAGATCCTAAAACACCATGGCAAGTATTCAATTACTTCAATTCAATTACTTCACCAAAGGGACCCAAATGTAATAACTGGGATCACCAACACGGGGTATTTCTCCCCAAACTTCATGACTACTAAACACAGATTCTAAGACAACACTGATATCTGGAGATTCAAAGCAGAATCATCTGTTAGGTTACACATTGAGCCAGATAATTCAGTTCTGACACAAGCTCAGTGTCCACAGATGTACTCAGTGATCAGTTCCCTAGCACCTGACTGTGTAAGTGGAGTGAAAATGCTTGGTCGCTGGCTGAATCCCATGACAGTTGTCTTAGCTGGTGGAATAGGAACTATCCTTATGGAGATGGCCATTAGAGGGTGAGTTTTAGAAACTTCCTTTTGGTCAGGATATATATTAAATATGTCTTTGAAAGAAATGGAAAACATAAGTGCTACCATCTAAAAAAAATAGTAAGAGCGTCATTTCAAAAAATAAGATGAAAATACACAGAGAGGCAAACCAAAAGAGATGCTGAACTCTAGGAAACAAAGGGAGGGTTGCAGGAGGGGAGGTCGGTGGAGGGAAGGGATAACTGGGTGATGGGCATTAAGGAGGGCACTTGATATAATGAGCACAGGGTGTTAGATGCAACTGATGGGTCACTAAATTCTACCCCAGAAACTAATAATACAGTATATGTTAACTAAATTCAACTTAAAGAATTAAATATATACATACTGAAAGAAAAATTAGCATCCTTTTACCATGCTTTCCTTAAACCATCAGCTTGGCCCCTGCAAAAGCCAAGTTCCAGAAGAAAGTTCCTGGAGAAAGGATTACTCTAAATTCAATTCAGTAGATGAGGTATTTTGCTATGTAACCGGGTAACACAGCCTCAGGTGCACAGCCCTGGGACAAGGTTATACATGTTTGTCTTCCCGAAGCTATATTGATTATAGCTTTCAAAATCTAAAGGAACTGGTACATCTGGACATCTTTCAGAACACTGTACTGGTTTGCTATATTGATGACCTAACTGGCCCAGAAAACAAGAAGTGGCATATACATTGGAGGCACACCAGAGGGTAAGAATTAACCAATGAAGATTCAAGGGCCTGTCATTTTAGTGAAGTTCTTAGGAGTCTAGTGGGACACACTAGAACGTGGCCTCAAAGGATACCCCTTAACATGAAGAAAGAAGCACAATCCAGGACCGATAAGCCTTTTCAGGTTATAGAGGCAGCATATGCTACCCTTGGGAATGACATTCTGAATTATATACCGGATGACACAAAAGGCTGCCAACATTGAGTGGTTCCCAGAGTTGGGAAGGGCCCTGCTACTTGGGCCATATGACCTGGCCTATCCTAAGGTATTAGAGGTATCTGTGATGGAAGAAAAACATGTAGAACTAATGGCACATTCTAACAATCACAACCTAGATCTTTGGTGTTAAGACAAGGCCATGCCTTCTGTCTCAACTCTATAGCTTCGGAAAAATAGCGGACTATGCTATTAGACCCAATAGCACCTTATCCTGGGACACCAAGGGACGGTGTGGCCAGAACGGTCTATTCTGAGCAGAGGACTGTCAAATTCCAGTCATTGATTCAGGTCAGCAGTAATCCATCATAAAATGGAAGCTATACATCCAGGATCAAACACAAGTAAGCTATAGTTATGTGGCCCAGCCTGCCATGTCATCCACAAATGTCTCACGGATACTTCTCCCTCAACTCATGCCTAGAGTCATATAGGGGATTTCTTATGATCAGCTTACAGAGGTAAAAAGATGGAGTTTGGGCCCAGATGGGTCATCCCATATGTGGCTACAAAGGACTGCTACTATATACAGCTCAACTCAGATACTGGAGAGAGAAAACCCTTCCAAGTAGTCAGAGCCTTGAGGGGTGTACTTAGATACACACTTTGGAAAAAGATGTAACTTAGAGTTAAATATGGAATCATGAATAGTGGCTAATAGTAGCAAATGGGGAAGCTGGAAGCAAAAAGGTTGAAAGATGAGGGGTAAAGAGGTCTGGGGAGGAGGTGTGTGGGTGTACATGTGGGAATGGGCATAACACAGGAGGACCTTTGTATTAAGACCCACCAGAAAGCTTTTACCCTGGAGTAGACACTATAATAAGGTAGACAGAATGGTGCTGCCAGTTGAATCAACCAATCTCTTAATAGTGATCTCCATCCTTTCCCAGTAAGTACATGAGTGGAGTAGCCATGGTTACAGAGATGAAAGCTGTCCTTGTGCCCCCAAAGGATTGACTCCCATTCACCAAAGCTGGACTAGTTATTCCTGCTGCCAAATATATAAAATGCCAGCAACAAAAAGAAATCTTGAACCTCAGAATATGGCACCATCTCGACACCAACCTGTCATCTGGCAGTTTATTTGACAAGAATAGACCTAATCCTGGCTAGGTTTGCCTTTTCTGCCAGCAGGGGCTTGGCCAGGACTACTATCCTAAGGCCAAGAAGGTGTTTGATCCAGTGGCAGAGAACCTTGTGGGTCACATGGGGCAGGAGAGCAACTTTCAGCAAAGTAGGGTAGCAGTAAGCACACGGCCATGGGATTTACTGGCCATATTCTATACTGCAACACCCAGAGTGCCAGGTTTGAAGCGATAGGACAGCCTGCTAAAAGTATAGCTGAGATCCCAGCTCAGAGATCATCTTGGAGGACTGTATGCTGTGATGGTACGAACTAAATCAACCATTATATGGTGCTTTATCACCCACAGGTGAAATACCTGGGCTCAGGAACCAATGGGTAAAAGCAAAAATGGCCCCATCTTTATCACTCCTAATGACCACATTTGGTCATGTGTAATTCTAGTTCTTGCAACTTTTGAGCTCTTTAGTTTTGCCAAGACTGGTTATTAGAAAGGTAATGTTTCCTTTAGGGGATATAGCAAAAGTCCTATGAGAGTTCAAGCTATGGCTAGCACCTAGTCATTTCCATGCCCTCATGCAAAGAAATTAGCAGGCAAGAGTTTACCATCCTGGCCTGATGATTAGGAGGTGGTAGGGCTGCTGTTATAAAGTGGAGGCATGGTATGTGTGGAACTCAGTTGGCCGCTTGGGCACCTATGGGTTTTCCCCTAAATTGATAGTAAAAGAGATAGAACAACACTGACCTGGGAAGGGCATGTGACCAGAGGCAGACACCTGTCATGTCTTTCTGCCATCAAGGCATTGGCCTGCACTATTACTCTAGAGTAGGGCAAATAACAAGGTCAGCGGAGGAGCTAGGCAAGGGCCAGGGAAATCCTCTAATGGGAAGGAAATAATAAACATCACTTATGGCCTTGAGACTGGCTACAGCTGTAGGGGCTATAGTTGATTCTAACTCTTCTGTTGCCCCTAGAGAAAGAAGCCCAGTAAGAACTTCTTCCAGAACTCAGGAGGCAAGTTCACTCAAGTAGCACATGGACTGAACACCAGAGGAGGCTCTGGTGCCACCCGGATCCACTGCCCCCCTCCCTGTCCCTATACACACTTCAGGGTTAAACACTCTTTAGTCTCTCAGCTTCTGGAAATGTTGGCAGCTAATAGTGCTTGGCTGACTTGCCTTGGCTGAAAAGAGCTGCCAGCCCAAGATCGCGCTTGCTGCCAGAGCTAGCCTGTATTCAGTGACTATTTGGCATGGGGACAAAAGTACCAGGACTTTTGTTCCACTTGAGGATGATTCTGAAGGGCCATCCGGGATCCAGAGTTATCTGCAGGATTGGCTAAGGGCCTTATTGTGACTGCATCATAGCTCAACTTCCCCTTGGCTCAATCCTGCTTCCTTCCCCTCCCCAAGGGCCCTGCTCCACAGAGCACTCCCCAGCAAACTTTCTGCATTCAATTGTGCATCTCAGACTGCTTTCTTGAGAAACTGACCTGCAACACGTGTGTTATGTGCACCTATTATGTCCTATGACAAAAATAAACCCCTTAATCTCAAAAGTGTCCACATATTTTTCTACACTAAAAATTCAAGACTAATTAACAATGACTTTCACTATGCCACATACTAGGAAATAAAACTTTAAATGACCATTTCTAATAAAGGTTGAAAAATTTTACAACATCCAACTTTCAACTGTTTCAGAAATGCATAGAATGAAATGATAAACTTGGAGGGCAAAACAGAGCTAGAACCCAGAGGTTCCTGATGCTGAAAACCAAGACCTATAGAGGCACTTTGTTCTCACTGAAGTACTGTCTCAGGACCCCGTCTAATTGCCTTCTGAGGAGCAAGTGCATAATGTGGCTCAGTACAGGAAAGTATTTGTTCTCCTTTGGTAACTTCGACCATTTCTAACATTTCTCCCTAGCAGATTGCCATGCAAATCTGGGGCCGAAGACACAGCTTTATCCTCTGTCTTTCTGCTACCAATCTCAGCACAAATCCTATAGGCACCTCTGTGTACTTACAACAGAAATGAGCGGACTCCTCATTCTCATCAGCCTCCTCTATCCCAGCTCTTTTGCCCTATTCCATAGATAAAGAAACACTAATGGAGACTTATGGTTCCGTTTAGAAAAATACTTTCCATAAGCTTATCTGTATTCCTGAGGTGCAGGTTTTGTCTTTTGAAGAGGCAGTCAAAATCCTGATCTGTCAAGATGACACAGATTCCTGGACTCTATCCCAGATGGCCTGATTGAGAATCTGAGCGTACAATCTAAGATTCAAGTTTAGGTTCTCCCAGTTTGTTTCCGGAGTACATGAAATAGAAGAACCATCACTTTAAGTGTGTGGCTACTGAAGTCTGTGTTGGTAGCTTTGTGGTCAACTAATGATGGAACAGACTTCCTTAAATGCCCTAAATTAACAGGTCCCCTATCCTGTGCCGAGGGGCTCTGTGTGTGCTTTGAGGCATGTCTTCAAGGTCTGGCAGGAAGCTGACAGCTCCACCTTGGCTTTCACCCTCGCCTCTGGCTAACCTTGAGATGCTGTATAAGCAAGAGATTCTCCGACCCTCTCAGGTCTTTGCTGAGCAAGCCAGAACTCTGGGAACATGCACAGTTAGCTCTACGTGTGTGTGGCCTTCTAGATTCCCGGGAATATGTTGGAGCTTTTCCAACCCCCTGATGGACCTGTCATTCCCCAGCTTTTTCCTTGTAAGTTTGTTGGTCCGCGTTTTGTTTACACCAACCATTATTGCCACCTCAGGCCATGTGATGTTGAAAGATTGCTGAGGATAGTTACTTGAAAAATGCCCTTGGGAAAAGGCAGTTTGCAGAGAGGGAGGTCTGAGTCAGGTCAAATAAAGACAAGGTCTCTGAAGACTTCCAGGGAACTGCCAGACAGGCCAGATAAAGCCTATTCTCTGGAAGTTTGAGCTTTGAGGGCAGCACCAAGCCCTTTTTGACCCTCCAATGCTAGGCTTCTATTTTTCCTAACGTGATTGTGAGGCTGTTGCTTTTTAGGGCTACCATGATCTGGGGAGAGGGGCATCGGAATAAGGCAAGTTAAAATACCACCAGGTTTGCTGCCGTTACCAACATCCTGTCCTTGAATAAAAGTCTCCACAAATTGTCGCAAGTCTTTGACTAATTTTCAGAGTTGTCAAAAAATTCACTTTTTGAGAAGTTTTTTGCTAGTGTTCTTGTTACTTTTGTAGAGGAGTGGATTTTCAGAGGTCCTAATGTTCTAGAAGTGCTCTCCCGAGAAATTTTAAGAGCTAAATAAATGGAGACCTATATTGTGTTCATTAATTGATAGTCAATGTTATTAAGCCTTCAGTTCTCCCCAAACCTATGGATCCTGTGAAATCCCAATCACAATCCCACCGGGGTTTTCTTGTAGATATTAAAACTATTCTAAAATTTATATAAAGATGTGAGAGACCTGAACTATCCAATGCCATCTTGAAAAAGGACAAACTTGGAGGACCCAAACAGAGTTCAAGGCTTACTACAAAGTTCTATAATTAAGATAGGGTAGTACTGGCATAAGGATCAACAAAGAAGCCAATGAAAATGAATTGAGATTCCAGAAATAAAGCCACACCTAATTGTAACTTGATTTTTGACAAAGGCACCATGGTAGAAAATCTCCAACAAATGGTGCTAGAATTGCTAGACATCCACTTAGAAAAAAATGAACCTCCATTCCTGTCTCAGAGCAGATAGAACTTCAGATGGATTTATACAATTAAATTAACTAAAACTATAAAGCTTCTAGAAGAACTTAAGACTATACTTTTTTTGTTTTTGTTTTTGGAGATAAGTACTTGAGGATACTTTATTTTTGAACAGGACAACAGAATGCAATACCGTTTAAAGAAAACATGAATAAGAGTACATCAAAATGGTATCTTTTGATAATATTTTTAAGAAAACAAAGTATGGTAGAAACTAGGAGAAATTACATGCCTGACATGTTTTAAAAAAAAGTCCTGACAAAGGACTAATGTCCAGAATAAAGAATTCTCAAACTCAAGACTCAATAAAAACTCAGCAAAACATTGTAATAGAAACTTGGCAAAGCTATAGGAACAGCCAATGAGCACATGAGAAGTGCTCAAAGTCATTAGTCACAAAGGAAATACAAATGAAGTCTGAGTTACATACAATGTGAAAACTTGAAGGCCTGTGTATTTCAAGTGTATTGCACTGTACATTTTAACTGCAGCTAAAATATGAAATGCCTTTTGATAATTTACATGAAGTGCTCAGAGGTAAAATAGGATTCCAAAAGTCAAAGTGCATTAAAAATGTTGAATTAATGGTAGATAAACGAAAATGTAGAATTTAAGTTGTGGACACAAGTGTTCGCTGTATCATTCTTGCAGTTTGTCTTTATGTTTATCAATCTTGTAATAAAGTGTTGGAAAACTATATGAAAGTGAAGAAATACAAATCCTAGCTTTCTTATTTGTGACTCTTTATATGGCCACAGTTGGGTTTTGGCTTACCATGTCTTTATCTACTCTGTGTTCCTCTTGAAAATCAAAGTTGTATTCCCCATAATCTGACACTCCAGATGGGTTCAATCCCCATCTTCCCCTTGATTCCTCGAAACTTGTCTCCAGGAGCAGTTACAGTGACAGCTTTTCCTATCTAGGACTGTACCACCCTGGTGGGCACAGCCATGGCCTCACCTTCTATCATCAGTTGATTGCCATTTCTTGGGGGCAGGGGGGATAGGAAGACCTTCTACAAGACCTCCACCTTCTCATGGGGGTTGCAGAGTGGCTAGGTCTGACTAGATGGTAACCACACAGCATGGGACTTCCCCAGTGTCTTTTTTTTTTTTTTTCTTTTTAATATTTGAGAGTGCACACAAGCAGGGGGAGCAGCAGAGGGAGAAGTGGGCTCTCCACTGAGCAGGGAGCCTGATGGCGGGCTGGATCCCAGGACCCTGGGATCATGACCTGAGCCAAAGGCAGATGCTTAACTGACTGAGCCACCCAGGCACTCCTTCCCCAGTGTCTTAACAGGGAGGATAGATATCCAGACTTGGAAGTATGAGAGTTACCACCCCACAGGCACACTTAAAGATGAATCACTTATACAATAAGCTACCACCTCACACTGGTTAGAATGGCTAAAATTAACAAGTCAAGAAACAGAAGTTGGCGAGGATGCAGGGAAAGGGGAACCCTCTTACTATGTTGGTGGGAATGCAAGCTGGTGCAGCCACTCTGGAAAACATTATGGAGGTTCCTCAAAGTTAAAAATAAAACTACCCTACAACCCAGCAATTGCACTACTAGGTATTTATCCAAAGAATACAAAGTGATTCGAAGGGGCACATACACTCCAATGTTTACAGCAGCCATGTCCACAATAGCCAAAATGTAGAGAGAACCCAGATATCTATCGACAGATGAATGAATTAAAGATGTGGTATAGATAAACAATGGAATATTACTCAGCCATCAAAAAAATTGGTATCTTGACATTTACAAGGATATGGATAGAACTAGAGAGTATTATGCTAAGCGACATAAGTCAAACACCAATACCATATGATTTCACTCATGTGGAATTTAAGAAACAAAACAGATGAACATAGGGGAACGGAAGGAAAAATGAGATAAAAACAGGGAGGCAAACCATAAGTGACCCTAAACTATAGGAAACAGGGTTGCTGGAGGGGAGATGGGAGATGGGGTAACTGGGTGATGGGCATTAAGGAGGGCACTTGTTGTGATGAGCACTGGGTGTTATATGCAACTGATGAATCATTAAATTCTACCCCTGAAACTAATAATATGCTACATGTTAACTACATTGAATTTAAATAAAAGACAAAAAAAATCACTTGTATTTTTCTCCAATGCTTCTGTCAGACTCCATGGACCCTTATGCCTCTCTAAGGACCTCTCCTGTGATTAAGCAACCTGCTGTAAAGTTTTCTTGAAGCTATGCCAGCTCAGTAATCCCCCCACCTGTGATTGCTTTTCTTCCTTTCTCCTCCACTTCTTTCTCTCCATTCCTCCTTCCTTGGGATTATTCCTCCAATGATGTGTTAGCTTATGCTCTCGAGAAAAAAGCCTGAGGCAAGTTGCAAGTGCTCCTATTTGCTTGTTCTGCAACTACATTTTCATTTCTGTTTGGTTATCTTGTGTTCCTTAAACTCTACCATAGTTCTCTAGAACTGTGAATTGAATATCTAAATAGACAACAAAATTACCATAATTTTACAATAACATAATGGCAGTCACCCAAAGGAATACTACACACCCAATAGAATACTTAATATTTAGAACATGCAGAACTGATACTATATTTGATTTTTTATTACAAGTATGTATTCACATGTTGAAAAAGGAAGAAATAGTTTGCTTTACAATCTTAAGGAAGATGCGTGCAAGATTGCCCTCAGCAGCAGAAATGCAATAGCTGAAAGCGGAAACAATCCAAAAGCAAAGTAGTAGATAAATTCTGTATGTCCTAAAATGAGAATTTCCAGACAAAATACAGGATGCCAATCTAAGCTTTCAGGTAAACAAGATTTCTAAGTGTAAACATCACAAATAGTGCACGGGACATACCAAAAACTTGTTTATCTGAAATTCACATCTAACTGGGTATCTTAAATGTTTGCTGAATCTGGGAACATACTGGAATACTACACAACGATGAAAATCAATGGACTCTAGCCACATGCTCAACATGAATTGTTGAGCAAAAATGTCTCTACACAAAACTTGGTCAGGGCTCAATGATAGTTTAGAAATCAAGATAGTGGTTAGTACGTGGGGAATAAGAGGCTAGTGATCTAAGGGGACCTGAGGGGATCTTCTGCTGATAAGGTCTCTTGAATTAGGTGGGGGGTATTGCTCCACAAAGATTTTTTATGTTGCTTTAAATCACAGAGCTATGACAATTTTTGTGCTTTTCTGTATATATTACAACTCAGTAAAATGTCTTAAGTGAATAGTGATTACTCTGGATTGAATTTTTCTTTGTGCTTTTCTATCTTTTCAGTGTATTCTTTTGACTTTGAACCTGAGGATTGGGCTACTTTTCTGTAATCAGAATTTACCGAAGTAATACTGTATGTAATGACTGCACCTCTATCTTTGGATGAACAAAAAAACCTATTCTGCTACAAAGTTTGGCTGTGAACTCTTTCAGATTTGGGAGAGGAGAGAACTTAAATATTTTAAGATAACTTCATTGTTAACCAACATTTTTTTTTCCTCCCGATTTCCCTGTTTAGGAGCTTGCCTTTTCTCCATTACTCAATTTTGAGTATTCAGGAAAGAAAAAAGCCGGTTTCTTCCTGGTGGGCTACATAAGTTTTAGAAACAGCAGGGATCTCCTTGAAGATTTGTCAAAAATAGGTTTAGAAACACGAACAACCTGTCTCAGCACAGGTTCAGAGCCTGGAACTTTGTGAAAACAAAGTTTGAATCCAGGTCTGATCGTAATCACCTTGAGCAAGTTACTACACCCCCAAGCTTTAATTCTCTCACTTAAAAATCATTTATGTCTCCACCTAAGGAGTGACCTGCTTCACCCAGTGCCTGGCACAGAGGAAGCCTTCAGTTATCAACATGATAAACCCACAATTGTCCTGATGAAGTCTTGAGTGAAGGGCTCGCTCTTCAGCCTTGAACTTTCTGTGGACCTAGGTTTATGTGCCTGGCAGCATGCCAGATCAATTTACTTGCAATTTCTTCCCTCCTTGACTTTTAGCAATAAAATACTCCATGAAAATGGGAGGTTGATGAAATTATGTAAGTTAAAATGGTTCCTTCCCCAAGCCCTCTGATTCCTTCCCAGAATAATCGTATGAGAAGAGCTCTTTGTAAACTAGACCAGTGTCTTTGTCAATGTCCCAGAGCAATGACAACGAAATGCTTCAGCTTCGGATGCTTCTCTTGTTGTAAAATAAAAGACCTGCTCTGCCCACACCTCATCAAAAGGGCTGATTTCATTGTAATGCTGTATCACTTGGCTGCCCTCCAGGGTCTCCGAACATGCTGGAAAGAAAAGAATGGAAGATGTGCATTATTTCATTGCTCAAGCTCCCATGAAACAGCAAAATGGCAGAAACAGCAGTCTGAGATGTTGGAGATAATTGCTGTTTAATTCTAGATTTGATGTGTTAGCACCATACAAAAGGAATACGATGGGGTCTCATTTACAGCAAACTGTGTCACTGTGTGTATTGGGGGAATATGTCATCTGTGTGTATCCTTGCAAATTACATTTTTCCGCGTAAGCAGTAATCCTGCCAAACAATTACAATGTTTACAGAATCTGATGCAATCCATCTGTTGAAAGACTTTTCTGTGTTTAGGCTGATAAAATATAAAACAGTTGGTGAAGACTTAACAAAATCCGTGGATCTTGATTTTTGGGGAGAGTGTCATGTTCTTTCTAGGCTGCGCAATGGCAATTGATGGTGGAAAGCTTCCAGAGGCTTCCTGGGCTCTCTCCAATTCTGTGGAATGGAGAAACAGCAACACTGTCAAGGCTCAACTGCCTTTCCTAATATAGTACCTTCTTGCTGAGAACGGACACATTGGAGCACTTGTGATGCAAAGTGTTCAGAGTACATAGTTTCTTCCCTCTGCTGTCAATTCTTGCCTTACAGTAAATTTGGGACAGGGTTAATAGTGATTTAAAGCATCTTGGTTGAATAGCCTTTCTCCCATGAGAGGTGGACTTTACTACTGGGGTGAGCTGAAAGACAATGAACCAGATACTTTACAAATGTTAACTTTTTGGAGACTTGGTTCCCCCAGATGCAGACCCTGAGACAAAGATGTGATGCAAGTGGTTGACTTGGGAGGTGCAGTGAGCACAGGCAGGGGAATGGAGAAAAAGAGGGAATACAGTCAGTAGTGAATGTATTAAGCTAGCTACCACAGTTGGTGGCTGGAGCTTAATCTCTGAATGGTGTATCCCTCAGGATTTCCCCACTGAGTGGCAAGACAACTGAGGCATTTACATCACTCTCTCAGCCATCCTTAGTTGAGGACTGCTTCTGGGTGGTGGTCAGTCCCCACATCCATGGGGCAGCTAGGCAGCATTCTGGAAATAGAGATGCAGTCACTGGGAGCTGATTGGAACACAATAAAGCCATCAACGCTGAGGGATAAAGGTCGCACTGATGAAGTCTGCCTTACTCTGTTCCCATTTTAGAGGAAATATTAATACTGCCCATGCTATGTCAATATTTGAGGGTCCTATGGGCAGTAAAGCCTAAAGTGGGGAGTAGGACCAAGAGGACTTGTCTTGAAGCAGCCTTGGTATGGCAAGCAACCAGTCTCTTCCTGGAGAAACATAGTGGTGGTATGCTGCTTCGATAAGGCCTATGGGGAGGAGGAATCTGAATATGATGGGGGGAGGTATGACCTTTTCCCTTGAAGCTATGACTTTGAGTTCTCACTATCTATTTCATATGCTTGTTAAGATTCTGACTTAATATCCTATAACTGATAAGTGGTGAAGCCAAGATTCAAACACAAGTCCATCTGATAGGAGAACTCATGGCATAATTATTGCTTATGAAATAAAAGCAGTGGTTCTCAACCACGGTAGGGATGGCAACTGGGCTCCCCAGAAAACATTTGGCAATGGCTGGAGATAATTTTGGCTATCGCAACTTGGAGGTACGTTACTGACATCTGGTGAGTAGATGCAAATATCCCACAATGAACAGAAGAGTGCCTTCAATAATTATCTGGTCCAAAATGTCAATGGTGTGAGGTTGGGAAAGTCTTCCCTAAAGGTTAAGGGCACATGGGTCCTGGCCCTACTATCTACCTATAGTGTTACTAGGGAGCCCAAAGGCTGTCTCCTAATCTATCATGAAGAAGAGAGGTAGGAATTACTTTATTGAGTCTCACACTTCCATGCCCATAACTTCAGGGAGAGCTGAAAATCGATTCCTCAGCCCTATAGATCTAAGTTATTCGAGAGTAAGGCCCAAAAGTCTGTTATAAAAAGTATCCCCAGGTATTTGAAGTGGACCATACTTTGAGAAACTTCATTATACAGTGGTTTCCACAACTGATGAAAAATGGTTTATCATTTTAAGTATGTAACATGCTTTAAGGGACTCTAAATATAAGCTGCTATCATGACTACTTGTCTTGACTTCGCCAACAGAACCAGCCTTGGCGGAGAAGTGAGATCATCCAGAATAATTAGATCAGGAAGTTGATAGAGGCAGACATCCTAGGCAGGGCTGTGGAAACACCAGATGTAATCTCACAGGGCTGTAAGATTAAATGCCCTGTCCTGATGAATGGTTTTGTGACTACAGTAGACTGGGACTTCAGTTGCTGTATAAAATCTTAATGCGGTCTATAAAATGCTGGGAATAGGATGTTCATCATAGCAAGATTGTCTGATTTATTTCCATATCCTCAAAGCATAGCATGGTGTTTGCCACAGTCCAGATTTAACAAACCACGTGTTAGGTGCTCCATGATGTGGGAGATAGCTGGGGAGATAAAAGATCTTCTCTGCCATGGAGTATTCTCAGGTGCAATTTCTCCTTGGGGGCTCTCTGGAGAAGTCCCCCATGCTGTTACAAGCACATCTGCCAAGCAGTATGCTAGGTCTCTTCAGTTTATCACAAAGTAGCTACCACTATAATGTAGCACTTAACTTTGCTTCAATCCTTCCTTGCCTCCCTTCCCTTTCTCCTCATCCTTGCTTCCTTGGTGTGGCATCCCTTAAATAAATCCTCAGCACTTTAATCCTTTCCTCAGGCTCGGCTTTCTAGAGAACACCGGCTCACTTTTGATTTGGTGAATTTCCCACTTTTTTCATAACTCATTTCTGGAGTCTCTTCCATGAAGACTCCTCTGATGACGACCACCCTCTTCCCTGCCTGAGTCAGACATCCCTCTATATGCTAGAGCATCAGACTTCCATATCTCCCAGCACTATTGATCACCTTTTGTATCTAATAAAGGGTGAAACCTCCCACCTTCTAACTAACCCCACTCACCCAATCAGGCTGTCCCTATTCACAAGTTTGATAATCTTTCTGGGTTTTTTTGCTGGCATCAGCCACAATGATTTTCATAGCTCAGGTCTCAAGAGATACTTATAGAATAAATGTGGGGAAAGCATGAAAAGAATATAACCAGTTAGTTCTCTTGCTAGCTCATGGAAACCTGGTTTGCCATATAAGGAAGGGAGCTGGAATAGTTGTATGTCATTAGGGCAGCTGATTCACATACAGGGAGAATCAAACAGGTTCTGAGATGGGAAGGATCAGGTGGCTCAGAGCACCAGCCAAGGGAGGGCCCTAGGGAGGCATTGTGTATATGGTTCCATAGGAATGAATGCTGCCCTTATAAGGTGGGAGAGCAATGTGTCTCGGACAACCCTGTTCAGACTTGGGAGTCCTGTCTCTGCTGCATGAGGTTAAACAGAGGCTCTGAAACATTCATTACCCTGAAGAAAGGTGATGTTTTAATGGGCCATAATGAAACGAAAGTTCCACAAGTGCATGGGTTATCTGCTCTCAGGATCTCCGAGAACCACATGTTAGGTGCTCCATGATGATTAGAGTGGATGATTGGCAAAGACTCCACTGACCAATAAATCTTAAAATGGTTTCCAACAAGCTTATTTGTATACCCAACTCCTAGTATACTGCTTAATCCAATGGCCAGGGGCCTCTTCTATGCATGGTCAGGTTTATTCCTTTCCCTGCAGGGATTTACAACACAGTGGAAGAAGTGGCCCTATAAGACTAAAACAAAGGGGTTGTGGATATTTGTACACTAACTGTTCCCTTGTCACAGATTCATTCCTTCCTCCCTCATACAGGTACACTTTCCAGAAGAAAATTCCATCTTACCACCTCGGTTCCTGGACACTTATTTTGCAGAATTAGGGTAATTAATAAGGGAAAGAATTACGAGCAGTTACATGATCCGAATAGTAATTTACATTGGAGAGGGCAGGCATTTTGTGGCAGAAGAGAAATGGATATATCCAGGTAGTTAAGTTACAAAAGTGGGAGGCACTCCAGTTGAAGTTTAGAATTCAGGAAGTTTGGGAAGGGAAAGGAGACTGCTGGACAACTGCTTTGCATGTTAGAGAAATGGGAAAAGAACAACTTAGGAAATATGGCAATATGTCACGAGCTCTTTCCATTTGCATTTTTGAACTATGTCTAAAAATGTGAAAAATCACTTTTTTAATGTGATATTAGGAGAAGGAAGGGAAAAATGAAGGGAGGGAAATCAGAGGGAGAGATGAACCATGAGAGACTATGGACTCTGAGAAACAAACTGAGGGTTCTAGAGGGGAGGGGGAGGGGGATTGGTTAGCCCGGTGATGGGTATTAAAGAGGGCACATACTGCATGGAGCACTGGGTATTATACGCAAACAATGAATCATGGAACACTACATCAAAAACTAATGATGTATTATTGTATGGTGACTAACACAACATAATAAAATTAAAAAAAATAAAAATAAATAAAATGACTACACACTGACTACAATGAAGGAGTAATTCTTTATGGATCTAATATAAACAAGGTTAGAATGACTTTTTGATGTGAACGTTCCCAATGATTATTAGAATACATTATAACTGACCTTTGCTCCATAGGTCTTGTGATGTTTGTGGCCAAAAGCAATATAATTTTGTCTGGAGCTGATTCAGCAGAAATATTTACTTAATCTTGTTAACATTCTCACTAATGAAGCATCCAATGATCTTTACTACAGAATGGGGCCAAGATATCCAGGTGCCCCTCATCACGGGTCTGGCTGTTGACATTTTCCGTTTACTCTAATCCCGTACAGCAATGTGAGCAGGCGAGGCTTGAATGTGGGAGAAATCTGCACATCATTCACTGGTCACTGATTTCTGACAACCAATTCAGAGGGAAAAATTTTTGACTTAAAGTCCAATTAGTCAGGGAGTTCCTCCTTTTTCCTTTTTACAGGATTGGAAAATTTGGAAACTAGCTTGGAAGATTTCTGTCCATTAACACTTCTACCAGCATGTAAGCAAATAAGGGAGACAAGCAGAAATCTCAGCAATTCTAGATTCTGCGGTAGTCCCTGGACTCGGGAAGGAAAGTAATCAAGCATTTACAATGCCAAGGAGGTGCACTGCCCAGAAATGCTTAAAACCATTAAGAGCAGGAGTGGCAACATCTTAAAACTCCAAACTCCATCTCCAAATGGAGGGCTACCTTGGGGTAGGAGATGCAGATCCTAAAGAACAGTGAGCAGAGTATTCCTTCTGCCACTGCCCAGAATCCAAATCTCCCAACGCTTCATGTTCTGGGCAGCGTGAACCACCACCCCATGACTTGACATGGTCTGCCCAGTTAATGCCTACTCAGCCTTGAGATCTCTTCTACTTAGCACTTCTCTTGGAAGTACCACAGTGGTGCAGATGAAACAGGTTTATGCCTACACTTCTCTATAGTACTTATCCCAGTCCTACTTCTGTGTAGGAAGCTAAGCTTCTGTGTAGGAAGCTTAACGCTAAGGGGGTGGCTTTTCAGATGATGGAAAAGACCTTCACCAGCCCTAGGGCATACCCTTGCCCTAAAAGAGGTTTCGAGCAATCTGGAATTGACAGAGCAAGACTCCTACAGACCCAGTGTTTGATTTCTCATGAGAGGACTTCAAACACCAGTATTCCTGGGGATCAGGGGAGAGCCACGGAAACCCATTCTGGAACTGTTTTGGAAACATGGGCTCACACAAGCCATGTGGGCTTTAAAATAGCTATGCAGGATATTGTATGGATGCTGATAGAAATGGATCTGCTATTTTTAAAAAAAATTTTTAAACCCCGAACATGCTCAAATGAACCTCAGATTAAAATCTTGAGTGGCTGTTTTCTTAGTTCCTTTAAACTTTTTTTTTCCTTTTGGCATGTCAGTGACTAATAAATTGCAGTAAAGCTTGAGTTTATACTAGCTCATAGGTGATTACAGTGGACAAGTAGTTTTCCCCAAACCCAGGGCCCCTTGGAAAATGAAATAACCCACATATGGAAGGAATCAGCAGACAGAGGGGCCCTACCTACCTGCATTCTCTAGCTGCTGAAATTGTGTTTTGATAAGATAAGAGGAAACAGGGCAAGAAGGAACTCCGACTCCTAGAAACTGAAATCTAAAGCTCTTTTTGCTGTAAGAGCTCCACGGAGGTCAGCTGGGCCTGGACGACTGTGGTGGGACTGCCGAGCTTGGCCCTAACCTGGGTTCTTCATTTCCATCCCATCCCAGCCTCTTGCTGCCTTCTGTCCTCCATCGTCCCGTTACTCTAGAAACCGTGTTGCAGATGTTCCAGGAGAATCCCAATCTCCATCGTTGTTGTCCTGATATGTTCACAACTGCCTGCAACCTTGTCAGACCAGCTGTTGTATGTTTGCCTTCAGCAGCATGGTCCTGGAATCACAAGTCGGAGGGGTGTTGCAGCCCCCCAAAGCCAATGGAGGCCAGTAGCTAGCAGGAATGATTGACGCCAGCCCGCTAGGATGGGGCAGTTCATTACTAAAGCTCCCACTAGTCATGGCCTGGGAGAAGACAGGCCCAGTCTTTTAAAACTTTTCGAACTTTTAAGTTTGGATAACCAGAATAGTCTATTAAAATAAAACGAAACAAAAAAACCCATTACAACTAACCTGGCCAGAAAAAAAATGAGTATGCGAAGAAACAAAAAATACAAAAGCCTATTTGTCTCTAGGCTCATTGGCCACAGGCTGCCAGATTCCTTCCATCTTTCCCTAAATTCTCCATGGTTTTTCCTATCTGTGGATGTCCCCCATATATCATTTCACCAACTCCTCCAACATCTTGTGAGCTAGCTGAGGGTTGTCCTGTTCAGTTCAAGGGCACAGTGGCTCAGATGCTAATTTGTCCTTGGTTACACAACTCAGAAAAGATCCAGGTTTTGAAAAGCGTTCTTTTGGACTCCAGTGTCCCCGTTATTTTTTTCCCCGTTACAGCACTAATTATGCACCCCAGCCCATTTTTTAAGAAACTACCATAATAGATCCCACAAAAAATCTATTAAAGGGAAATAAAAATTTTAACATAGAATAATTTAGCTATCAAAAATAGGGTGTTTGGGGTGAACAGCCTCAAGAAGCACAAGTTGAAGGGAGTAAGAAATAAGTCACACTCCTAGTGGCCAAGTAGATAAAGTCTTATTTTTTAAAAAATATTAGATTAAGTCTTACTTTTTTGTAAATCTGAATATAGTTGACACACAAGATTACATTAGGTGTACAGCAGTGACTCTGCTTTTCTGCTATGACAAGTGTAGCTACCTCGTCACCATACAAAGCTGTTACAGTATCTCTGACCATATTGCCTTTGCTGTGACCTTTAAGAAATAATATTTAAACACTCAAGTTGAATTGTTGTTGATGCTATACTGTGAGACCCGCCCCCACATTGTCCAACCACTCAATAAGTCTGGTGCCACGCAGCTGGTATCGGTGGTGGTCAAGGGGTAAAAGATGGGACCATGAACCACAGAAAAGGGACCCACCCGACCCCCCATATAGACAGCCAGGTAATGGATAAAATGGTCTAATTCATTAGAATTGGGAACTCCTCGCCATAGCAGTTATATAATCAGGAGAAGCACAAACCTCCCCAGAGGCCTCCCACCCTAGAATTCCAAAGGAGATGACTAGGGCAGTGGGTTTCTCATCTTGTGAGACGGTGGTCAAGTGAAAATACTTTTGTATCTTAAAGAGCAGGGTGACTCCTCTTGTGTCTTCATTATTCCTGGAAATAGATACAAGAAAAGGTCTCCATAACCATCCCCCTGATGACAAGCAAAGCGAATCGCTACAGCATCTGTGCTCCCATTGTACTTCGTTAAAACCTGCATTGCACTGTGACTGTATAATCTTGGTGGAAGAGCGAACGCCCTCAGCCCCACGCCTCTGGTACATACCACGACAGGCACGAAGATGCACACTTGATAGGTCAAAGTTTCTAAAATCCCACCATCTCCAAATTAATGTGTGTCATGTCCTTTCCATCAGTTGTGTTTACACTTAGTATTCCTTTGTAACGGAGTTTAATTTTCCAGAAGGTACTAATTTTATTGCTTCCAAAGTAGTCAATTATTTTTCTGTTTATATAGCATTTTATGTTTCAATTTTCCCTTAGACCCGTTTGCAGACACCCGGTTGGGATACGCACTTGGTAACATAAACCCAAATTAATTTGCACAGTTTTGCTTGACTGGGCTTTTTTTTTTTTCCTTGAAGTCACGCTCCATGAAAAATTCTAACCAGGTGAGCCTTGGCAAAGCAGCTGTTCCTCTTGTGGTCTGTAGGGAGGAACCACCAAGGCATGAGCTAAGAGGCAAGGCAATTACCTGCCTCCCATTTGGGGTCTTTGTCTAATACTGACTTTTAATTACGAAGGCCAAATGTTTATTTTCTTAAGGGATCCATTTCTACCCCTTGGTTGTTGACACAGTTGGAATATGAAACATGTTTACTTTTTTTTTTTTTAACATGGGGGTGGATAGGTATGTTTACATTATAGTAATATATTCTGAGTGTCAGTTCTGTCAACTCTGACCACATGATCAGTTTTAGATCTTTATACTCCATAAGCTAACTAAAAATACATTAAAGATGTATCCCCTATTCTGGAAGACACTCCAAAAATGTATACCAATACTGTAGTTTGTGTTTATTGAACATTGGGGCTGACCCATAGGAGGGGCTCAATTTGTCAAGTGCTGGGGATACAACAAGTTTCAAAAAGGCCAAGGACTTCTATTTTGGGGCTAATGGACGACAGCAGGCTAAGTGCTGTCATAGCAATAGGTGGGGGCTATTTGGACCCGTAAACCCTACTTGTAGAATTCTTTCCCAAAGAAATGGTCTGAAATGCAGAAATGGCTCACTGAGCCTGTTCCTACAGTGGGCATTGTTATCGACAGACTGTTCATGCGGATCGGGTTCACACAGTGAATTAAACAGTGGAAAACTGTGGAAGCAGTGGGAAAATTGTGTTAGCTATTCTGAGCCAGGCAAAGTCCAAAACAATCTGAATTAACATTCTCAACTCTATGAAGGTATTCCTATTTTTACTGATGTATAAGAAAATCGACACCAAAGTTAACTCGTCCAAGGTTACTTAACATGCAGGGTAGCCCTACAGCCTGCCTTATGTTAGAACCATTAAAAATGTTATATACTTCATACTGATAGGGAGACAGGCTTATGATATTGACATAGAATTGGACACACACTGCCAGTCTGAGCCTTGGGTTCTCCTAGAAAGCATAGCCTAAGATAAGGGCTTGCAAGCATATAACTTGGGGAAGTTATTTGAGGAAAGAGCAGTAGAGGGATGGAAGGAGTGAGACAGGAAAAGAGAGAAAGCCAGTGCAAGGATGTTATGGAGCTTGTCACCCTGTAAGCAAGGGGGGGGTGGGCTCTGTCCCACTAGGACCCTCCAAAGAGCTATAGAGAATGTGCTTCAGAATCCTTTGCTGAGTGGATGGGGGAGGGGAGGCTATGTCCCCCAACTCCATTCCTCGTTGGTCAAAGCTTACCCATCAGTGGCCTCCCTCTATGTCCAGGGCAGCACAAGCATGAGTGTTGAGTGAGCTTCTGTGGACCTCACATTCTGAGGTGTCAAAGAAGACGTGGGGCAAAAAGTGAGAAGACAGGAGGTATTGAAAACTTAGGCCTGCGTGAGGCTGGTGCGGCAGCGATGGGTGAGGGGACGGGAGGGCTGAAGGACAGGTGGCAGAGCCCCAGAGGTGCCTGACACAGCCCCTCCTTTACCCTAGTCCTGCCCAGTCGCCGCCTCTGCCCCGTTGCGAGATTGCTCAGTGCAGTCTCCTTCCACGAGCATGGCTCACCGCAGCGTCTGCCGGAGTCCAGACAGGTGGGTGAGCGGGACAAACTCCAGCTGCACGACCGCGGGTAGCCCCCCAGCTTGTAAGTGACCAACCCCTCTCCCCTCCATTACCCATTAGGGCTTTCTCCCCTGCTCAGCCTGCACTTCAGCAGGCCTCGGGTGCTGCCTAGTAGAGTGATCCAGACTCTCCTCACTGAAGAACCCAGGCCTGCTTCAAAGGGATCCATGTCCCTTCTGAACACTGCAGGTTTCAGCTCTGGGAAGAGGATCTTGACTTAGAAGACCCACCCTTCCATGAGCTCCACTACACCAGAGCCTTGACGATGGGCTGGGGTTTAAGTGGGAGAGATCCTTTCCTTATTCTTCGGGGACCCCGCAAGTGCAGCGGATGCTCTGTCTCTTGCTGGCACATCCTCGAACCCCTAGGCACACCTCAGCGGGTTCCCCTTCTGCGTCTCTGAGCCTTGGTCCCTTCCCTCTTCCCAGGCCATGGTTGCTGATGTTCCCTTTGTGCACCTGCCATGGGCATGGAAGCTCGAAGAGCCACGGCCAGTGTGTCTGTCCCACAGCAACGGGGATAGGAAAGAGGAGGAGTGTTACTGCCACCGAATTATACTCCTTAAAAAAAAAATGGCTCAAGTGGCATGTTTTATTATATACGCTTCACTGCAATAAGCTATTGAAAAATATATACACCCAACATACTGCTTGTAGGCAGTTTTTGTTCCTTTTTAAGCTAACATTCATGTAATGCCCACCTTTATTATGTGCTTACATACATGCAGTACTACTGATGGTTAATTCTAGGTATTATGAGTGACTTTTATTCTTCCTTACACCTCCAGATAGTTTTCAAACTTTCTCTAGTGTTTCTACAATGAGAAAAATCGACCCTTAAAATTCCGAAGTCCTCTAAAAGAGAGCACTTGGGTGTTAAGGAATGGCACCTGACCTTTAGAACCTAAAAAATATTTCTAGCATTCCAATTTTCTCCTCCTTTCAGTGCTCATTTCAGTTAAAGCATTTTAGGAAGAGTTCAAAGGTAAAGAGAGAAAGTGGGTCCATGGACCTGAACTGGAGGGGCTTGAAACTGTGTCCCAGCCATGACCTGCCCCTCTCATCTTGCCTTCTGACAAATGCAGACCTAGAGAAAGACTGACTTGGCTCCCCTGATCTTGGACTCCGGTTTCTGAAGCCTCTGCTTCTACTCGACACAGGGGGGCTTGCAGAGAGCATCGGGAGAGGATGCAGCCGCTCCTCGTCCCTCAGGTCCCTGGAGGGCTTGCCCTGCTGTGGTGCGTGCTTGGAGCCCATGCCACTGTCCTAGTACCTTCTGCCCTGGGGCTTTTGGGTTGTGGCTGAACTACCATGGGATCAGCTTCCTATTACTTATAGTTGTTCAGCCTAGAAGCTCCAGAGAGTTGATGCTCTATGGGGCCATCCCTGACTGGTGGCAGATGGGAGTAGGTGGGCAAATGCTTTCTTCCAGAAAGACGATCTGGAGACACAGCAGCTTCATGCCGCTGCTCTGACAATGCCCACAAGTGCAGGGAATCGGCTTGTCGGCAGGCTGTGGTAGCACAGAACGCGGTTGCCTTAACTCTCCTCGTCTCCTGCCTCCCTGGGATTTCACTCTTCAAAATGTTCACACAAACTTTAGACTTGGGCTGCTTCTCTGGAAGAACTGGGTCAAAAGTCTACCCATACATCTTTTGGGCTCTGTGTGTGACTTGAAACAAATCACTTAAAATCACTTTATACAAAAGGTAACTCAAAGCTTTAACGGAGCTTAACGATTGAGTGAGACAGTTGCATATAGGGGTTGGGTGTTTGTTTAGTGTAAAAAGCACCCAGCATATTTCCTGACCTAAACACTAGCCAAGAAAAATCATTTTGCCCTTGGCTGTCTCCTAGCTTTCGCTGTGTTGAATCTGCTGGTGTGGCTGGTCAACCCATAATACAAGAGGATGTGTAATAAGGTGAATCAAAGTGAAAATTGTCGGCAGAAGAGAGTAGTAGGGTGTTGGCGGTCTCACGTGGCTCCGCTTCATACAACCTAGGGAAGCAACCATATAACCCACCACGAAACACACTTGACCACATGAATCCATACTCCGTGAGGCAGAAATGAGTCTGTGAGGATTTTCTGGGAGATAAGCTAAGTCAGCACTTACCCAGTGTTTCTCTTTATAGGCTTGGGACAAGAACAGGATTTCCTTTCTCCTCATCTTTGCTTCCCACATGTATTCTAAGTCACCTTTGCTAACCTTCTCAATTCCAAACAGGCTCACCCAGAAAGGCTGTGTTTTTAAAGGACTAGATTTGTGTGTGGTACAAGCAGCCCTACTTCTTGGGCCATATGATCCGGCAGACCCTTTGATGTTGGAAATGTCAGTACTAGAAAAAGATGCACGTGGAATTTGTAGCAAATCCCAGGGGAACAATCACAACACCGGCCTCTGGGTTTTTTGTTTGTTTTTTTTAAACAAGGGAAGGACATGTCCTCTTCAACAGATAAGTATGCATCTTTATTATACCAACTCAGAACGTCTCTTTTAAAAGGAATTTACATAATATATTAAACATAATAGTTCTTCATAGTTATTACTGTCTTCATTATTTCTCAGCTCCTTTAGTAATCCCTTCTAGAATTTCTTGGGGGTTGATATTAAGCTTATTGATCTATAGTTTCAAGAAGAAAAAAGGCAGAATTCTGGAAAGTTGGGGCATATTTTCATCTCCTGCATCTTATGGTCTATTGCTCAATGGTGACTAAAAGCATTTCCGCATCAAACCTACAAGTTTCATATTTCTTAAGATGTGCTCTTCCAAACCTAGAAAAACTAGTTTACTTATATTTTATCTTATGATGGCATAAACCTAAAATAGGTGAAAAACCAATACTTTAAAACTGTTCTTTTTGATAGAGAAAGTAGATGTTTGATATTTCTGCTTTTTTTACTCTACCATCAAAGTACTTTCACCCTCACCCAATGGTAAATACAGCATAATATTTCTTCATTTTCTGCTGATCAGAGTTTTTAGGGGTTACTGGAAAATAAGCTACCTTGGAAACTTTACTTCTTGGGCATTATTTTTAAAAACAACTATTATGGTAGGTCCTGGGTCCTGGGAGAGTTGGGGATGCTGATGCCAGGTGATCATGTGCCTGCAGATGCCTGTTGTGAACTGAATCTGGAAGACCCATTGGGTCCTAAGATCAAATGGGCCCAGCAAAACTTCATCAAAAGAAATGATCCATTAAAGATCTGATGTAGGCAGAACAAGACGTTAGGTTTAATGAACAGACAGCTCAGACCCACCACTGAGGTACCAGCATCCTTCCCTAAGTCCATGCCAAGGACCATGGTTTTGGCCAAGTCAGGTTGGAGAAAACCAAGGAAAGATAGTCAGTGGTTGTACATGTGATTCTGGAGCTTGAGAAGGAAGTTTGTCATATACCTTTAGAGATCAACAGCAAGGCTTTTCTGATGTTCCTCACAATTAACATTCCTAAGTTGACTTCTATCCATGTTAGGACTCGGGGTCACTGAAGGCTAAGGTGGCAGATATCAATCAAGATCTCAGTAACTGCTGTAAGTTCCATCCTTCAACTATGACCTAATGCCTCCTGATTAGGACATGATCTGAGACCACTGACCCTTGGAAACTGGCCTTGGGTTCACCTCCTTAGCTACTCCCTTTGCCTCCCAGATAATACTTGGAGTTCACCCACCTCTTCCCTGAACCCAAACCTGGCTTGTTCTCTACAACCTGAAGTTATTGCACTGCTTGGTTTTCCTTGTGGAGTGACTGGGTCACGGCTTCCTTCAAAGATTGAAAAAAGCCAAGCATTTTATCATTTCCCACAACTCCAGTAAGTGAAGAGTAATCAAAAATATCTCTTGAAACGTTGTTTGAACTCTCTGCTACAGATGTTTATCTGTCCCTTATTTCTGTGTACATAAAAACAAGCATAGACAGGGCTTCAGTCAAGTACTGTGCTGTGAGTGGTAAACAAAAATAGATATTTCCAGTATTACACAAAGCATAGTAGTCAGAGCTGCCTGTAGAGCAAAGGGCTCGAAGCTCCTCCAGAAGCAGGAGTTTTCTACCCTTGGAACTAGCTGTACAAAGAGGATAGGCAGTCGATGCAGGAATATTTTAGAGATGATGTAATCTATTAGGGCACCAGTAGAGGTAGCAGATAGAAACCAAATGAAAGTCTTCAGTTCTAATACATAGAGGCCATTATCAGAAGGGACTTGCCTGGCATATGAACCATAGAGTCACTTAGAGAGTCTGGCCAAGGTCCTTGTGCTGGCATGGGAGCCCACCCTGCACATAGTGAGCCCCCAGGAAAGAGTTTGTAGTCTGCTTCCCCTTGTGGATGATCTCACTCCAGAACAATTTCCTTCAACCCAACTTGTATTCCACTGTTGGCTCAACATGTGTGTCTACTACATGTCTGTCATTATCCTGGGCATATTCTGAGATTAAGTAGAAAAGATGCTTCTTTGAAGTCTGGAGAAGTCCCAAGTAAACATGTGGAAACAAAAACCTTTATAAAGTACCACAAATAAAACAAGGAGCTGACACAAAATTGGTGGGGCTGAGTAATGACCTCTGCCTTAGGTGATCAAGAAAGCTTTTCCCTGCTTCTAACCTCGACTCAATTCATGTTCTTGTTTTTTTGAAGCTAAAGCTTGATAAAGCTCCCCTAACAAGTGCCCCTAGCTTCCGTTCTCATCTACACTATGCAATCCCCTTCAATTAAGTTGTTGGCACATGGACACAAATCATTGCCTGGTACACCATACTTCTGTGACCTCCCCTGCATCCTCACCCCGTGAGTCAGACCCAGGTCTGATCATTTAGCCCAAGGCCCCGTTGACCAGTATGTAGAACTGCCTAATCCAATCTGGGTTTGAATCCAGATATTAGACAATGACTTTGACCTACCATTAGAAATAATTGAACTTGGACTCGCTTTTTGAATTGTGAATTTCAGCCCCTTGTCTTAGAATCAAGGTGAACTGGAGGAATGAAGGCCTTCTTAGCCCTGATTTACAAGAGTTTCACACTGGCCTTAAAATGGATCTCAACTGCACTGACCTCTGTGGGACTGAGCCCTGTGGTGGAAACTAGCCTGGAGCAGCTTGCTGTAGCCAGGCAGTGACCAGAGCCCTGCAAATCCATGTATCCTCTTCTGTAGCCACAGGTGCTGGTCCCTGAGGCCCCTCCACTGCAAAATCTGCATGCCCCAAGCCTGACAAGTCTTCATCCTTTAGTGTTTACCACCCTCCCTTCATTGGCTCCCTTTTCTGTGTTCTCCTTTCCATATTAGATGCAGTAGATGTTAAATATGTATGTCCTATTAGTTGTATTAGATTTTCTATCTTCTTCCTTAGCTACACCTCAGTTTTACCAAGTATAGCTTTGCTCTCCCTGCCACTACTTTCATCCAGGCTGTCCTCTCATGCCTAAACTACTCAAAATGCTCAGATGATTTCCTGTCCAGGTCACTGATATGGGATTTACCCTAACACACAAAATGGGAGAATTTGGAAGGATGTGGAGAACTTCCTGAGCAGGGCAATCAAGGCCCCATATGCCTACCTAACTCTCCTAATCGTCATCTTCCAGGTGCCTCCACGAGCTCCACTTTCTACATGCTGCCCTGATTCTCCAGCTTTGCACATGTTTCTTCTGCCTAGGATGCCCTCAATTACCTCTACCCCAATTTGGTCCACCTCGGGCCTCCTTTTGAGTTTACTTCTGAGACCTCTCCTACATCTTTAATCAGACACTTCACCACCCCTGCCACCACCCTGCACCACTATAACATTTCTCACAGAGCACTCTAAGAACTGGCTTACATATTTTAAAAAATGGAGGGCCATATATATCCATCCCTCTATCCCTGCTACTTTAGTTGTTGCTCAACCTGTGACCAGAGCTTAATAAGAATTAGATCAATGAATCCAGCTCAAGTTTGCCTTGGCTTCCGTTTATTTGCTCAAATCCCTAAAACCATATGCAAAATGGTTTGTACATATTTAGAATGTGGGGGTATCGCTGCCACCATTTTTATTGAGTCATCAGTATGATAGTTTGTGTCTCACGCTCTTTGTAATTCTATACTCAATAGATACAAAATGAAATTCTGACAACCAGTTCCAGGGCTCCTGAACCCTTAACTAGATCATGGGCATAAGAAAGCCCAAGGATATAGGAAAATGAAGGATTCCTGGAGAGTTCTTACTGCCTGGAAGAATCTACCTCCCTCCAAGAAGGGGATGGTGGTGGTGAGGAGGCTAATTTCTTTACTTCCAGCCTAATATCAAGGAGGCTTCCCTGGGACCATTGAAATAATTTTACAAACATTTCCTGGGTTTGGGGGGACAAGACTGAAGCAGGACTCAAACACCTGAGAAAGGCAAAGCAGCCTTGGCAGCAGGATGGAGGGGTTGCCCCAAGGTCAGGCTGGACCCCAGATTTATTGGGACTAGAGGTACAGGAGTGTTTCTGGGGCCAGAAGTGAGAGAGAGACAGTTGCCTGGAGGTGTTTTGAAACCTGCCCAAGAGTGCTTCTGCTCAAAGTCCAGAGAACTGAAGAGCAAGAATCTGAAACCCAGAGCCGAGGGAGAGGCTCAGCAGCTGTCCACTAAAGAAAATGTACCTGGTCCACTTTACAAGAAGTATAGTCAAAGGTGGTGCCCAGCAGGTAGCTCCAGGGTCCCATGGAAGAGCCCAGAGAAAAGTCCACTCCAAACATCTGCCCCAATCAGAGAGCAAGGCCAGTTCTAGTAAAAACTTTATGATCCCCTCACTGTCTTTTAGTACTGATCCTCAGGTCAGGAACTGCCACCCAAACCCGCCCAAAGCTGAAGAGAGGGAAAAATTCAATCAAGTTTGGAGTTAGGGTTAATACCTTATTTTAGATAGTCTGGCTTCTGAATTAAACACCCATTATGACCTAAGCAACCAGAGGAAGAATAAAAAGAGCAAAAAGAAACACCATGAACCTATTAGAGTTTGCATCTAGGTTGAAGGGGAAAAAAAATGCCCCCACTGACTTCACTGTACAGGAACAGTGAGAACCAAAAAGTAAGTGTTACTGTCATTAAGATATGAGTTACATTTACAGACTTTCTGAGCATCCAGCTTTTATCAGGTTTCCAAAGGAATGTGTGACAAAGGTTTAGGAATTAGCGTTGTTACTTTCCAGAGCAAGGAAATGAACTGGAACAGGCTGATGGATAGAGAGGACCTGAATAAATGCCTCTTGCTCTTGAACCAGGGTACTGAGACCAAAGCCTTAGGGTTTTAAACATCAGGTATAAACATGCAATCTATATCTAAAAAGATCAGATTTTATGCATGTTCACATTTTTCTCCTAATGAGCTATCACAGGGCTATTGACTGATTTGAAGCATAGGGGGGAAAAGTCTCCATAATGAGACTCCACTAGTTTCTAAGCCATGGCCCCACTTGTACTGACCACATCTGTCTGCATATGTGATGGACTGCAGACTTCATTTGTCCTGGCAGCACTGATTACCATTGACAGGGTCACAAACCCCAATGCCCTTGGGCTCGGGGAGGCAGGAGTATCCTTGAGAGCTTGGCCATCCTAGGGGAGCTGTGTCCTGTGCTTTACTGGCCTTGCTGAAGGCTGGGGACAGAAACAGTATATGGATGCTTATCTCTGTAAGGAGACAGAAGCCGGAGGTCTCTGGTAACCATCCTGTTCATTTATGCAGGTGGGGTAGAAACCTAGTTCCAGAGTTGGCTGTTCCACTCCTTCATTGGAAAAGGAGAGATAATCAGTGGTACAAATGATCATGACTATATTTTTTAATAAGGACTTTACAGCATGGTGTCTTGCATCTTTTACACTTGCTCTTTGAATAAGTCCCATCAGGCTTGGCTTGTGGCAAGTGTCTAGTAAATTTTTGCTGAATGTTGTCTTTCCTGGAGACAGTTGAGTACTATATAAAAGGTGCTGGGCTACAGACACAAACTGAAATACAATCCCGCTCTGGGGAGCACAGGCAAGTAAACAGAGGAGTATAAAATAGGACATGAGTGTGTGGTGATGGGGAAGCATGGGCAGAATGTACCCAACCAGGACGGGCAGTCAGAACAGCTTCTGCAAGAAAGGGAAGTGTCCACTAATGCCTAAAGAAAGAGTGAGAGTAAGCTAGCCAAGCCAGTTGCAGGAAGAAAGAATTTTTAGAGGGTACAAGCATGAGCTGGGATGCATCCTGGGAAACAACCAGGTGTGCAGTGAGATTGGGACAAGTCAGGTAGAGGCTGAAAGGACATTGGGGTTCAAACATCAGGAAGGGAAGTGTGTACTGGATGGTATGGGACTCTGGTTTATGTTTTAGCTTTCTTCATACCTGTTGCTTTGCCTTCTCCTTTATCACAGGGCCCGGAAGCCCTGGGAACTGCATTTCCCAAACACTCTTGCCACCAGTGTTCTGCATTAGTGAGATGCACTCATGTGAGATTTGGAGGGCAGAAATTAGGCCAAATCCTATTCTCCAGCAGTTGATAGTGGATACAGGGTTTGAGCAGATGTTGGATTTTTGTAGCAAACTGGGGGCTCCCATGCCAGGAGGGCACCATTCCTCCTGGAGGCTGTGGAGGAATTGGGAAGCCAGCCAACCTGGGCTTAGAGGCAAGAAGAAAATAAGGAAGCTTACAAATGTAGTCAGACTGAGGAAGAGGAGGTCCTGAATGAGTACAGTAGCTATTGGGAAGAGTGGAGAGGGCAGACGCAAGGTTCATATGAGCTATTGGGTCTAAAAATGAAGAAACTGAGAAACACTATCTACAGAAGAATACAATTAGTATGGCCCTAGTAAGAGCAGCATTTGGTAAGATTATGCTCAAGCAAATTGAGAGCCAGCTTTGAATTATTTCCCTTGCATCTAAGTGCGAGAGCTGCTGGCTAAGCCTTTTGGAGGAAGTGAGATAGATTTCTTTGGTTCTCAAGGGATGAGTATGCTTTGGATAACTTCTTTCATCCTTCTTCCACCTTTAGCAAGCTTCTGTTGTATCCCTTCTATGTACAAGGTGCTCTGCTAGGTGGGTGTACACATATTACATGAGGTATAGGCATTGTCAGCCACCTTCCTGGACAATACAAGAACTGGCCCCAAGTGACCCAGTTAGAAGATGACTAATGAAACCAGAATCTCCTGATGCCAAAGAGAAACAAGTACTCTTTCCACTCTCTTCCATGTTGCCTCCGAGTAGGAGTGTCACAGGAATGTTCACAGGTTAGATGTGTGTGGGTTGTTCCAAGTAGATCAGTCTGGATTGAAAGGTGTAGAGAGTGGAGAGGCTCATTGGGATGTCCCAGTAGAAAGTAACTGCACTGTCCTTGTAGGAAAACTACTCACTCTTCTCCCACAGGAGCTTTGGTCTATCCTATCTGAAGTTCTGCACTTAGAAACTTATTTCTTTGGGCTATTTATTTTTATAGAGAGCTCCTACAAGTCAATATGACAAAAGCCAGTAAGGTAACAGAAAAACATGCAAAGATCTTGAACAGATATTTTGCACTGGCCAAAGGACAAAGGAGATCATGGATGTGGCCCACCCCAGTCAACCTGGAATGTAGGGTGGAAAATGGATTTAGAAGAGTACATGAATGATACCCAGTGGTTCCTTTAATCCTGCAGATTCCTTCTAGAAGAGTCCTTTCATTAAACTCTCCTTAATTCCTGCCTTGTATGTACTGGGACAAGATGCATACATCCACATACAAAACATTTTTCCCCCCCAGTAAATGTCCTGAACCTCCTTTCAGGTAGCTTTAAAATTTTAATCATGGTGAAATACACATAAAATCTGCCATGTTAACCATTTTTCAGGGTACAGTTGAGTGACGTTAAGTACATACATTCACCTGGTTGTGCGACAATTTCCACCACCCATCCACAAAATTATTTTCATCTTGCAAAGCTGGGACTTTGTAGCTATTACATCATTCTCCTTTCCTTTCTCCCTCCAGCCCCTGGTCTTTCACCATTCTACCCTCTGTATCTGAATCTGACTCCTCTAGATATCTCCTGTAAGTGGAATCCTATAGTAATAACCCCTGGGTGACTGACTTGTTAGCACACTGTGTTCAAGGTTCATCCATGTTGTAGCCGGTGTCAGAATTGCTTTCCTTTTTAAGGCTGAGTAATGTTCCATTGTATGTATATACTACATTTTGTTCATTATTCTGTTTATAGACACTTGTTTTCACCTTTTGGCTATTTGGAATAATGCTGTCATTAGCACGGGTGTGCAAATACATATTGAAAACACTGATTGCAGTTTTTTGGGTTTATATCCAGAAGTGGAATTGCTGGATTGTATGGTAATTGTTCTTAATGGTTGAGGAACCACCATACTGTTTTCCATAGTGGCCGCAATATTGACATTCCCTCAAACAGTGCATGAGGGTTCAGATTTTTTTCACATCCTTGCCAACACTTGTCTTTTTGTTGTTGTTGTTAGCAGCCATCCTATCAGGTGTGAGATGGTGTCTCCTTCTGGTTTTGATTTACATTTCCCAAATGATTAGTAAAGTTGAAGGAAATAACAAAGATAAGAGCAAAAATGGACAGAAAAAGCAGTAGAATGAAACTAGAGCTGGTTTTTTGAAAAGATAAACAGAATGAACAAATCTTTAGCTGGACTAAAAGACTTGGAATAAAAAATGAAAGAAGGAACATTTGAATTAATAACACAAATACTCAGGATCATAAAAAACTATGAGCAATTACATGCCAATAAATTAGGTAACCTATAAGAAATGGGTAAATTTCTCGAAACATAATTTACCAAGACCTGAATCATGATGAAATAGAAAATCTGAACAGACCACCAGTAAGGAGATTGAATCAGTAACAAAATATCTCCCAACCAAGGAAAGTCCAGGATCAGATTGCTTTACTGGTAAATTCTATCAAACATTTAGAGGGCAATTAATGCCATTCTTTCTCTAATTCTTCAAAAAAACAGGGTATGGTACACTCCCAAACTTACTTCACATGGCCAGCATTACCTTTATATCAAATATGATAAGAAAATTACAGGGCAGTATCCCTGATGAACATAGTTGCAAAAATTCTATGGTCCCTTTCAGTATAATATCATTAAAAAGTCAGAATAACATCCAAGAAGAATTTAAAAGCTAATTTAAATCTTCAATGTAGTCTCCTGAGCAATGCCAAGTGAGGATCCCATTCACAGCATACCACAAATCATCATAAAATTTGTTCTCCAGTTAGCTTATCTACACTTTCCCACAGCCCCACACCTCCCAGCCAGCAGCTGTACCCAATCTTCCTTTATTATGTCAAACTTTTCCAAAATAGTCCTGTAAATCTCTACCTGTGACATTTCCTCTGTTGTCCCCAACCCCCACTGTACCTTCTCACCTACCTCTGGCTCTTCAAGACCTAGTCATTCCTCTCTGGGCCCAAGCCCATCTGTAAGATAGAACCTAACTCCTGTTCTTCCTATTTCCCACAGTATTTCAAAATGAAACAAGAGAACATATGTGAAAAGTCCTCGTCAATTGAAAAATGCTACAAAAGTAGTTTAGTGTAAGATTTCATAGTTTTAAGACATACAGTTGTCTATTCCAAGTTTTCTTTCTTTTTTTTTTTTTTTTTTACTTATAAGGGAAAACACAATAACATCCAAAACTTTAAATAAGTGTGTTACGGTATCCAAAAATATATTTTGTGATCCAAAAACACATGAAGACTCTGACACAGCTGGGCTCCTGACCAAGGGCCATGTGTTTACCACCAAGCTCGAGAGATCTACCTAGTACCTCTGGATGGTGTGCTCTAGGAAAGTGTACATCTCTAAATCCTCCTCAGGTATTTTAACCAGGGCTCTGGCTCACAGACCAAGAGAAAAATGGTCTTTCATTGAGTGTCTGAAACACTGAAATGAGGCCAATATGTCTCAAAGGGAAAAAAGTTTTAGGGTGGTCAAGGGGACAAACGGAAGAACTTGAATTCTTATAGTAGACATGGAGTCTATTTTTCTAAACATATCTTAACTCATCTAAACATTACACAACTTGAAGATTCCCTGTTTTACTGAAGATGAAACAGAGGCTCCAAGAGCTAAAATAATTTTTCCAAGGACATTAGGCTGGTAAATAGTAGAGTAGGATATTTAACTCGGGTCTATCTGTTCTGAAGAGCATGGTCTTAACTTCTGTCCCCTACCTGTGAGGGGAAAATGAATGGTCTCCTCTTTTCCCTCCTGCCCTTTGTCCTCCTGACCCAGGAAGCCTCTTGATTCTGAGGAAGGCAGTTTACATAAAAGAGTTCTCAGGCTGAGCTTTTTCAGTGACTCCAAGTATCTCTGAGCCCATAGGCACATCATGCAGCCTCTTGGATCCTCAGCTTCCTCATCTGTAAAATGGATATAGGTTTGTGGTAGAAAACCATAGGCCATATATATTAAGCCTATGGGTAAACCTTTGTGGTATTAAATTTTTAAATAAGGTTAGAGATAATGCTTTTAACATGTGAAAAGAATTATACTTCATTGAGATATGAAAATAGCCTCATTTTTCCTGGTTAGATAACTAATAAAAGCCCATATCTTTAAAAATGCCAAAGGATATTTAGTTGTTTAGGAAAACATATAAATACTATGGATTTGCTAGTAATCCCAGAGTTTGGGTCCAGTTCCAACACTCACTAGCTATTGATTATTGGCAACTTACATAACTGCTAAACAATCTGAAAAATAAGCTCAAATGAGATTTAATGTAGTAAAGCTTCCAGTCCAGAACTTGGCACACAGGTGCTTTCTAGTGAACTAAATGGGTAGCTTATTCCAAAAACCCAGTGAACAACCATTCCAACATCTGGATCTAAGATTACAAATAGATGGCTATGTATTCATATAAAAAGGTCCTGTTAATCATACATCCAACTATTCTATCACACCTCTTTACTTTTCTTATTTCTGCCAGTGCTGTAGTCAGATCTACTAATGTTTCTATACTAGTCCATTTTGAGAGTCTCCTACCAGTCCCCTTGTTCCACTCTGGCCCTCCTCAAACAAGTTGTGGTAGGCAGTCTCCAAAATGACCCTTAATGATCTTTGTGTCCCGATATCGATGCTCTTGTATAGTCTCCGTCCACATTACATCAGAGCTGAAACCGCTTATATCACCAGTAGACTATGATGGTGGTGACAATGTGTGACTTCCATGCTAGGTGATAAGGACATTGCAGCTTCTACCTTGGTCTCTTTAACTGCCTACACTCTGGTGCAAAGCATTTGACATGTTTGGTTACTCAAGCAGAATGGTGGACGCACAGGTGTAAAGGAACAGAAGCCTTCCATGGACAGCCAGTGCCAACTTGCCAGCCATGGGAGTGAGTAGAATAACCTGTCCTTCCATTTTCCTGAGACTTCCCTGGATGTAGCCCTGGAAGGTCTACATCCTTGGAAACCCCTCCATCCCTTGCAAAGCAGAATGGTTGCTTTACCCTATGCGTGAGTCCCCTTGGAAGTAGGTCCTGCAGCCTCCGCTGACCTCTTCTTGAACCTCCTGAGAAACCCTGAGACAGAACTGCCTGGCCAAGCCACTTCCGAATTTCTGATCCTCTAACTGTGAGAGATGATAAATATTTATTTTATGCCACTAGGTATTGGAGTGTTATGCAGAAATAAGAAACTAATAAACAAGTCTCATTTTCGGAACAAGATTAATATAACTCAAGTCCATTACCTATCATTGGGCATTGCACAGAGGCCAACAGGGTACTGGGGTTGAAAGGTATTCAGTTTCACTTGTTCTGAAATTTCATATTGTGGCCCTTCTTACAAAATACTGTTAACAGCAGCCTTTCATTCCATTAAAATAAAATCCTTAAACACACACAGTTTACTTGGGTGTGAGGGGGATTACAGTACTAGAGCATATCATTTCTTCTATCTAGGAGTCTGATTTTGCAGAGATGGGAGTTCTCTGAGAGCTTCTCTGGCCTTACCCAAGTCTTGGAAGGTGGAGGAGTTAGATGGATGGCATCCCAGTTTGGGGGGACAGCAGGAATACAAGGGGGAAGATGAGAAATGACACTGCGTGCCTGGAAACTGGGAGGCGGGCAATGCACGGAAGTGTGGTCAGGCAGGATCTGCACCCAGCAACTGCCAAACATTGTGTTCTCACACACTGACCCCTGATTTCTCTGGCTACTGGTAGCCTTTCCTTTAGCTGCTAGTGGGAACAATTTTTTAATGTGTACGTGCATGTATGTATGAGAACCGTACACATTTGTGGCTTATTTGAGTCTTGCCTAAGTAGCTGACCCTCGGGCCTCTGTTTGATCATGATTTTTACATTGTACAGCAGCTCAGACATCCTGAGGGTGTGCTATAGAAACTGCAAAGATGAAAATGGAAAAAAGATATGCTTGGCTCATAGGCCAGACTAGATTTCATGATGGGTATTGAAACCAGGTCCCAATCAAGTGGTCCGGTCTCCAGGCCAGGCGATGAGATGCTGACGCGTGCTCTGTTGCAGTACAAATAAACACGAGAGCTTGCTTGCACTGCATCTTCTCGATGCCTGCACAGTGTTCTCGTAACCACTGCTCTCCCTCACCCATGCACGTGTGTACACACCCCACCACATCCCACATCCACACACACATTCTGAAAAGGACTCAGACTGATTGTTGACAAGTTTGTCTTGATCCTGCTGGATTCCGGTATACAGGAAGTAAAGGTGGGGAAGGGAGAGAAGGAAACTTGTAATTGATTTAGCGCCACCTCTGTTCTAAGACAACTCTAGGTGCCTTGTGCATATTGTCTCAAGCCTCCCTGTTCTTACACTTGCAAGTCCCAATGTGTGGTGGAATGAAGTACATTTGGAATGGTCATCCTGTTACTAATGAACTGTGTGGCCCTGGGTGGGTGCATGGTAGAAACAGGAAGCAGCTTTCTTGGAGGTGAAAATTTAATACGTGTAAAGAGTTGTTACCCACATACATTCTTTGCAGATGCAGGCTCATGGTAGAATCACATTATATTGATTTAGGTCTATATCCAATGTTAGATAGTGATAACCTTTTAACTCCCTGCTGCATTAAAAAAAAAAAAAAAAAAAAAAAGCCCAAAACAACCTGTTTCTTAACCCATGTTAAATCTCCAGCTTAAAAACAAAACTACTTCATTGCCAACCATCTGCCTCGACCAAAAAGAGGCTAACAAATGCAGTCTTTTAGCTAGAACTAAATCTGTGTTCTCACCAGGTGAAAGGGAATGAGATAAGCAACTAGCAGTTTCTACCACAGTGGATAAGGTTAGAGATCCTTTCAACAATAATGCTTAGTATTTTGTAACCTTTCAGGAGTAAAACATGGTGTGCTAAAAGTTGCTATTTCTGGTAGTGAGCATGTGGCTGGTATCAAAGAAAACATTTTTGGAGAACTTGAGGAATTGGTCTATGGAATGAACATGTGTGTTCGTGGATGTGGATTTCTCCTAGAATGGCCACTGCATAAACTTCCTGCTATCCAGAGTGACAGTCCTCTCCTTACAGAGCTGTCATGAGCCAGCCTATGCCACCCAATCCTATTCCTGTATGTAAAAACACACAGAGTAAGCACACTGTAGGATAAATGCCTTAAGATCTCCTAAGCCGGGACTGCCATGAGGACTGACCTGGTGGGGTGCACCACTCTGCCCTTGGCCTAGCAAGGTCCCTGGCAAGTAGTGAGTGCTCAACAAGTACCTGTTGAATTAAATGTCCATTCTGTCTCCTGAACTAGGTTTCTTGTTACCATCCAAAGCCACCTACTCAGGGAATAAGCAAACGAATGAATGAGGGTGAAAACTACATGAACAAGGAAGTAAACAAAACCAACAAATACCCTTTGATGTTGGAATCATCCTAACTTCACAGATACTGACCCTCAGAAAAGTGAGTTTTCTCTAACAAATGCTCTAAACTGGCAAGCAATGGGATTAAGATTTAAACCCAAGAATGACAGGCTTTAAATATCATGCCCTTGACTCTGAAGATCTTGGTTTTTTGTTTTGTGTTTTTTTTTTTTTTTGGCTGAGTTCTTAAGACCCTAAAACATGGATTCTAAACATGTTTTTTTTTTTCTTTGTAAGAACATGTCATAAGTTTAAAAGCCCCTTGACTAGTCTAATATTTGCTCAACTTCCTGTATCTGCCTTAGGAAGCTTTCCAGCTAGAAAGGGAGTTGAAATTCTTTTGTAGAGTAAGGCCATTTAGTTATAGAAAGTGCAATTAACAGAATGTTACACTCTTCTTGCAATTGCCCCAGCATGTCCCCCCTCCCCCCAGGAACAACTAGTGCAGCAATTACTAGTGTTGAAGGATCTATCCTTACGCTCTAGAGCCCAGGGGCAATGGAGTGATTTTCTGCAAGAGCACAGATGATTCCTTTATGCTTGTCCTGTGAGCCAAGCAGACAGACCATTCACAATATCAAGTTCAGGAGCCCTTACAGTGACCTCTGAGTGCCAAGGTCAACACAGGCTTGCTCCCTGTGAATGCATTTATTATGGTGGGTGCTGCAATTTACAAGGTCTCTCAAAGGTCCTGATTTCAGAGCGTGTGTCTCTGCCATCCTTGGAACTCATGGTCCTTCAGCATCATTAAGGATCCCAGGATAGCCAAAATATAATGGGTTGCTGGGAAGCTTAGACTATGAGGCCATCTGGAATGAGTTTGGAGCCAGGACCCACCTGTGATGCATTAGGCCCAAACCCCAGAACTGGCTTGGAGGAGAGGAGCTGCTGGGGCCTGCTCACCGAGGAACCTGGGGGAGTGTAATTGGAGAAGGGTGATTTTGGAGCACAGAACTTGCCAGGATCTTTGTGTCTCCCGAGAGCGTGCAGGCAGGCTGTCTGCCGAAAGGGTTTAAATTTTCCACATTGTGGAAGGAGAAAATGGCTACACATAAGTTTGCTTTTTCCCAGACAATCTGGTGAGAGAATTGCCTCTAAAATACACCACTGAGCGAAAGGTGGTGAAGTCTGGCATGTAGGACCTGAGGATTGAAAGTCAAGTAGCCGAAGTTCTTGGCTCTGACTCTAGGGTGATCTGTCCCTCAGTTTCCTCATCTGGTTTAGAATAACCAGTGTCTTAGTCTGCTCCGGCTGCTATAACGAATACTATAGACCGAGGGGCAAACTACAGATGTTTACTTCTCATAGTTCTAGAGGCTGGGAAGCCTAAGAGCAAGGTGCTGGCTGATTTGGTTCCTGGTGAGAACCTGCTTCCTGGCTTACAGATGGCTGCCTTCTTGCTGTGTCTTCAAATGCGAATATGAGGGTAGGGGTGGGAGAGAGACCTCTAGTCTCACTGATCTTATCAGGGAGGCCCCACTTTTATGACCTCGTCTAATCATAAGCAGAAGAGAAAAATTGCAAATAGCTAAATAATGCCAGTTTTCTATCTATGTGCTATTGTCAATAGAAATCATTTGAAGCTCCTATTTCTAATTGGATAAATACATACTCTGTACTAGAACCAAATAACACTGAGAATACCTACACTCTTGAAACATCTAAATTTGGTACAAATGATCGTAGACCACCTATAGGGTGAATTTTATCTTCTAAAAATGTCTCCAATATTTTCAAAGTGGGGGCAAATGGTAGTACCCATAAAAATATTTGGACTACACTTTACTATACACAAAAATAACAATTGTAAATATCGGGGTGCCTGGGTGGTTCAGTCGGTTAAGCCTGCAACTCTTGGTTTCAGCTCAGGTCATGATCTCAGGGTGGTGAGATCAAGCCCTGTGTCGGGCTCCACGCTGGGTGGGAAGCCTCCTTAAGATTCTCTCTCTCCCTCTGTACCCCTCATCCCGGGCTCCAAAACAAAACAAAACAAAACAAAAAAAACAACAAAAAAAGAAAGTGCTCACTAGAGCATTATGTCAAATGCAGTGCAAGCCAAAGGAGGCAGCAATTAAATCTGGCTGGGGGATCAGCAGTGGTGACCTTGAACTGGAGCTTGTGGGATTTCCACAGAGGAGACACGGTGTTTAGGACAGGGTAGGAGGAAAGGCAGAGAAAGTGCACCATACAGCCGGTGCCCACAAAATCAAGTGTTAGGTGGAGAAATGTGTTGGTCCGACCTTTCTTAGGGGGGAAAAAAAAATCGCATGAGAACCAGCAATAATTGGCAGGCATGGTGTTGTCCGAGCAGTTGTTCCCAGGATCCTGAAAGGGAGATCCAGGGCAAGGATGTGTACATCTGACCTTCACTTTACCCTGCTGGAAAGTCCATAGGAAGGATCTGGCTGGGAAGTGATGATGATCAGCAGACACGGTGCTGCAGGCCTCCTGCAGGCCGCCTTAAAACCGCACGGACAACAGCGGTATTGGGAAATAGAAGTTTTTATTCCGTTTAGGATAAAACACTCCTGTACCTTTTTTCTCTATCCCATCACCTCCAAAAAAGTGATCTAATCTATCTTGCCCCAACTGGACCACTTACTAGCATATAGTAGTCCAATAACTGGCTCTTCTTGGGACAGAAAATATTTTAAAGAGTGCTAAAAATCTGAAATTCAAAGAAGGGACTCGTTTCTCTTTATCTGCTCTATTCACTTGAGCATGAGATAAATGTGTGACACGAGAAGAGCAGAATTCTTAAACTTTGGCTTTTTCCTGGCATTAACAAAAGGTTTCTATCCTTTCACGCACTAATACCTGAAAAATAAGGTTTATAGTTGGAGGTTCTTAAATGCCCTTCTAAGGTGTTTGAATTTGGCACTATAGGCAATGTGAAAATACAAAGATTTATCATGAGTAGCATCATTCAATTTATGTCTTTGATAGCAATATGAATAATTGGAGAAGGGGCATTACCACAAGTCGTTAATCAGGAAAGTGATTAAAAAGTCACTGTAATAATTCAGCATTATTCATCTCTGTCAAGGCAGTGGAGTACCAGACTCTTCGGAAAGTCAAATAGGAACAGATAGTAATTGGTATGGAATGTCATGGGAAGGGTAGAGTCAAGGATGGTAGAGAAACTTCTAACTGGCTTATATGGGTGGATAGTGGTAACAATATCAATTGACTATTTAGAGGGAAAAGAGAGGGGGGCTCTGGGGATGAAGAGGTATTATGGATTTTGTTTGCACCAAACTGAGCTTAGACCTGGTGGACCTCCAAATTGGAACTATCCAGCAGATATTTAGGTACATGGATCTAAAGCTCATAGGGGTGATCAGAATACTGGTTAGAGCCACGTGAGAAGGAGAAGTATCTCCTTTATTCTATCAACTGCTAAAACTTAGAGCTTTTCATCCAGAAATCTGGCCGGCATCCTAGAGAAAATTTGGTAGTTTGTTGGACATTATCTTCAGATGCCCAAAAGAGAAGAAAATGCCAGTAAAAGAAGTTCTAAGCCTTGTTCTTACAGGATTTTACTCATTAGTTAGCTGTCCTTAACTTTGCAAAACCTTGTATTAATGCATGTCTGTTCTTTCTCTTGATAAAGGCAATTATATTTTAATGCATTAAGTTGGAATACTGCCCCAAAATGCAGGCAATGATGTGCAACTCTAACTGAAAATATGCAGCACCCACTTGGCCAAAAACAACCCTGCCAGGGACCACCCATTCACAGTAAGAGTTCTGTATGGTGCATGTTCTGCTCCACCCATTGCTCCAGTGATCTAGGGAGAGGATGCACCAGGTCAGGTGGAAACCTGGACATTATTTAGGGAGGTGAGGAGGAAAAACAGGATATGTCATGTGGAGATTGAAATGCAAGGATGGAATTTGGAAACTCCAGACTCTGCTTTGTTCTTGGCCAGACATAAAGGAGTGGCAAATTCCCTTAGCCCATGGCTCCTTCAACATCTCCTGCTGCTGTAGGAGCTGCCCCTGGCAGGGGCTGGCTTTGGCTGAGCCAACATTTAAAGAATACATTTGAATAACATTAGGGTAGTTTTAGGTGCTTGGAATATTAGCTAAGGTTCTTTGGGTTGCAAACCAACTAGCAGTGGCTTAGGTTTAAAGGCAGCTTTTTCTTTTCTTTTTTTTAAAGAATTCTGGGCTATCCAATGGAATCCAAGAGAAATTAATAAAGTAGCAGAATGGTGTAAGAACAAGGATTTTTCTAGGGACCAGTAGGACTTCCTAGACCTTTTCTGGAAGCTCTTCAGTGAAACTGGCTCCCAATTTCTAGACTCCAGGCCTTGGGTGAAATTCTCAAAGGAGAGAATTTAGCACATTTTGACCAGCTATCAGTATGGCTTTCCGTGGCCCTAAACTGTGGATCTGTAACCTCTTCTGTAGCATAGAAGATTGCCTGGGCAAACATTCTATTCAGTGTCTACCACACTGGGGTAGTGGCATCAGTTGGAGTGCTCAGGATCAAGACTTATCAGTCCCATTATCCCATGACAACAAACAACACTGTAGTGATAAAAACTTACTTTTCACTCACGGTATGTGCTGGCTTCAGATAGGCTGTGGCTCCATTCTGGGTCATGTTCTGGGTCAGCTGAAACTTTGCTCTTCGTGTCTTTTTATTCTGGAATTCAGGCTGAAGAAGCAGACCCAATCTGGGACATGCCATTCTTGGAAGTTTGAGCCACAGAATAGCTCTTCAAGTTTCTGCATGGACAGGAGTATGTCCTTTTCGCTCACATTCCGTTGGCTAAATGAAATCACAGGGCCATGTGTGATGTCTGTGTTGCAGGGAATTACACTCCTCCCCTAGGGAAGCATTGCATATCCATGGCGACAGATCTGTATAATCCTAGATATGTATAATCCCTTACTAGAGGGGGGTGAGTGGGTACAAGAATACCATCTACCTTAAGTGATGTCTTCAATATCAATCAGTCTAGCTGCAGAGCTGGTACACAAGATGTAACCTGATCACTAAAATAAGCCACCTTCCTGGCCTATGCCCAGCTCTCCTAATGCTCCCATTGTTGTGTCTGGTTGCACTACAAGCTACTGACAAGATAACCTATCTGGTAGCCCTATTTATCTCCACTATGTACATTAGACCAGACTGACCCACCCGTGTAACGCATGTGGCAGCTAATAAAAGGAAATGTCAAGTAGGTTGATCATATTGTTTAAATGGTCTATATCTTTACTGGCTTTCTGTTTAGTTGCTATATCAATTATTGAGAGATGAGTATTAGAATCTCTGCAATGGTTACTTTTATGTGTGAACTTGACTGGTCCATGGGGTGGCCAAATGTTATGGGTGTGTCTGCAAGAGTGTTTTTGAATAAGATCAATATTTGAGTTGCTAGCCTGAGTAGATTGCTCTCCCTAATGTGAGTGGAGCTCATCTAATCAATTGAAGACCTAAATAGAACAAAAAACCTGAGTGAATGGAAACTTTGCCTCCCTGACTGTTCAACTGGGACATTAGTTCTGCCCTTGGACTGCAACAGCCTTCAGACTTTGGACTGGAACTACATCACCAGCTCTCCTGGGTCTCCAACTTAACAGCTGTAGCTCTGGAGGCTTCTCAGCCTCCACAATCATGGGAGCCAATTCCTTATTATAGTTATAATACATTTCTTAGAACATATGTATATAATATATGCACACACATATATACACACACCTCCTATTCCTTTTCTCTGGAAGACCCTAATTAATCTCTAACTAGAATTGTTCAATTGTCTTTCTCCTTTCATTCAATTTACTCAATTTTAAAATGTATTTTGGAGTTCTGCTTTTAGCTGCATACACATTTAGGACTTATATTTTCCTGACCTATTGATGCTTTTATCATTTTGAAATTATCCTTTGTCCCTAATTTTTTTTCTCAATCTATTTTGTCTGAGATTAATAAAACTACTCCAACTCTCTTATGATTGCTGCCTGCATGGTTTGTCTTTTTTTTTTTTTTAATTTCACCTTATTGGTGTCTTTAAATTCAAGATTTAGAGATGAATCTTGCTTTTTCATCCAGTCTGACAACATATGCCTTTGATTAAAATATTTAATCTATTTACATTTAATGCCCTTATTGATAGGAATCTGCCACTTTGCTGTTTTCCATTTGACTTTTTGTTCTTTTCATTTCCTTCTTGTGTTATACAAATATTTTGAGTGTACCATTTTAATTATTCTGATAGTTTAAATGTACTTCTGAGGTATTTTTCAGGGCTGCTTTAGAAATTTCAATATTTACCTGTAATTTGTCACAATCTAACTCAAGTTAATGCTGACTTTATTCCTGCAAAAGATAATTGTTACTTGGACCATATACCTCCATTTCCTTCCCTCTTTTTTGTGCTAGTGTTGTCATACATATAACTACACAGGCTATAAACACAATAATATTGAATTATAGTTATTGCTTATGTTATTTAAAGAAAGAAAACAAAATGGTGGATATTCTGGTGCTCTCCATTCCTTACTATGGATCCAAGTTACCATATGATGTCACCTCCTTTCAACCTGAAGGGCTTTATTTAGTATTTCTTGTAGGGAAAGTATGTTGGCAACAAATTCCCTCAGTTTTTGTCTATTTGGAAAGTGTCTTTATTTCACTTTCATTTTTGAAGGATGGTTTTGCTGGGTATAGAATTCTTGATTGATGATTTTTTTTTTTTTCTTTCAACGCTTTGAATATGTCATTCCACTGCCAGCTGGATTTTTTTTTTTTTTTTTTTTTTTTGCCTGTATACGATTTTTCTTTCAAGCAAGATTTCTCTTTGCTTTGGTTTTTAGCAAAAGTATCTCCAAATGTTTTCTTCCATATTTTTCTATCTCTAACTTCCTAACTCCATTATACACATATTGGAACACCTGACATTTTTGTACAAATGCCTGACACTGCTGATTTTTCTTAAACTTTTTTCCTGTTTCTCTATTGGAACAATTTATATCCATCTTCAAATTCATTGATTATTGAGCACATCTGGTGAGTTTCTAATTTCAATTTTACTTTGCTAGTTAGCATTTCCATTTGGCTCTTTCTAAAATATATTTTCAATTTCTTAGGTTCCCTATTGATTTATTAAGATATTTTCCATTAATTAAACATAGCTTACACATTTATAATGGCTGCTTTGGAGTTTTTATCTGGGAATCTAACATCTGGATTCTCTCACCCACTGTCAGTTCTATGTGGGTTGGGGAATGCATTTAAAGTTTCAGGCAATTCTCAAGTGTACCTTGGCTTTAAATTTTTACCAGGCTCCTTGGTCTACCCTATGTATATGTAGTTTTCTAGACAGCAGAAAAGTGTGAAAAAGCTTATCTCAGCTTTTACATGACTGTCTCCTTTCCACAATCTCTCCATAAAATTTATGAATGGCCTGTCACTCATTCCAAGTTGGAATGGCAACCTTGGTCTTGCACAGCTGTGGGTTTTCCCCATCCATTTCCAATTAAGTCTGCCATTTTAGCTGGCAAAGCCAAAAGTTTTTGCTTCCTGTCCTTACTTGAATTAATTGCTTCTGGCAGTAAAGCTGCTGGATTTTGCAGTCAATTCCAGGCTGACAAAGTTACTGTTCTTCCTACTAATCTGGTGTGAGAAAGGGAGGGAGGGAGCAAGGAGCAAACCCAGGCAAAATACCACAAGAATAAATGCTTCTCAATTTTTTTGTCTTCCTTTAGTCAATACCTTGTGACCTGAAATGATTGTATTTGACAATTTTGTCCAGTTTTATAGAAAGGAATCCCCAACCTCTTCAGCTACTATTATTGAAAGTTCTCTGTTTCCTTCTCTTCAAATGCGAGATAGTAATACCTACCTCAGATTTGAGTGTGAAATAAGATCACCTATGCCTGTACTGTAATATTTCATAGTTACTCTGACTTACTACACTGAAGACAAAGGCATATTCAGATCCAAGAAAAATTGTATCTCTTCTTTCAGACAAATTAATCCATTCAAATATGGTTTCTGCTAAAAAAGACTCAAGAGAAGTTACCTGTGAGGGTTTCCAATACCAAACTTGACTGAACATTGAGTATAAAAATCTTTGTTCAGTATCTGAGAGCGTGGATATATGGCTGTGAATGTTCTCAAAGTGGATATAAAGGAAATGTTCTTTTGACATCTTAGAAAAACTTTATCATAGGTAATTTAGTAAAGAGAATGATACATAGCTGAAACTATTTTTATATTTTGCAAAAATGATTCCTCAGGATCAAAATTTCAACTTGTGTACCGAAACAGACACTACAGATATGGGAATGAAACTGAATTATTATATTTAATGAAAATGTCCATGATGTGTGGTTAGGGAAAATTTTTAAATAAAATTAGACTTTAAATAACTCAGTAAAATTGATAGGTAGTGATTAGAAAGGTTCAATGAAAAATGAAAAAGCAATGGATGTGTTCAGCATTGAAAGTTGTTTATGGCAAACTTTATTAACTCTTAAATTATTTACATTTTTAAAGTTAAAATATAATTAAACATAAATTCAAAAACCCTGTGATTACTAATCAGCCTGGGCAATTTCAGCCATAGGCCAGTGTTAGAGGCAGCCTATGTTTTCATCATCTCTATATTTGAACTTCAATTCAAGGGAGCTGCTACCAGCTTAATGGTGATGTTACGAACTTCACGCTTACTTTGGGGCTTAAGATGTGCTAGTTCCTTTCCTTCAGAATCTCAGTCTCTCAGACAAAAATTCACAATGATTTGTATGAAACCAACCCATGGGAAATATCACTAGTTTATGGTTTTTTTTTTTTTTTTTTCCCAACATTGATTACCTTCTAAAACCTGGGATCTGGACTTCTATCCACCTTTTTGAGAACGATTCCTTTCTTTTCACCTCATTTTATTATAGCATTTATCCTGTATTTTTCCCCCCACTAGACCAGGAGCAATTCAAGAGTAGGGATTTTTCCATGTATATAACGGATTACTAGAACCTTCTACAGCACCAGATAAAGAAGAGATGCTTCATAATTCATAAATGATTAAATGCCTGATACACTCTTTTTAGAAGCTCTGATTCTAGCAACATTAAGAACTACAATAATACATACACAAACTCACTAAAATTCTTAGAAACTGGTTTAAGAAAAATAACTGTTTCATAAGAGAAACATCCTATGTCAGAAACAAAGAAAAATCATAAAAATCAGCATGGATTATGTAGTTAGGGCATTTAACACCAGGGGTTAATTGCCCCCCCTCGGGGAGGGGGGGGAGTGAAGAAGGTGAAAAAGAGTTGGAACCAAGGACCTCTGCATAAAAGTGAGCCTCAAAAAGATGCAACATTAGTTTAAAAATGATGTAAAAGTAGTATGCCTATTGGGACAGGGAGAGGGCAAGGAAGCTTGCCTCCCCTACCTGGACTCTGAATGGGAAATATTCTCCCTGAAAATTTTAGAACACTAGGCCTGTGTAGCTCTTATTCAGAGTCAGAATTATAATTAGTCATGGGGCTTAGATATCTTTACACCGATCAAGTAACATAAAGATGATCCTGGCCAGTATTATACTTGGAGTTTATGGCGGAAGGAAATGAACAAATAAAACAAATATACTGGGCTGGGAATATACTCTGAAAAACAATAGGATTCCCTCAAGTACGTGGAAAAAGTGAAAGACCAGCTTATAATAGAAAATGTAAAAACAAAGAAGAAATGATTATGAAACAAGAGTTAACAAAAAAAAAAAATCCCATCCTCCAAATTAGAGATAATTTTTTTTACACTGGAAAGAGTAGACAGAATCTGATTTGTGTTCTTATATATTTTAAACAAACAAACAAAAGAAATCTAAGGCAGGCTTTGGCATTATGTACCAATATTTGGTTCTTCCTTCCTACTCTCCAGGAAGAATATATTTCCTAGTCTCATTATAGGTGGGTGGAAAAATGACTTGTTTTGGCCAATAGTCTGTTATGGGAAGCAATGTGTGTCACTTCTGGGCCAAAGCACTTTAAAGCTAGTGCATGACTTTCATGTTATATTGGTCACCTGAGGCTGCCATAACAAAATACCATAGAATGGATGGCATGAACCACAGAAATGTGTTTTCTCACAGTTCTGGAGGCAGGAAAGTCCAAGATCAAGGTGCAGGCAGATGCAGTTCCCTAGCGGGAGCCTGCTTCCTAGCTTGCAAATGCTGCCTTCTTGCTGTGCCCCTCATGGGGCAAAGAGAAAGACTGCCAGCTCTCTGGCATCCCTTATAAGGGCACTAATTCCAGCATGCAGGCCCCACATTCATGACCTCATCTATCTCTTATTTCCGAAGTCCCTGTTTCCAAAAACCATCACACGGGGGGTTGGGCTTTAACATGTGAACTTGGGGGACACACAAACATTGAGTTCATAGCACGTGCTTTCTTCCTTTGCCATGGTTGACTGTTGCTGTTTCAGTTAACGCAAAAACAAAATGTTGACGCTTCAAAATTAGTCTGGATTTATGAGGGGCTGTGTGGAGCAGAGTGTCTTACCACTCTTTTTTCAGGGCATTTAGCATACAGAATAAAATTCTGTTTTAAGCCATCAAGAGTTTGAGATTGTTATTGCAGAAATGACCTAGCAAAATCTAATCTAAGACACTATGGAAGGAAAGGCCAATGGAAGAGAATCAAGAGAATCAAAGAATGAAATATGAGATTATAAACACAAAGAACAATGTGGAAAAGATGCAAATGAAGAACTAGTAAAGTAAAAATCTGACTACTTCATACACAGCACACAGATTGTACTAAAGGCCCTAGCCACATCAATAAGTCAATAAAAACATAAAAAATATCAAGGTTGGGGAGAGTAAATGAAACTGCATCATGTACAGAGATAATTGTCTACTTGAAAAATTTAAGAATAGCCACAGAAAAACTAAGAGTTCATAACGGTTTCCGGTTGCTGTATCAGGCAAAATTCAGTTGTTATAGATTTGTGAATCTACAACAACTTAAAAACTATAAATATCTTTTACAATAACCAAAATAGAGGGCACTGAGGCATAAATCATTTAAAACATATGTTGGCATCTGTTAACATCCTTATAGAGGAAATTATAAAACTTCATTGAACATAAAAAATCTAAATGGAGAGAGAAATCATACTCATAGTTGGGAAGACAATCATATTATTTTCCCTGAATATCAAAATCCCTATAATTCAAATTCTAAATTTCTACAATGGATTTTTTTTAATTCAAGTCAAGATGTCGATGCCAAATTTTTACAAGAAAAAGTGAAGGGTCAAGAATAGCTTATCCAATGGAGGTGTGTGTGGGGGGAAGATCTACTTTATCAGGTATAATAACTAAAACAGTATGATATTGACACAGGGATAGACAAGCCATTAAAAAAAAGTGTTTAGAAATGGATCTACACGTATTATGAGAAACTGAATATGAGAAAGGGCATTCAAAATTGGTGGAAAAGGAAGGACTGATTGCCAAATGACACTGGGATAATTGGCTGTCTATGTAGGGGGGGAAAATAAGATTAGATCTTCAAGGTTCATGAATAAACAAGATTCAGAAAGTTTAAAGCCATAAAGGTGAAAGCAAATCTTAAACTCTTAGAAGGCAACAGAAAAATACTTAATGATGTCAGGGTAGGGAAAGATTTTCTTCATCAAACCACAAAAAGTAAATCTAAAAGGAGAGACTAATACAAAAATTATAAAAATAAACATCTGTTGGACAAAACCAATATACTTGAAGTGGCAAGACAAGTCATTGATAGGGAGAGGACATTTTTCATGCAGATAAAGTAACAGGTTTAAAAATGTTTGGAATCCTAGCAAATTTAGGAGAGCTTTGATCCCTGAGGTGAGCAGGCTGGAGGTATCCATGTAATTGTTGAGAGAGAAAGAGATGCAGCATGGTGGCTATTAAATGAGGATGATGGACATTCCTGGGCATCTGTTATTTTCTTACTTGGAATATTTTATAATGAAAGAAAAACCTAAGTCTATAATCACTCCTACCTTTTTGCTGCTCTGTACCTGGACACTGTTGTTACCTTTGCGTCTGTGGACACAGAAAGAAGAAACCGAAACTCAGTCCTTAAATTGTTTACAGTAGACAGAATTTTCCATTCCTTTTATAAGTACCTGGTATACAGCAGGTGCTCATAAGTTCTTGTTGAATTAAAATAATAGATTTCTGCAGTTCCCAGGATTCCCTGTGTTTCACCTCAGATTTGATATCCCCAAAGTTCCCTGTGCTTTCCCATCCCACCAGTTACTCATGAGACTGGACTAGAAATACTCAATATCTGCTTAGCTCTGTGAGGGCAAGAAGAGTATCTATGAGCTCTGGTAGCCCCAGGTGACAGCACAGTACCTGATACTTACTAACAGAACTTAATTCATTAATAACCCCACAGCATAAAGTTCATACTACCTGTTCTTTACTGGTAACTACCCAGGATTAGCCCATTCCCTCCACACTGGATAGGAAACATGAACTGGGCTCCCCTTGCCACTTGCCTTCTAGAGCAATATTGGAGGTCTCTGCTTCCCCACTTCCTCCCATTAAACTCCACCTGACTGAAAACTGCTGTAGGAAAGACGTTAGGATTTGAGGCCAACGGGCAAGAAAGAATTCTTGAGATGTCTTTGGAGCAAAAAGGTGGTTTTATCAAAGCACCACGGGACAGGACCCGTAGGCAGAAAGAGCTGAGCTGGGGTCATGAGGAGTGACCCATTATATACTTTCAAGCTGGGAGGGGGTTAGGGATAGCGTAAGCCTCCCGCGTATTTTGGAAACAAGGTTTCCAGGATCTGGAGGGGGCTGGCTATTGTTGGGAAAGGTCATTTATTACTGTCTAATAAAACCTGAGTCACGAGACCCTTCAGATGTATATCAGTGGGTCCTATGCTTGGAGGATGATTGCCAACATGTATCTTGGGGGGTAGAGATAAAGGAAGTGTCCAAAGGAATTTTTATGTTAAAGTAGACTTTACAGGGTCCTGAGGGTTGGGCTAGGATTGCCTTTTGCCGATAGCAAAGTATCAACCTGGAGGCAGCTGAGTCCCTAGAGGAAGGTCACTCTGCCTGTTTCCAGGACTTGTCAATGGGCTGTAGGGAGTAAGGAAACTTAATAATTTTTCTTCTGCCTTTGTTTCCCACATCAAAGTCCACCTTTGTATATTGTACTCAGGTTACCTCCCAACTTCAGTGACCCACCTCTGCATCTAACTCCTCAATCTCAGATCTACCTCATATCTTTGTCATCCTCCTCTTGCCTTCGGACACCCAGGCAGAATCATTTGGCTCTAGGGTAAGTTTGTGCCTGGGTTGATTTTTACCATTGGGCCACCTGGCTTTGGCAACCTGCCTACAAGGAAACGATCATCCAGAGCCACTTAACTGAGCAGGTCCTACCCATAAGGGCACCAAGAAAACACTGGGTCCCTCCAACTCAAGTCAAGCCTAAATGGCCACGTTTCTGACTCCCATGGAAGCTGCCTGCCCTGGTCCCCAGGAGCCAGGCCCTGCCCTGGGCAGGTACAATCTTGTGGCAGTCACATAGTAACCACAAGTCACATAGTAACCACCACAGTGATTGCCAGCGCTAAGATGCCTGTACTGGGCTGGCGGGCTGGGCTTGGTGAAATACGCCTCGATGGTTCTCTCTTTAGAAATGGATTAGATGGGGTGCTTGTTTTATTTTCTTTTCAGTAGCTGAGGTTCAGACACTCCCATCTCGTAGCACTTAACATTCCTACCCTGGGCAGCACTGCTGCTATATATCACTTACACTCCCTGCTGACATTTTACGGGGATTTTAAAGCAGCAGGTGTGTGAGATAGAAGCCATTGTCAATCATTCTATTAAAATAAAAAAAACTCTACCCTTTCACATGCCTAATCAGGGGGCTTGACGGGTTGCAGCTGGCTGCTAACCAGCCAGGGTTTGAAGCTTTCAAGGCAAGTGGCACCACCCCATTTTGGGAAGGGAGCCTGTGGGAGGCTGGGGAAAGGGGCAGCTGAGAAGGCCAAGGCACTACAGTGTCATGGTGAAAGTGGGGGGAGTGCTCACCACCCAAAAGGAAGTCGGCACACCATGCACAGCCTCCCCTCCATACTAGTGTTTTCTGCATGGTCCCCATGCCGGGAGGGGCCCATTCCGGTGCAAGCAGCCCTATGCAGTGATCAGTTCCCTATTCAGATAATCTGGAGGACTCACCTCTGAAGGTCTTGTGAGGCTTTGGTTTCCTTCTTGGGGCTGGGACCAATTAGATGACAGGCAAGTAATGACCCATTTCACATGAGGGTCCAGAGATGCCGTGGGATCACTAAGTTGGCCTGTTGATTAAACTGAGCTCATTCAGCTTGTACAGGAACCTTTTTTTTTTTCCTTTTTGGCAAAGCTTTTGGGGACAGTTCTATCAGCAATGCCTGTGGCAGTAAGTCCTTGGCCCTCATCAATGTCAGTGGTCATTCTAACAACTTCCATGGTCTTAATCTTTTATAAACAGCTCTCCAAATGTACTTCACATATCCCCTCCTGATCCAGACTGCAGTCCCAAACCCTCCCTATTTGTAGATCTGACTAGTGCACCAAAATCAAGGCACCATGCCTTTAAGCTAAGGAGCATGGGGGGTGGGGGCGTGGCTTTGGTCCTTTGTAACCACCATAGAATGTCTCTGCATGCCACTTCCTGGAGACCTACTGAATAAATTTGAGTCCCTGTTAACTCTGTTTTGGGATTTGCCTCTTAGACATTGGTTCTCTATTCAATGTCATCTTGGACTTCCTATCTTCTGTCAATTGTGCTTCTCCTCAGGGTGTCCACTTAGTAGGTTCTGTGCATGCTCACTGGTGACCTGCCTACCTTCTTATGACCCCAGCCTCTGGTATCAAGTGCATACCTTTTTTTTCATTTTTTAAAACATTTTTTATTTAAATTCATTTTAAAAAATTCAGTTAGCCATAGTACATCATTAGTTTTGATATAACATTCAATGATTCATTAGTTGCGTATAACCCCCGTGCTCATCACATCACATGCCCTCCTTAATGCTCATCACACAGTTACCCCATCCCTCCACCTCTCTCCCCTCAGCAACCCTCAGTTTGTTTCCTATGATTAAGAGTCTTTTATGGTTTGTCTCCCTCTCTGGTTTTGTCTTGTTTTATTTTTTCTTCTCTTCCCCTATGATCCTCTGTTTTGTTAAATTCCACATATCAGTAAGATCATATAATTGTCTTTCTCTGACTTACTTTGCTTAGCGTAATACCATCTAGTTACATCTGCATCGTTGCAAATGGCAAGATTTCATTTTTTGATGGTTGCATAATCCATATTCTCTTTCTCTCTACACACACACCCCACATCACCTTTTCCATTCATCTGTTGATGGACATCTGGGCTCTTTCCATAGTTTGGTTTTGTGGACATGGCTGTTATAAACATTGGGGTGCAGATGCAGAATATAATCAGACAAGTGAACAGAATAGAGCAATATGCTGGATTCTGTGTGTACTTTGGTCTGTTTTTTTAGAAAACTAGATCCCAAAATTGTAGAATAAAACTTATATATGTACAAACATAAAATTAAATACAATGAAAGGATGGAATGTAACTGTAAGAATAGAAATTAAAAGACAAGAAAAAACAAGAGAAAAAAAACCCCAAAACCGACAACAACAAAAAAGGAAGGGATATAAACAGACAGGTGAACAGAACAGAGCAATACACTATCTCCTGAGTGTATTTTGGTCAGTTTGTTAGAAGAAACTGCATCCCGAAATTGTAAAGAAAAACATGTATACAAAAATAAGATTAAATACAACAAAGGGATAGAATGTAACTATAAAAATGAAAATTAAAAAATTTTTAAAAAGGAGTTGATAAAATAAGTTGGCTGAAAAAGGAAAGAAAAAAAATTTTTTTTAAGTTTAAAAACTAAAGAATCATGGTAAAAAAGCCATGGATTCTATGTGCAGTATTCCCCTAGTGTTGGAGTTCTGCCGTTCTCATTGATCGGTAAACTTGGTCTTGGCTGGTGGTTCTCGCTGATCTTCTGGGGGAGGGGCCTGTTGCCGTGGTTCCCAAAGGTCTTTGCTGGAGGTGGAATTGCCCCGCCCTTGCCTGGTCCCGGCTAAGTCATCTGCTTGGGTTTGCTCTCGGGAGCTTTTGTTCCCTGCAAGCTTTCCGTTCAGCTTTAGAGGATGAGAATGAAAACGGCGGCCTCCCAATCTCCGCCCCAGAAGAGCCAAGAACTCGGGGTCCCGCTCCTCTGTGAGCCCCCAGAGAAAAGCAGTCAATCACTCTTTCTCCCTGGTCTCCAGCCGCACTCCGTGCTCACCCGGCCTATGACCGAGCGTTTCTATCTCTGGCACCCGACCCCGTGTGGAGTCTCCAAACCCAGCAGACCCCTGCAGTACGCTCCCGCACCTCTCCTCCTGGGGGACGAAGGGGAGTCTCCCCGGATCTGCCGCTTGTTGGGTCCCTGCTGGAGGAGCAGTGGCCCGACTGTGCCGCGGATCACGGTTTATGGCAACCCCGAGCTGAGAGCCCGCTCCTCGGCTCCGTCTCTGCAGCCGGCTTCCCCACTCCCATACCTGGGAGCTCTGCCGCACTCAGGCACCCCCGGTCTTTCTGTGACCCCGAGGGTCCTGAGACCACACTGTCCTACGAGGGTTCCCCCTCACCGCTTAACCACTGGAGCGACGTCCCTCAGCGGGGCAGACTTCTAAAAGCTCTGATTTTGTGTTCCGGGGCTCTATCACTTGCCAGAAGCGGCCGACGGAGGCCCCTACCCCGCCGTCTATCCTCCCGAATATCGCCTCGGGTTCACTTCTCCGCACATCCTACCTTCCAGAAAGTGGTCGCTTTTCTGTTCAGAGTTGCTGCTATTCTTTCCTTAGATCTCCTGTTGAGTTTGCAAGTGTTCAGAATGATTTGATAGTTACCTAGCTGAATTCCTGAGACCAGATGAATTTAAGGTTTCCACTCCTTCACCATCTTGGACTCTTCTGTCTCCCTTTTTTCATTTTTGAACAGGCTCTGGTGGCTCAGGGAAATTTTCTTATTAATATTTCATCCCTCCCCCCCCATTTAGCTTCTGGAAGGTATGGACTATCTTTCAGCCCTACTTTATCTGTAGTAACTCAAATACAAAGTGGATTGCCCACCTCTGCATTATCAGTGCTTCTACCTCTATTACAGCATTTATCACACTGGATCCAACTTCAGGGAGCTTACAATCTGGTGTGAGAGCAAGATAAGTAAACATATCTTAAGGAACTACATAAAAAGATGGCACCAATGGCAGAAGAAAGGGACAGCCAAAACAAAAAGATCCAGAGTAGTATGGGATAGGAAGAGGTTGATTCTCACATGGAGATCCATGAGACCTTGCTTAGAACAGGTGATATTTATCAAATACTATGAAGACTAGTCAAGCTTTCACTCTCAAAAGAAGAGCTAGTGAAACCAGGTGCAACCTAAGCTGTGGTGGACTCTCAACACCAGTGTAAGGACAGGGATGAAAGAAGACACCACCACAGGACACACAACTTCAATCTTCTCGCCTGAGTCTGTTCAAACTCCGTTTGGCTACTTCTCTGCCCATTGGGTGAAAACCAGGGCAATGCCCTTTGACTCTTCTGCCTACTTTTTCATCTCAGTAAGGAAAAAATCCCAACCCCATGGAATAGCCAGAAATTCCAATTTTCATTGTAAGTTAAAACATCTTGCACAGATTTGAGGGGTTAGCATCTTCTCTATGCTTGTTTCCTACCTCTCCTTTTCTCCCCAGCTGGCTAGCCTAGGTGTAGGGAGATGTGCACAAAGTCACAGCAGGAGGAATGAGGGGGAAAAAAAGGCCTTCCTAGATTGGACCTGTTCTGGTCTTCCATTGCTGTCCTGAGGGATTGCTAAATATTCAAAACCAACCTTTTCCTCTAATGGGCTGCTTCTGTGACTCCTTCAGTGATCGCCTTTGGGAAACATTGATTTCAGCACTCACAACAAGAATTATTAGCACCACAGAGGTATACATAAAATACCCTAAAAATTTAGCAGCTTAAAACAAGAATCATTTTTACCTCCCACGGTTCCTACGTTTGGGAATCTAGGAGCAGCTTAGCTGTGTGCTTCTGGTTCAGGGTTCCTCAGGAGGCTGCTTTCAAGCCATTGGCCAGGGAATAAGTCATCTGAAGGCTTGACTAGGGTTGAATGTTTCCAAAATGGCCTAATTCACCTGGCTGTTGGTTTGAGGCCTCAGTTCTTAGCTCTGTGAATTTCCCTTTAGAGCAGTCCCAGTGTCCTCATGACATAGCAGCTGGTCTCTTTAAAACCCCCACCACCAGCTTCAGCCTGAAGTCCTCTTGGGTTTTTACAACAGTCCTCCATCTGGTTACTGCAAAAGAAGGCTGACCCTGGAGCGCCTGGCTGGCTTAGTCAGGAGAGCATGTGACTCTTGATCTCGGGGTTGTGAGTTTAAGCCCCACATTGGGTATAGACCTTAAAACAAAACAAAACCTTCAAAACAAAACAAAAACAAAAGGCTGACCCAGCTCGTGACACCACAGAAGTACAGCTTGCTCCCCAAGTAGCCACTTGGGGAAATAGCAAAACCTCTTGCTCTTAAGACTTCTCAGATGTGGGTGAGACACAAGGTCCAGGAACACAGACCTGTCTCTTGGCTGGACTCTTTGTAGTCCTCTTGCTAGTCTTGAAATGAGAAACCATCCACTGGGGAGGCAGAGCAGGGAAAAGACCATAGCATTACAAAAAACTTTCTTCTCAGCCCAATACACAACTGAAGGGTATAGAAACAATGGACTTTGAACAGGCTGGGAGTCCAACAACCCAATAGATCACCCCCTTTGCAAACAATGCATGAAGTTTTTGCCACATATTTTGTAACTGCTATTGAAAGCTTCATCCCAAACTGAGAGGACCCATTCTGTTTTAACATTTTGTTATTCTAGGGCAAGGATTTCATCAATATGCATGTGTCAAGCCAGCTCTGCATTTTGAAAGTCACTTATTTCCGGGGTTCTCCAGAAGTAAACCCTAAGACGAGGATTTGAGTGCAAGTGGTGTATTTCAGAAGCAATGTCAGTAAATACTTTTAGGAAAGTGGGAAAAAGAGAGGACAAAGAAGGGAGCAAGTAAATGTTGTATTAGCAAATCAGTTACTACTATAGACAACTAGAGACTAATTCTGCTGAGGAACTCTTGATAACAGCAAAAAAACACCTATTATCCCCTACCAAAGGACAAAAAAGGTGAGTATTTATCCACCAACTTCCTGTTAGTCATTATTTGAGGGCTGAATTGCTTGGGGACTTGATGTACTGACATGAGCATGGACTGTGAGTTAGCTCCCCAGTTTCCAGACTGGACTTGGAGCCACTTAGACAATTTTTTTTTCCCAGTCACAGGCCCACAGGAGGGGAGTCCTAGATGTGAGAGAACAGACTGTTCTAGAAAACCACTTTTGAATCTGCATCCTGCAGTGTGAGGAGAAGGGATGGCATAGGTCCACTCCAAGTGGTGGGGGCATGCTCTATGAAACTAACTACTACTACTCTAACTAACTAACCTCTGAAGCCCTCTATGAAACTAACTACTACTACTCTAACTACTCTAACCTCCGAAGCCCTCTTGCTCTGACTCCAGGCACCTTTTTCAGTCTTCTCTCCTGCTATTCTCTTCCTTGAAGCTTAATTTTCAGGCCAACCTGATTTTATGCTTCTCATTGATCTCATCCTAAATTATGTCTTTCCCGTGTTTTCCCTTTTCTGCTAAAATCAACCTGCCCTCTTTCCTGGATAAGATAATACAGCATAGCATACTCGCTGGGATTCCTGTAGTCTGAGAACAAGGGGCAAGGTGGGGGTGGAGTGGGGATGTGTAATCCCAGACTCTAAAATGTAGACATCTGAATGCAGTCTCCTGCAATGAGGCTTACACACTACAGGACTTTACAAACCGACCTTAACCTCTCTTTGGGCCTCAGTTTCCTCATCTGTGAAATATAAAGAGCCCTCCCTACCTGGCAGGGCAGCTACAAGATAGTGATGGCAAAGTGCTTTGCAAATTGTGAAGCAATCCCTTTTGTGTGAGTTTGCTTGTGCAAATGTAAGGGATTGTCATTAGTATTCAGGATCTTCCTAACTGATGTGTTTTTGCAAGAGTTTGGCTAGAAACATGACTAAGATATGTCCCAGCTGAGTAGCTTCTTCCACTGCAGCTTCATCCCATAGCCACAAAGGGGATAGAATAGGCCTTTTGTGATTGTTTTTCACATAGCTGGAAGCATTTCAAAGCATCAGATTTTTTTTTTTTAATGAACTTTGTTTTATTTGCCTTAAATCTAGCTTCATCAGTGCTGAAGAAGCTTTGGCTCCAAAGTTAATAGGATATGGATCTTATAAACTATCAACTCTTTAAAAAAGATTCAGAATTTTCAAAGAATTCATATATCCCTGACAATACTGATGAGTCACATTTGAAAGGAGAACTGAGGAAACAATCTTGATTAAACATTATCAGCCTAGAAAAATTTCCTGAAGTGTAAAGCTTTCTTCTTGACTCTTAGAAAAATATAACTGAGATCCAGTCAATAAAGAAATCCATGAGCAAACAAAATAGAAATAAAAAATAACCCTTAAGGAGAACATTCTAAAGTGAAGGGCACTGGAAAAAGAGCAGGTTGGAAGAGAGTATGAGGAATTCACTTGGAGTCTGTTGATTTCAAAGTGCCTTTGAAAGAGGCCTTGTTGGGGTTCAGATATACAAAGCTAAAATGCAAAAGCGATGAGTAGAAGGCAAGACTCCAATATGGCAGATACTGGAATTTAGATGGAGTGAAACCCTGGGCCTAGAGATGATGAGCTAAGGGGAAAAGTGCCAGCAGTTAGGGATCAGGACAAAGATGAGTATCTAGCAAAGAAGGCTCAAGAGGGCAATCAGAAAGGTGGTAGGAAAGTCAAGTGAAATGGGGGTGTCGTTGAGCCAAGATAAGAGTAAATCAAGACAGAGGGTCAGCAGTCAGCAGTGATAAATGGTGCCCTGAAGTCTAGTACAATGAGAATTCAACGTGGTTTCATGGATGCAGTGAGATGAAGGTAACTCTAGTAAGAACCATTTTGATGGAATTATAGGGCAGAACCAGATTGGAATGGGTTGAATAGAGAATGAAAAATGAAGACAGAATGTAGAAATTTTTTCAAGAAATTCAGTAGTGAAGTGGGGGAAAAAGATAGCAGTACTTGGGGAATGAGGACTCCAGAGAATCTTTGTAAACTGGAAGAGACTGGGACATGCCTGATTATTGATAGAAGGGGTCCAGTGGAGAGGGCAAAGTTAATGACCCAGGGGAAAGACATGTAAGATTACATGTTTGCCAAGGCACAGATCAGGATCACCCATCCCACCTGTTGGTCAAGGGCAGCCACCTGGAGAAGGTAACACCTGAGTTAAGCTACTTAAAGGATGAGTGAATTTCTCCATGCAAGAGGAGTTGATGAAGAAAAACAGAGCATTCCCCATCCAGTGCACTTCTCAATTTCACCACTGGGGCCTCTCAAACTTGCCTGCGTTGAATGAAGAAAGTGCTCTTGAGTAACATTTGGTGGGGCTGTAATTTTTCTAAACTCATTTTTATAAATAAAACGTGGGTTTGCTTACACAAGGCTTGTATTGTGTGTCTCTACATTAAAGGTGCATTTCTCATCTGGATTATTTCCTTTAGAAAACGTGCAGGCAATAGTAGCGAGTCTTAACTCCCATGCGTCTGCAACTGTTTATATCACGGAATGGGTTGCCTTCCTCCCTATCACATTTCCTCTGTATTTCATAAGTGAATAATTTCCTTATAATCATGATTATGCCTAATTAGAGCCTGTCCATCTCAGCTGAAAGGGAGAACTTGGCCTTTTTAGGTGGTCGGTCAGGTCTGAACTCACTTGATGAAAGACATATTTTTTAGTGATGAGAGGTGGCGGGGGCTGGGTCTGGACTGGGAAGGAGGCTTAAGATGTAGCATATTCTGTGAGACACACTATCCACAAGGAGGGTCAGCTATTTAAAAACTTAGTTTTTCAAAGCTGATTATTATACACTAACAAAAACTGAATAAACATGACAAAGTCAAATCACAAATAATACCTGGAATCTTCAAACTCTCCAGTAACTTAAGCAGTGCTCATTAAATTGAAGTAAAATTTTCACTATTCAATTAGCAATAATTTCATTTAAAATACAAGTAACTAAAGCTAGTGAATATATGGTAAAAGGTAGTACCTTTGATCATTCTTGATATTGGGGTAAATTAAGGTAATTCTTTTGGGAAAGGATCTGGAATCATGAAACAAGAGATGTAAAAATGTTTATATATCTTGACCCAGAAATTATTCTTCAGGAAATTTTTCTTAAAAAAAAAAAAAAAAGACCTAAGGATGGGTATGAACTTTAGCTTACTTACACAGGGTGTAAGAGGTATCCTAGTTTTCTATAACTCAATTTCTGACTCTGAAACCTATTTCTTTAATAGTCTTGGAAAGTTGAAGATCATTTATTGGGGTTTTCCTGAATACAAAGTCATGTACAGGGTTCTGGGATCGTACATGATGCTGAAGACTCATGGGATTGGAAGGAGATTAGTGTTCAGTTATCCACTGTCACAATAAAGCATATCTGGAAGCATGTCACATCTGGAAGACTCCAGATATGACTCCACATTGGCATAGTGAGAGCCTGCCGCCTTAGAGATGTCAGGACCCAGGCAGCATGAGGGCATGGCCAGGTGCCCTGGAGCTCCGCCTCTGTTGCTTCTGCATCTTGTGGAAGGCCTAGGGATCACTGAGAAAGCTCAGAACTGTCTCCTCAGTCCCACACCATGCATAACCCCCTTGGTGGGGCCTTGCTACCTTCCCAGTTCTTCTGCCAGGAGGAAGACCTTGCTTTATTGATGTTTTGGTCACGTAGTTTTCTCTTTCTTTCTGTTTCTCTCTCTCCCTCCTTCTCAGCCCAGGGGGCTTGGCAGGGAATGTTCCCCAGCACCCCCCCACACACCCCAAAAAAGGAGAGGAGAAGGAATCATGTTCTCATTCTGTTTTCCAAGGCCCTCCGCCTCTCCCCAGACCCCTTGGCTGCCCTTTCCTTTTATCCTTCCTCAACCCACACTCCCACTTCAAGCCTTTGAAAATAAAAGGAAAAGAAGAATTTTATAGAAGGCTGGGCTTTTAGCCCAATCCTGGGCCTCCTCTAGGCCAGAGTAAGAACAGTTTTTCTGTGTTTGGATGAGGGGCCATCGACAGGGGGCGTGAGGGGGGGAATCCTCAAAATATTATCCTGGTGAAGGGATTAGAAACAAAATAAATATCCAACAACTGGGGACATGATCACATAATCATATAACCAGAGCAGACTCATTCTCTCAAAGATTACCTGAATTTAATCTTCATAATAATCTTTTGAATATCATGTAATCATTAGAAATAATTTTGAGGACAAGGCATCAACCTAGAATATTATATGTTAATCTGTTAATGTTATAATGTTATAATGTTAACAAACATATCTTATACTATTGCAAAAACCAAAAGCCACCAGCAATGATGAAAATGTCTGCAGCGTTTGGGTGGCAGGATTTCATGTGAGTTGTTTTCATAGTAAGGATTATATAACCATGTTAAAAGAAACAGAAACTAGAGGAGAAAATACTTCTTTCCAGATTTGGAATGAGAAATGAAGAAATCCTTGTGGATTTTGTCTCAGGGTATCGGCAAGATGTAGTTCCAAGAATTCCAAGCTATTTCAGCTGTTGTCATTGTTAATGAGTTGGGATTGTAAAGACCACTTTTTTCTCTTGATTTAACTTTCTCTAATTCACTAAGACCTATTCTCGGCCTCTCCAGATCCTATCCATCTTTTAGATACTAGAGAAGTTCAGAATAAGAATTTGGAAAGAAATAGTCAACAAGTCATCTGGTAAGAAATGAGCAACGTCTGGCCCATATGATAGAGCATTTGTTCCCAAGCAAGTGGAAACCACACTTGTCGGATACCTTCTCTATTCCAGACACAGGGGTGTAGATACTTCACCACTATTACATAATCGTATTTACTAGACTCTGTGGGTTCTATTTTACTGATGTGGAAACCAAGGCTTAACCATAAAGGTTAAGTGATTTGTCAAGTGCTACTCAGTGACTGAATCAGAATTCAGACTCCAGTCTGGCTGAGCCCAAAGCCCAAGTTACTTTTGATGACACTGTATTCCCTCTCCTCAAAGTGGCCCCTCATTGGCAAGTCCGTTCTGTCTGCCTAAGGTAAAATTTTAAAGACCTAAAGAGTTTCATTATCATTATAACTCATAGAAATATCAAGTAGTGCATTATTACTGAAAAGTAGTATCACCATAGGCCAGCAATTCCCAAAAGTATATAGTCCATGAAGTGCTTCCTGATATATTAGATAGAAACATTCCATGGCCAAATAACATGGACAGAGGATATATCTATGGGCTCCTTTTGGAGATTCACTGTCCACTAAAGTCTCTGCATAGCTGGAAAAAAAACTCCCTTTTTAATTTCAGTGTTGCCCAGACTGAGCTAGTCCTAGAACCCTTTCCATCAGAACACACAGCCCCTGGCCCAGTTGTACAAATCTGTGTCAGAGACCATGGAGGGGTCTCCAGGGAGAAGTGAGAAGGCAGTATTTTCCTGGGGAAGGAGGGTTATTCTGTAAGACACTGGGAACACCTGGACTCTGTGACCTAGTAGGAGGGAGGGATGTTCTCCTCAACTCTGAGCAGAAATAAAGGCCTTGGCACAGTGAAGACTCCAGATATGACTCCACATTGGCATAGCGAGAGCCTGCCGCCTTAGAGATGTCAGGACCCAGGCAGCACGAGGGCATGGCCAGTGGGACTCAGCGGTGATGAGAGGTCTTCCAGTGGCTTCCAACACACACCTCAGCGAGGGCAGTTAGAACAAGAGCAGGAGGCCTGTGCTTGGCCCAGAGCAGGCATACAATGTTAAAAGGCACAGTAGAGGGTTTACTCGAATTTACTCCAGTTTCCCCTGAGACTCCAGGAAGTACCTGGGTATATCACCTTGGCCTTGGCAGGAAAGAGATGGCAAACTCAGCAGGGTTTAACTGAGTTAAGAATTTCATGAAGGGACTCTTTACAGAGACACAGAGGTTTAAGGGAATCAACAAAGGGTGGAGAGGTACCCAGGGACCAACAACTCCAGGAAGCTTTTTCCACCCCTGAGTCTGAGGGAGAAGAGAAGAAAGCCATGTTGTCAGAGCCTGGTGAGAACGAGAGCCATGAAAGAGGCCCCGTCTGACAGGCGTGTGGCGGGAAGAGCAGAGCCAGCCCAGCAGTAAGACACTTGGGTTGGGCTAACAAGCCCGCAGAAGCAGATGGGGGAAAACTGCCAGCAGACTGTGTGTAATTATTATCAAGAGGTCACAGTGTATGTCCACAGGCTAGCGAGGCCTGGGGATGCAGGAACTACCCTGAGAAACTCCAAATCTAAGAAGCTCAGACTCTTAGAATTTTAAAATACAGGAACTCATGGTTAACCTAAAAAAAATAATTGAGTGAACTTGAGGCCCCCTTCCCATTTCTGTGGCCCAGTGACTGCCTCCCACTCATTTACACAAAGCATGCAGAGTTAATTTACACGTGTTGCCTCCTTTTCAACCTTCATCAGATGGGACACTTGGAAACTGTGGTTGGCACGTTTATTTGCTTACAGATTTCCTGTAGATGAGCCCACCCACCATATCCGGGGAAAGGTTTATGCCTTGGGAGGAACTCTTCTACCCCAGTTGAGTAGAAAGAGACTATCAGCCCACCCCCATGAGCCATTCCAGAAACACCCAAGAAACCGTGGGTCTTTTGGGCTTGGGACCCCATGTCCTTCCCAAAAATGTGCTTGGAAACCACAGGGATGCCTGGATAATGGCCCAGAATGTGTGGAACATAGGGACCAGGATTCTGCTGACCAAAAATAGATGAATATAATCAGACTTGTCTCAAGGAGTAGGCTCTGTATAAGGAAGAGATGAGAATGGCCAAGGGAAGGAGGATGAGGCAACTCTGATACTAGCCTCAACCACCTGTAGGACTGGAGACACTGTTGACAGACCTCTGTGGAAGCTGGAGGAACCTTGAACCTCAGTGGGCCTGCCCAGTGGGAGCATGGGCCACAAAGAGAAAGGACTATCCACTGGTAACCAGGTCCGTGGGGCAGAGGCAGTCCCTGCTGGAGATGTTACCAAAAGCAGAAAATGCGTGGAAGAAATACTCTGGCTTGTCTTCTGTCCTCCAATGTCCTGCCAAAGTCTTTCATAAACTCATCTGGTCTGAAGTTTGGCAGTTGGCAGAGCATATTAGAAACTGCGTTTCTCTGCGGTGCAGAACAGAATGAGGAAAAGGGATGGAATGGTTGTAGGCAAAGGACTGCACACTATTCTATGCAGATGTTCACCCCTATACCTCTGAACTGCTCTTGTCAGTGTTACCCATGACCTTCACTTTGCCAAACACTATGGTAAATGCTCATTTCTTAACTCTCAACAGCATTGGAACTCCTTCAGTATCACTTCCTTCTTCAAGTATATTCTTCCCTTAGCTTCTGGTTTTTCACCTATATTGCTGCAATGTTGGGCCCTTTGCTGGTTGCCCTTTGCTGGTTCCTCCCCATCTTCCCATTGTTGATGTTGGAGCGCTTCAGGATTTTCTCTTTGGTTATTTCCCATTTTTTCTTTTACTTCTTTGCTGCTCTCATCTGGTCCCATGGGTTTAAATAGCACCTATCTAGACGATCACCTTAAGATTTCTAAGTGCAGCCCCACTCCTCTACTTCTGTGCTGTTTGGTATAGCCATGTGACTGGGAGAGTTCCAGTTGGAGGCTAGTAGACATCTCAAATGTGTCATAAATTTAAACATTTTTCTTTCACAAATCTATTTTTCCCCCATTTTCAAAGCTTAGTTCTGTGCCCATAGTAGATGTGGAATGTACATATACTTTAATGAATATTATAAATATATTTTCCATAATCATTATGAAGTATTTTAAAAGCCTCCCATTTAACAAATACTGGCAGACCTGAGAGGTGCTGGACCCTGGGCTAAGTACTAAGTAAACAAAAATGAACCAGGCATGGTACCTGACCTCAAGGGAGAGACACACGTCATCTGTGCCTACTTGCACACGTATTATGTATATAATCAGATCTTCCACCTGGCTTTAGGTTCCTTGATGACTAGTGTATTGTTACTGTTCCTTGAGTTGAAATAGAGGCTAGTTTGAGCAAGAAGCAGGATCTTGGGGTATGTCCCAGAAGCCAGGGAAGGTAGAATAATCAAACCACAAAAAGACAGGGACCTCAGCATCAGTTTGTAGACTTTTCTCTAGAATGCTATAATAATAAGACTCAGCTCCAACTCACACTGGCATTAAAACAATAGAATCACAAAGTGTAAAAATGACAAGGATCATCTCTGTGAACCCCAGGCTCATCTATGAAATAAAGAAGTTAATAATATAGTGCCATTGTAAGGATTAAGGAACATAATGCGCATGAAATACAAGACCTGTTTGGGTGTAGTAAGAAAAGCTACCATTGAATGGGTGCTCACTATTTTTGTCTTTATTATTTACTCCAGCTCCTCATCTTTTATATGGTTGGAAAGTCGAGCCCAGGAGAAAGCAACTTAATGTCAGCTGTAAGTTCCGCAGGTACAGAGCTGGGACCAGAACAGTGGCCACCAAATTGCCAGCCCAGCACTGTCATCATGGCAGAGCTGTGTGTCTTCCTAAGTGTGATTCGTTAGAACTCAAAGAATCCTAAAATCACCATATTTGAGGGAATCTTCATGTTCATCAATGATTTGTCTTATATTCTACAACTAAGGGCTGGACTGGACCTATTTGTGAACCAATGAACTCCTTGTCAGAGCGCACTTAGTGACAACCGTTTAGAAAGCTCGATTTATACAAAACCCAAATCTATCTCCCCAATCTCAGCCTTTTTTGTTTGGCCTTCAGAAGACATTCAGAACTTGAATCAAATTTTTTTTTTGATGATGGTTTTTGAGATATTTGAAGAAAGATCTTATCTCACTGGGTTTTCCTTTTTCCATTGTAAATGTTTCCATCCATCCTAAGACAACCTTGTCATCATCCAAGAGTCTGGTGTCTCTCATCCCCTAGACTCTATTAATACCAATCCTTTCAGTTCTATCACGTTACTGTTTCTCAAACCACTCTCTCTGCCCTGTCTCTACCACCACTACTGCATTGACCTTTCTGGTCACCTTGCGGCTAGAGTATTGCAATCACCTCTTTAGCCTGGCCTCCGTCCTTCACTCTTAATACCTTTTAATTCATCATCTATACCTCCAGAGTTGTTTTTCTAAATGCAAATCCGACACCATCACTTGGCTCCCAATTACTTACCAAATAAATTCTGAACTCCTTAGCATGGCATGTGAAGATCTTCATGATCAGAACCTCCCGATAGGTCTCCCCAATACTATCCAATAATATTGGATATTGATCTCCTGAAGGCAGGGTGGGAAAGGCTCTTTTGACAATTGAAAGGGAGGGGGAAGGAGAGTGGTCATAATGAGGACAGTGGGATTAGAAATTAAAAACAGGGGCTGGATTTGGAAGGCACCTCAAAAGTAAACTCAAAAGAACATGGTTGATTCTTATCTTTACCATTAAAGATAACTGCCAGATTTCTGTGTTGATTGACAAACGAGATGATGGTGTTATTCACTGAGACTAAGACAGAGGAGCCGGCTGTGGGAGCTTAGGAGCATAAAATGGTAAGTGCACTTTTCAATGCAATTGAAGGAACCCACAGCTAATACAGAGGCAAGGGACTGGGGGAGATATACCCGTGGAAGCTGCACATTAGTAATGCAGCCTGGTATGGAATCAGCTTCTTTGGTGGCCACAGGGCATGGTTGGTTCCTACCAAGCTACAAATGGAGTAAATTCCGCAGATGAAAGAATGAAGTCTTGCCCCCTGTCTGACCTTGGAGCGGGAAAACAACTTCAAAACAGCCATAGTATGTGACTGTAGAAGGTTGTTTTTATTGTTGTAAAGAAACATTCTACTTTGCTTAAAAGATTTGTTTATCTTTTAATCATGAAGGATGCCTCCAGCTGCTGTAACTCTTCATAACTTACACTTTACTTTTTGTTATCCATGACTGGGAGGTCACCCATTCAGGGAGAGGAATGGGTCTTGATTTGGCATAGGAAAGAGATAGGCAAGAATGATACCTTGTCTCCAAAAGCAGCAGATAACCAGATAATAACCTCACTGGTGGCCAGCTGAGGTCAAAAAGTCCGAGTGATCCATTTAATAACTATCATTTTATTATAAATAATAATAATCACTAATTATATAAAACTGTATTTCAAGTGAAGATACTGTGCTCCAGAGAAGTTCAATAATTTGTCTAAGGCCATACTTCTGCTAGGGGTAGAAACAGACTTTGAATCCAAATCTGTCTCCTTGAACTTGACCTCATCATGTCCTTCAAGGCAATAAACAAATCGAAGACATTGTCTTGACTCACTAAGGAGCTATGTGCAGAGACCTGTAACTTGCCATGAGACCTGGCTTTGGTATAGAGACTTGGATTATCTTCTCTTAACTGTGTAACTTTTGTTGAGCAATTCACATGAGAATATTTTCTATCCTGTTTGCCTGATGATGTTGCTATGGTGTTCAAGCAAGATCAGTTAAATAAAAATGACTTATAAACTTTAAAGCTTTATACACATACAGATATTAATCATGATTGTAATTCCTGCTTATGACTGTGATTATTATAATAGCAGAGCCATTTCCTTTTCTTCTGAACCCCAATTACCACATCCATGAAATGTTTGGTTTTCACCAAATACTTTCTAGGTCCCTCCAAGGTCTATTAGCAAAGAATCATGAGAATGTTAAGTACAGAAAGCAAGGGACAAGAGTGTAAGGAACACTAGTGAGACCCTTTGGCTGAGACAACTGCACTGTAAACTGAAAACTGAGAGTGGTTGTCAAATTAAATGCTAATTGTCAAAAAAGAACCTTGATTAATATTCCAAGAATAAAGTAATCAAAAATTTATCTAGAAAACCAATTAGCAAGTGCTTTAGGGCCACTAAATAAGATCACATTTGTGCATGGTCAACCATGAGCATGAAGCCGCAGATGCTGACTTGCATGGAGGTGTTCTCATGGAAGACTTTATTGTCTAAAAACCCCTCCCTACCTCCTTCATCCACAAACACTTCTATTAGGTACATTTTGGAGCATGTTTTAAGGCATTCTCCTTTCACAAAAAGCCTATGTGGCCTATTTATCCCTCATGTTCCTGCATCAGTGGTCTTCCTTCATATTGACATTCTCATTTGAATGTCATGTAACCCTGTCAAGGGTCCTAGCTGGAGGGCCTGGAGGGTGGTTAGAGTCCAGACCTTGCTGTCTACTTGGCATGTGGGATCTTGGAAAAGTCTGGTTTAGTCCAGGATTCCTTTGAGGAGAACTTCTCTATGACTTTTAGGACTCACTTGAACTCAGAACTGTGTGCTGCTTCTGGAAGCTTCCCAGCCTTCCTTGGAGAGAGGACAAGTCCAGAACAATTTCTTAGTCCATACCAGCTTATCTGTGGACAAAGCAACTTGCAGACAGTCTCCACAGGCTGGCACCTCCATCTCCATAAGCAATAGGCACTCTGTTAGGTGCTATGAATGCTATAGATGAAATGTCTGTGCCCTGAAATTCATATGTGAAATCCTAACCTCCAATGTGATGGTATTTGAAGGTGAGGCCTTTGGGAGATGTTTAGGTCCTAATGGTGGAGCCCTCATGAATGGGATTTGTGCCCTTATATAAAAGACATCCCAGAGTGTTCCTTTGCCTCTTCTACCACATGAAGACATGGCAAAAAGACTACCATCCTTGAACCAGGAAACGGACTCTCACCAGGACACCAAATCTGCTGGTGTCTTGATATTGGACTTCCAGATTACACCAAATCCCCGCATCCCCCCCGCCCCCCCCCCCCCCCCGCCGGGGGTCATAACTCCCCCCCCTGCCCCCCCACATCCACACCCCCCCCCCCCCCCCCCCCCCCCCCCCCCCCCCCGCCGCTGGGGCTCAAAATCACTCCCCATTGAGAATACTGTATCACACAACACCTCCCAAACACCTTGATGAATATTATAACTATTACTGTGATTTTTTTATTACTGTGTTGTAATTATGGTCTTCTTCTGAAGATGACCTACAGATTTCTTTCCATCCTGTGGTGCCCTAGAGAGGAATTTAGCTTTCAAAGCTCAAAGAAATAAAAGAATTCTGGTATCAGAGTTGTTGGCTCCAGTTTCCCCGTGGGTTAAATGGTGGTGCTGCTTAGGCTGGTGAAAATTCCGTGAGCAAACACAGCTCACACAGCCTGGGGCTGAGTAGGAGCTCAGTGACTGTCCTCTGAATACCCATTGTATGGAGAGCAGGGCTCTAAGAAGAGCCCTAGTGTCAGGAGGAGAGGAGGTAGGTCACACACAGTGCTTGTCTCAGTAGAGCAAAGTCACGTTTGATGAGCACCGCTGGGGGCAGCTGCTCCCATGGTTTACTAGGGGTGAAGCCTTGTTCTGTGGATGAGTCTTATTGGCACCAGAATGGACACAGCTAAGCCAACCTGGGTGTTTGCCAGGCACAAAGCAGGCCTAGCCTTGCCTACCCATCTGCAACCCTCTTCTGCTGTACTCTGATTAGGAAGTAAATTCACCGCCAGCCCCTCTGCCTAAAGAAAACTTTCTTGCCCGGAAGCCCAAGTATGTATTGGTGTTAAACTGGCATGTAGTAGGTGTTCAGCTTATACTTCTTAAAACCTTTGACTGTGCTAGTTTTATGCATACTACTTTAGTTAATCTTTACAATAACTCTGGATTTAATATTAGTGGATTTTGTTGATGGAGAAATGAAGGCTCAGAAGTTATGTGGATTTTCTAAGAAAGCATAGTAAGCAAGCAAGTGGTGGTCCTTGGGTTTAACCAGTGACTGTCTAACTCTGTTCCCTTCTCTCTAATATTGCACCTATAATATAAGGGTTGGGGAAGAAAAGTAAATTTAGTTATTTTCTGGAAAATCTGGGCATCTGAGCCTCATGATAAACATTAAGCAGATGAAAAGATTGCCCACTCACACAGACCAAGTAACAGATAAAGTTTCTCTGACTTCATTAAGAGCAGTTTCTTACCTCTGAGAATTCAATGTCTCCTCTATTCACCCTTTGGCCTGGCAGGAGGAGTGTTTGAGGTGGAGAATTCTGTTCTGAAAAGAAAAGCCTAATTGAAAGACTTGAATGAACTTGAAATACCCATGAGGGAAAGAGAGATGGCCCTTTTGACATTTCCTTGCATGGTCCCGATGGTGACAATGATGTATTCCTAAGTGCTGTGGCCGCCAGGAACAGCTCTGTCCGTGGGAGTCAGAGCTTCCCAGTGAAGACACTTAACTGAACCTGAAAGGATGAGTGGGAATATGTATGAAATGACTTGTCCCTAAGTCTGGTCCTGTATGTGGTTGGATTTTAGGATTGGTCATTAGGATGCAGCTCTGGCTGATGGGGTATACACTTGCAGACAATTCATAGCCCTCTAGGGTATCAGATCTAGATGTGAATGAGGAAACAGTGGTCCAGAGAAAGAATCAGGCTTGTTCAGAGCCGCTGGAGTGAAAACTCCTTAGTAATTCCCAGAACAACACTCTTTACCACCCTGACTTGGAGGTGCGCCTATTTGTCTCCTGCCTGGCCCAAATTACCGGGGTCTCAAACCACATGAGACCTAGGAGGGGGGCATTAGTCATTTGTGTTTCTATCTGACCAGCATAGTTTCCTGGCCATGGAGCCGCCTGACTTTGGAGCTGTGTAACATGTGCTCATTTCCCTGCAGGGTTCAGCTTCATTTAAGCCCAAACAAATGAGAAATGCTCCCAAAAAAATGTACAGTCCTTGACCTCTGAGCTCTTCCACTTGGCTGATGGCCTTGGGTGAATTCTTCCCCTGAGAATCAAAGTCAGGAGCCAAGTTGCATTATTGTAAGGACTTCAAGCTCGATGCCTTTTCCCTGTCTGGAATGCTCTTCCACCCCCACCCCCCGAAGTCCTACCAAGTTTGAGGCTTAGGCTAAGTGCCATCGACTTTAGAAGCTGCCTCCAATTCCCACATCTCTACTACATTCGGCCCATAGTTAGTTTCCTTCTCTGAACTCCTCACCTACTATCTCTACTACCCATTCCACACCCAGCCTGTTTTAAACAGGAAATAGGGAAATACAAATTATGTCTTGTAACCTCCCCAAGATTCTACACCCTGAAGTATCATCCCCCCCCCCGCCCCGCCATGCCTTTTGGTCTTATCTGCCTCAGACCAGTGGCATATTGGCTTACTGCTCCTTGGGATGCCATTTCTACCTGTCTCCCCTTACATTGTTCTCATACTGTTTTCCTTCTCTCACTCCCTCTAGACACTTCTCTGGCTTGCTACAGGGCCTTAGTGGAGGCTGAATGCTTACCCAAGTTACTATGCAACCCAAGCTGCTCATAATGAACTGGATGTTGTCTGACCTTTACTATGACCAAGTCATTAAGTTAGGTATGCACAGCAGTACTCTACCATAAAATGCAAGTGGTATATTCAAGATTGGGCTCAAATAAGCCCTGACGGCCTAAGTTACATCAAGTGGTCCAAATGCCCATGGTTACTTTCCCTGGCCTGTACCTATGCCTTGTGAGGAGTATCCTACCACCAGGCAACACCGTTGTCTCCTTCTTAGGTGATTACAGAAGCCTCCAAACTTGTTCTCCTTCCTCCAGTCTCTCTTACCTCTAGAGCTCTCGGCACCTGATCAGAACCCAAAGCAACCTCTGCAAGAGTCCTTTGAGGACTAATGGCTTACCTAAGAATTATACCAACTTGACCGTCTAGTCCATAATATTTCTGGATGTTTTAATGTTACTTATGTTACGTTTCCCTGTTCAACTTGGTATTTCATGGAAATGCACTTTTTATCCTGTAACTCTTTATATACAGCACTGACATGCCACCATTTCTTTCCCATGTCCATATTCCCAAATTTGGACCCATGGTTCCCCTCACGCTTTTTTTTTTTCATACTTCTGCTATCTCTTTGGCATGGTTCTGTGCCTGAGAAATTCAAAATCTAATGAAGGAAATTTCACACTATGCTATGATGATACGCATATCATCATAAATTATAAATAGTAACCAGTACTGGGCATTTGTGGGGTTAGTGTATTCTCAGTGTCCATTCCTTAGCCTGAAACCAAAAATAAGTCATGATTGCACACAATAATACTATCAACACGATATCAGCAGCTACAACTTATATAGTGCTTACTCTGATCAAATTCTTTGACCCTTCTCACCTATCTTTAGTATTAACTAATAGCATAAAAGTAGTAACAGTAATAGTAGCAGCAATCACAGTAACCACACACACATAGAGATGTGGTCCATTGGAAGTTAAATGAGATTAAGCATATGAAATCACTTTGAAATCCTTCTACCACGGACTAGTTCATTATGAGACCAGGCTGAACAACCCCTCCCTGAGCTCCACTTCTCTTTCCTACCCACAGGAGTTCAGGCAGAGGTCTCCCAAGATCCCTGTGGCTAAAAGTTTCAGAGTGAGCATGTTGAAGTTGGATCTGTGACTGGAAGAGCCATAGGCAAGAAGAAGGTGGAGTTTCAACAATGTGAGCTCCTCTGATAGACACTCAAGGACCCACAGTCTGGCAGTCCTCAAACTTAGAAACCCTCTCTCGGAACGGAATTTGTGTTTTAGCTTCAGGAAAAGGCTCTGTTGTTGAAAGAATGTGAAGAAGCCCGGGTGTGGGGGGCACTGTGTGCAGTCTTTGTGCTAGACTTTGGTATATAACTGACCCCATGTATTCCTCACAATGTCCCTGTGATGGGAGTAAGACCACGGCTGTTTTATGGACGAGGACCCTGGTACTCAGAGACATTTAGTACCATACCCAAGGTCATACAGAAAGAGGCATGTGGCACCAGCATTTGGAGTCCTATATATCGGGCCACAAAGCTTATTTTTAAAGAAAGTACATGGTATAAAGAGGTTATATTTGTTACCAAGAATATAATGTTCTTATAAAACTTTAAAAAGGAGATGGCTCAAGAAATACTAGGAACTTTAAGTTTGAAGTCCCTAGTCCTTAGTATAAGAATGCTCCAATAGGGCATAGCTTCCTAAAATCTATAGAACTCAATTCCCTTCATTATTTTGTGTCTTTAGGTGAGATGTCTTTAGGTCACAGGCTTCAGTGGGTGTGATGATGGTGGTCAGATGTGTGCTTTCTTGGATCAGTCATTTCCAGAGCTGAAAAGAAAGGGCAGGTGGCAGAGGGTGGATGCAGGAAGTGGCAATAGGAGAAAGTCTAGTAGGAGGGAAACACCTCTGAGGGTCCAGCAGTAGGAAAAGGGAGAGCACGTAGACCTTTAGCTAAGGTCTCTCAATTAGTTGGAGATCAGTTAAAGGGATGGGGACAGGAAGTAGTTAAGGTTGCAAATCTAAGGTTGAGGGAAGGAGCAAGCAAAGACTTCTGGGCTTGGATTTCATAGGATTCCCAAAGAGTTACCAGTACATGGTATCCGAATAAGACCTGAGTCTAATTATAGGAGTATGAGCAGGATGATCAATGCAGGAGCAGGATAAGCAGAGCAGGTAACTTGATGCAGAATCCTATGAAATACCAAACAAGGACTCTTACGGCCCTGTGTCTGGGAATGGCATGTGTAGGATTTTGCCAAATGCTGACATCAGAAAGGACACTAAAGGCAGAGGGAAGAGCATGTGCCAAAATGTAAATGCTGAATGTTCTTGGCATGTTTGGAGCAATAGCAAATAGTCTGGCTTTAAATTGAGGGAAGTAGGGGCGCCTGGGTGGCTCAGTTGGTTAAGCGACTGCCTTCGGCTCAGGTCATGATCCTGGAGTCTCGGGATCGAGTCCCGCATCGGACTCCCTGCTCAGCAGGGAGTCTGCTTCTCCCTCTGATCCTCCCCCCTCTCATGTTCTCTCTCTCTGTCTCATCCTCTCTCTCAAATAAATAAATAAAAAAAAAAAAAAAAAAAAAAAAAAGACTAAAAACGTTTTAAAAAAATAAATAAATAAATAAATAAATAAATAAATAAATTGAGGGAAGTAACACTGAGAAAATGTTTGGGGGGAGCATATTACAGAAGACCTTGAATGTCAACTTAAAAAGCCTAGAGTTTGTGGGGAGTCAACAAGTCTGGGTGATTCTAACTGGTGGAAGATAGAGGAGAAGAGGAGACAAGGCTCATGGTAGGTGTTTTGTAGGGGAGAAATGGATCGTACATAGATTATTGCTGTAGGATCACACACAGCAAAGGGATGAATGACAATATCCAAGCTACAAGAGATGTTGAAGACTCTGTTAATTTCCTTATTTTATAGCTAGGGAGACCAGCCTACAGAGTGGAAATCACAGAGATCTGTGCAGAACTAGAAATAGTGCTTATTCTAGTCGGTCATACCTCAAGATTGCAAAGTTAATAGAAGAACAATAGAGTTCTCCAAATTCTGACGTTGTTGGTTATAAAAATAAGCAGGAGGGGGGGATCAGAACAGTGTCCTGGGAGTGGGGCTGAATAATTAAACTCAAAGCCAATTTTCTGACCTAAATTTGTGGAGTCCAAGGATTGACCATAGGTGGCCCTTGGCTCTTCTCCCCAACTTCTGCAGGTTGGCTTCATTTATATTTGATCCCTTAGTCTGTAAGACTTTTTAACCCATAAACTGCACAAAACATAGCAAAGTCAGGCAAATACTTGCAAGAGACTTTCTATTTTGTGGACTTAGCCTGGAAATGCAATCTGATTCCAAGAAAGAGCCAGACACCAAATCTAGGGAAAGGCAAGATCAGTATGAAGAGAAATCCAACCACATTACCAGCCACTGACTAACATGTCCCCTTTCCCTCGACAGGAGCCTAAATGGAGGAGGGAAAAACAGTTTCTAATACCTGATACTCCCAACATGACAGAGACCCTTTGCTTATCTCTCTGTTTTTGTTACACCCCAGTACCCTGGTGAGATCCAGTCAAAGTGCACATGGAATCCAGAGGAAGAAGTCATTGCTACTGGGGGAACCAGAGGGCTCACCAGAATTAGTTTTTGAAAGATCAGAAGGTAATTTTTAAGACCGAGGAAAGACAGAAAGGTTTTCCACCAGAGGAAATCGTGTGTACACAGACATAAAAGACTATTGGCTAGAAGCAAGCAGATCAGTGTAGCAAGAAAATGAGGAGATGAGGGTGTGGAGGAAGAAAAGCATTCCAGGCTTGGGTAAGGGCATTCAGGTGTGGGAGACCCTGAGTGTCAGAAATGGTTCTGTGTGGGGTGAGCCTAAGTGCCAGAAGGAACAGAGAGGGAGACGCAGCTAGAAAGGGGGATGGCTCAGGCCCAGGAGGGCTAGGACTACCCCTCTAAGGAGCCTGCCTTTTATTCAACAGGGAGTAATGGGGGGCCACTAACAGTGTCTGAGAAGGGGGTGACACCATTCATTAAAACTGTGCTTTTGAGAAAAATGATTGGAAAATGAGAAATGGGGAAATGCTTAAAAATGTGTGCTCAGATAGGACACTCAAAGGGACACAAACCTAGGGCTTTGCTAGTGCTGTAGACCCAGTTCTACCAAGGACTGTCCCCAGGCTTCCCATCTGCACCAACATCTCCCTTGTCCAAACACCTTACTGCTAACACAGCTCCTGGTCCTTGGACCTCTAACAACACTACTAACTATAAATTTTTGCCTCCCTTGTGCTGTGAACGGCTGTAACCTCTATCTCCAGCACACAGCAAAGTGTCAGCCCCATGGGAGTATTTGTTGAATGAATGCAGGCTGAGATGCCTGAATAAATCAGTGGATGAATGGAAATGGGATGCAGCTGTGTGCCCCACCCACCTACTCTCTTTCCCTGCCCACGCCCCTCTGGGTCCTAACATGGGCTGGGTAAATAGGGCAAAGTTGTTTCTTCATTGGTAGTACAACATTAATTACTTCTACGTGCCATTTGGTTACCCCTCAAACAGGAAATGTGAGGGCAAATGTAACCAGTCCTCTGGGTGACTCTGGGAGGTGCTGTATCCTATGACCAGGACACCACGAACGCATCTCACACCATCTGTCAGTGCTGCCCATACGGACCCATACACACCCACACCCAGGGAGCCGAGACCCGTTTGATACTGAACGTGGCTGACTAAAGGATGGGCACAGTTGGATCCTCAAGACCCGCGTGTACCTGGCTCAAGGTCCTAGGCATAGGATCCTTCCAGATAAGGAACTGTGCCAGGTGGTAATCACTGGCCTTTCACAACCAGTGTCTGTCTTTACTGGAATATACAACAGTACTGCAAAGTAGGTCTTATTGTCCCCATGTGACAGATGAGGGATCCAGAGCCTAAAGTGGTTAAATCCGTGGTTTTCAACCTGGCTGTAGTGTACAGTCATCTGGGGAGTTGTGATTCTGAGGACCAGGCCCCAGCCCAGGCTGCTCCAATCCATTTCTGGAGTGAGACTCAGACATCCATGTACAAGGTTCCATGACTGATGAGCAGAAACCCCAGGACTGGAACTCAGGCTCCCCCAGCCTTAGGATCTTTCTAAAGCTCCGTTGGCATTAAGTAATATTCTGCTCTAGAATGGTCCCGAGGAGCTTTCAGTCCAGTGTAAGCAGGAGCTGCGGGACGGGAGGATGCAGGGAAGGCAGCGGACGGGGAAAGAGGTTTCTCATCAGTTTGTCAGTTCCTATGCTGTCGGCTTTCGATCACAAACCAAAGGATTTATTTTCGGCTTTGATGGTGTGTTCACTATTCAGGTTCCTCCCACCCATCCTACTCTGAACACAGCCTCTTTCCTGTCCAGCGGGGCCTTCCTAGCACGGAGGCCCGGCCTCTGCCTCTTCTTTGACTGGGGCAAAGCAAAGGGCCGCTTTGGTAGTTTTATGGGCTGCCTCTCGGGCTGCTGACACAGCCGCCTGACAGATGGCCTGCCACATTGCGCTGCTGGGGCCGTGTCCCCCAGTCCACCAAAGGCCCCCACTCAGGGCATGTGCTTTGGCTTCTTTTTATGAGAAGAGTTGTGTTAGCCCATGAATCACAGAGTAACCATGCTGGAAAGAACCTTCAAGGTAATCTAGTTTACTACCTGCACGATCACCACTCCCTGGACACTTTTCTGATGGGAAAATGGAGGCTTATTTGATAATTAAGTAGTAATAACCATAAAGTCCAACATAGTAAAACACTTCAATACCAAGAAATTATTATAAAAACAGATGTTTATTTTCCATCCACTATATGCCAGAGACTTTGCATACATTACCTTGATGAGTGCCAAGGGCCACTGCATTGCACACATCCACGGGTCATCCATCACCTCAGAGTACGTGTGCCCTTGCCAGAATGTTCACGGGTCTCCTAGAATAGTGCCAGTCATAACTTGTGTGGCCATTCCTTGTGGCCCTCTTAAGACTGAGGACAACCTCATGAGGAAGCTGCCGTTCCTGTAGTGGTTCAGGGTATGACCCACACAGCCCCTTTCCTTCTGGAGCACAAATGGCTCATCACACAAAGATTACCAGCCAAATGGGAAACAAGCTATCACTTTTTAAGTTTATGTGGTCACCATGTGTATCGGGGAGCTCTTGTTACATAATGGGTTACTCCAAAACTTGAAGGGTTCAAAACAAGGACCATGTGTTGTTATTGCTCACAAATCTACAGGTCAGTGCTGATCTGGGCTTGGCTGACCTTCGTTGAACTCATTGATATATGTGCATCAACCAGTGAGTCTGTTGAGGATGGCTATCTATGATGGCCTTGGCTAGGCTGGCTTGGATGACTGGGATCTCTCTTGCTCACTCTCTTGGTCTCCCTTCATTCAGAAAGTTAGTCTAGGCTGTGCGTGGAGGGCACAGAGTTTCAAGAGTGTGAAGGGGAGCAGGTAAGACCTCTTGAGGCCAGAACCCAGGCCTCATGCAATCACTTCTCCTGCTCTACTTTGAGGCCTGTCCAATTATAGGGGTAGAGAAATTAACTTCACCTCTCAAAGAGAGCAGATACAAAAACTTGTGGCCACTTTTTGTCTACCATACCCTTTAACTCAAAGGTCATGGGTTACCTCTGTTAGAGAGCATGCCTTAGGTGTCTACCTGAAAGCAGCTGACCCACACTCTCCCTGTGATAAGTCCACTTACAGGTGGAGTATTGGGAACACAGAACCGAAGATGGAGGTTTTTGTCCAAGGCGGTGACCCCACCTACTAGCCAGGGGTTAGAGTTTGACCTCCACTGGTACTGAGCTCTTTAGACACTCCTTTTCAGCAAGAAGTATATATGAAAGTGGAAGAGTCTACAGGGCTTCCACTGAGCACTGAGGGGGAAGAGAATGCACATTCTCTCCTCTGTGGATCAAGGTGGGAATGTGGTAGAGGAGAAGGTCCCTTCTTAATCAGCAGTCCCCAGATCCAGATAAGGAAATGGAGGCTCAGAGAAATTGATACATGCCTAAGAACACACAGTAAAAAAGATAAGGCATACTGCTCAAATTTTAATACCAAGGCACTAAGATCAGCCTTGTTCAGGTTCCCATCCTCTATAGCTTCTAGCCCTTTGCTGAGTGAGCCAAACAAGGATCTCAAATGTATTGGGCAGCTGCTTTGGTCCAAGCACCGTACTAAGCACCTTCATAAAAAGTAGTGCAAAAATCGTTACCACTCCAAATGACTATTACTATCCTAATAATTAATGAAGAACAGTAGACTCAGTAATGATAAGATGTGTTCAAGGGGCTCCTGGGTGTCTCAGTCAGTTAAGCTGCCAACTCTTGGTTTCAGCTCAGGTCATGATCTCAGGGTTGTTAGAGCCCCATGTAGGGCTCTGTGCTTAGTGGGGAGTCTGCTTCAGGATTCTCTCTCCCTCTGCCCTTCCTCCCACTTGAGCGTGCTCACATGCATGCTCTATTTTTTTTTTTTTTAGGGAAAATTCTTAGAAAAGAAAATGATGGGATGTGTTCAAGACTACACAGTTAGTAAATAAATAAAATCTTTAAAAAAAAAAAAGGCACCTGGGTGGGTCAGTCGTTAAGCGTCTGCCTTCAGCTCAGGTCACGATCCCAGGGTCCTAGGATCGAGCCCCACGTTGGGCTCCCTGCTCCATGGGAAGCCTGCTTCTCCCTCTCCAATTCCCCTGCTTGTGTTCCTGCTCTCGCTGTGTCTCTCACTTTCAAATAAATAAATAAAATCTTAAAAAAGACTACACAGTTAGTAAATGGAACAACATGGACCTAAATTTGAATTAAGGCTCTCACCAACCCCAAATGCTCTGGTGTATAGGTAACTACTGGATCCCCTTGTCATGCATTGCACACAGCAGGCAAACTGGGTTATTTTTCTCCCCAGAAGATTCTTCCTTATTCTTTTATTCATGCTTTCCCTCTACAAGGAATGTACCAGCAACCACCTTTTTGGTGATGTAACATTTCCCCCTCTCCCCCTACATCTGTTACCCTACCTGTAAGCTCTACCCTATAAGACCCCTACCATCTTTGAGGCGCCTGGGTGGCTCAGTTGGTTAAGTGTCCAACTTTGGCTCAGGTCATGATCTCAGGGTCCTGAGATCAAGCTCCACGTTGGGCTCCCTGCTGAGCGGGGAGTCCGCTTCTCTCTCTTTCTCCCTCTGCCCCTCCCCCTGCTCATGCTAATGTGTGTGCGAGTGCGTGCGCTCTCGCTCTCTCTCAAATCTTAAAAACAACAACAAAAAAAAAACCTACCATCTTTAAAGGACCAGCTGAAATACCACTCCCTCCAAGATCCAAAATTAAGGTCTGCTCTTATCCTAACAGGAAGTCCTCTCTCCCTGCTTCCTCTGTGCTCCTATCTTCCAGTGCATACCACTTTTTGCCATACGCTGGTACTACTTGGTTCCTTTTATCTCCTATGCCTTGAAAGCTTATTGGGCCACAGGGCTCATCACTATAACCCCATTGCCCAGAATGGAGTCTTGTCATTGAGGAGACAAAGCAAAAAAAAAAATATGATTTCCATACGCAGGTGACAGGAATTGAGTAAATCCTCCTTTGCTGTTAGCAAACCTGGAAGACTGCCTGGAGGGAGCTGTGGGTCTGGGATCAGGAGCAATTTCTGAGTTTCCTTGTTGCTTTCAGTCTTTCTCATCCCTTTGGTCTCTGATGTCTAAAAGGTGTTGAAAGCACTTTGGTAGAAATCAGTAGTTTGTCAAGCGTGGTTATGGCTGTTCTTGGAAAAGAGCAGGGGGAAAAAAGTATGCACAGACTGGTGTGGTAATAATTTAAGTTTCAGCCAAGTGAGATGTGGAGGCCTGCTTGAAGTGACACATTTCTGGCAGCTGATTGTCCTTGGAAAAGATAAAAGGGAGAATGAGAAGAGAGCATTTTGTGGGAGTGCACGCCATTTCCAAACGAAGCTTTGTTTCTCAGTCTCGCAGAAAAGAAGGGATGGGAGTAGTGACTTTCTAAAAGTAAAGGAGACCAAGTCTTCACTCCCTGTGTGTCAGGCATGATAATTCTTAGCATGTGTCCACTGCTTTCTGCTCCATAGCCTTTCCCAGCTGCTCTCAGTCTCCAGCCCACGGAGGAGAGAAACCCGGTGAAGAGCGAGACGTGCGGGAAGCTGGAACTCAGGGTGTCATGTAAATTTTTCATCGTCTCTCTTAAAGACCCTTTTAGTATGGCACGTGTTTTCTTTTCCATGACCTTTGATTCTTCTTCCAAGACATGAAGACTGACTCTTTGAAGACCACTCTTCCCTGCCAGGCGATCTAATCCACAGGAAGTGATCCAAGACCAAAGAACAAAAGGAGCCAGAGAAAGGCTTTAAGTAAAAGAGACCCTTCTGGCCCCAGATCCTAGTCAGGGCTTGCCTGTGACCCACCTCATGACCTTGGGCAAGACACTTCACTTTCTTATGTTTCCTGGGCAGAGAGTTCATCATGCCCTCCCCTCTGCTCCCAACATATTTTCAGCACCATATTATCACTTACGTTTTATAGCCTATGTATTGTTGGTCTGCGAGTCACCTCTTCAGGGATTCTCTCCCCAATCCTCCCGCATAGAGCGGCGGCTTCCAAGTTCTCTGTCTCAGCCCCGCGTTGGTGACTTCATAACCTGGATCACAATTGATCATACTGTCTTGGTATCTCTGCTTCCTTGGGAGAGGTCCTGGTGGTCTCCCCAACCGCAAGGCCAGCTTCATGAGGACAGGGCCAGGTCTGTTCTGTTCACCAGCCTGTACCTTGGTGAAGTCACACCTCAAATACTGATGGAGTGGATGATGCCTCCTGCAGGAGATGGGGGGGGGGGGGGCCTCTTTTAGTCCAGGATCTGGTATGAGCTAGTGCTCAGTTAAGGTGGTGCTGATGACAGAGGCCTGTCTCCACCCCTCACCTCCACTCTATAGCCTTGGCCCATGAGAGAGAGAGCATCTACTTCCATCCTTGTACTCAGGGTTTCCACCCCTTATCAGGTTCTCCTGAGAGAAGGGATTGTCCACATGGTTGGAAACACCCTGACAGTCCTGGTCCCTGAATTGTGAGTGGGCAAGGACACTCCGTGGAAACGTACCACGTGGCTGGGAATGTACCCCTCCTGAAGCATGAGGAACAGGATTCTGCTCCCTCCCTCTGGGCTCACGCATATGGGCTGTATTGCCTGCTTCCTATCTGCCTGCAAGAGGTGCCTGCCAAGCAGGCATCTCCCAAGTGTTCTGCTCTGTGACTCCTGATGGGACAAGAGAGTCAGGGTGGCAATCCTCAGTCATATGGTGGTTTGGGTAGGTGAACTTGGGCTTGGCTTCGCCAACCCAGACATCTCACTTTGTAGACCTGAGGCCATAAAACCAAATCAGGTCCAGGGTGTAAGTAGAGCATATGCTTAGGTCTGGGCCACCTTCTCCAAGACAGCCTTACCAGTGCTTTTCCGTGTGGCAGTCTATGGTTGCCCAGATGTCAGTACAACTAGGATTTAACTTTCTGTTTCCTAAGGGATTTGTGTACTGGGTACGTTGGGAGACAGAAGGATAACTCTGGGGATTCAAGTGCCAAACTCTACCCCAACACCTAACAGTATTTCACTTCTCAGCATGTAGTTCTTAGACCACCTGGATCCTAAAAATGCGGAATCTGAGTGTAGAGTATCTACATGCAGGGAACACTCCAGGTGATTCCTACACTTAAAATTTGAAAACCATGTCCTTAGTGATCTGCTGAATAAATAAATGAGAATAAATTCCTGTGAATTTGACAGATGGCCCCTGTAGATCGATGGAGCCAATTCTGAGATTCTAGGTTTACTCTGTCACTCTTGAGAATTTGATTTTTTATGAAGAGGTCTCTAGTAAAGGCTTATGGGCCTTGGCATTAGACCCATCTGAGCTAGGGTCACAGCTCCATCATTCCCCCACTGTGCAACCTTAAGCTGGGTACCTAACCTCTCTGAACATCAGTTTCTTCAATATACAAAATTGGAAGACTATTATCCATTTCTTAAGGTAACTGTGAGGATGACTAACTTAATATGCAGTTTTGGGTGCATAGAAGCAGTTAGTGAATATGCTGCAAAAGAAAAGTTAAGTGAAAAAATAAAACTTTCACCCCTGAAAGGCATAGAGTACAAGGATGGGATATGCCTGTGGTAAAGAATCTGTTGAAGCTTTGAACTTGCGTCCGATTCTGGGGTCAATGTGCACACACTCACATGTGCACAGACACACTTGTATCTGATTAGTCTCACTGCTGCAAAGCAGAACATGGCCTATTCCGCCCATGGGTGTGCCTGAACGAAGTCTCTGTTTGCCCGAAGCTGACCTCTGCCAAGTCTTTACAGTAGGCATACCTCGTTTCCATAACCTTGCGGATAACAAGTGCCCTATCTTCTCTGGAAGGAAATAAACATGCAAGGCCACACTGTTTTGTCTTAGAGCCTTCGGTTAATAGATACCTGTGAAACTAACTGGAGCTCATTAGTTAGGTAAAGCATTCTTGTTGGAAAATTATTCCTAAAACCCAAATCAGAAGGCCTGCACTGGAAGCTACTAGGAAATGATTTTCTAGTTCAATGCCCTCTTTTTACAGATGGAAAAAAAAGGCTCAGAAAGAGGATGCGACTAGCCCCAGATCAGCTATATAGCCAGTTTCTGGTTAGAACACAGCTGACCATAGCAAGCCATGAGGCAAGGCCTGGGACAGGCCTAGAACTCTGTGCAGAGTGCTTCAAAGAGCACGTGTTTCTTTGGTCTGTATGAGAGAGAAGACTCTGTTCTTTTGCCACACAAGGCCTCCATGTTTGTCCCTTCCCCCTTAGGACACCGTAAAATTCCCCTTTATCATTAGGGGGTAAGGGACCTCAACAACTTCTTTGTCCAGAAGATCGATTTCTAGGAAGCCACGTGCCAGGCCTGTTTATTTAGTCCTCTCAACTATCCCTAGAGCTGGCTGTCCGCCTCTTCCTGGTGGAGAGGGAAATTGAAAAGTGCCAAGCGGCCCTGAGGCTCCGAATCACACAGCTCCAAGCTACCCTTCCCTGCAGGACGAGGCAGCACTGTCTAGTTTCTGCAGACCTTCTCTTCCCACCACACCCTGCTGCACCTGCTGCTTATTTATCTGTCACTCATAAAATCACCGTTTCTATTTGCTAGATCAGTTTCTTTAATGGAAAGTATGCTTCATGGGGGCAGGGGATCTTGTCCGTCTTCCTCTTGAGTATTTGTGTAGGCCTTGGGAAATGCCCAACACTCGAGAAGGAAGGGAGGCAGGGAGGGAAAGAGAAAAGGATTCTGCTACATGCCCCTGAGCCTTTATTCTCTGTTCTAGAATCAGATCAAAATGATGACAAACCCTCAAAGGTACATAGCCTTCATCTTCATAAATGTCTTTACAGGGCTACTGGGAGGATCCAGAGAATGCAAAGTGGAAAGAAAAGGCATCTTTACCTCAATTTTATGCATACACTCCTAACATAATCCTCTCCTGAGAACTACCGAGTCCTAAGAGCCGGAAGGGCCACGGGGTGCTGCAGCTCCTTTTTCCCGTCTCCTTCTGTGGAGCATTGCGGGCAATAATGGGTGGCGGTGGGGCCGTGCACAAGAGGAAGGGATCTGCTCCGGGACGCCTTCCAGAGCCCTGTCCCCCAGACAGAGCAGATGCCTGACAAGAGTTTGGGAAGAGCATGTGCAGAAGGAACAGCACTTGCAAGGGACACACATCTGAGAAAGTGTGGTGTCTTCCGGGAAGGATGTGGCTGGAGCCCAAGGTGTGGAGAAGAGCAGATACAGGTGCTGAAACTGGAACCATGCACAGGGACCCGACCTCGGGGAGGCCTGGAATGCTTGGACATCAGCCTGGAGATGGAGCGACAGCTGTTAGTTGTAGGCCCGAGTGTGGCCCCACCCGAGCATCCTGTTCGTGCTGCTTCTTTAAAGCCCTCTCCTAAGGGCAGAATGGAGCAGGGCAAGCCTCAGGGCGGCCAGAACAGTTAGGAGGCTGGAAGGAACATTCTGGAGAGAGGGAACAGAGACTGCCCTGAGGCTGTCACAGGGCATTGCTGCAGAGGGCAGAAAGTAAGGAGAGACTCAGGCAGAGTCAAGGTCAGAGTGGGCCTTGCTTCTGGGAGGGCCTCCATCTGCCCAGGGTCTCTACAGCAAGTAGAGGGCAACCTAGGGCCTCCGTCTCCTAGGACAGTGTTCTTGCCCGCGTGGGGCAAGCGCTGCCTCACACACCCCTGTCCTGTGGCAGGGGCCCTGTGCTCCGCGAGCCCCCAGCTCGGCCACCTGCTCTTGGCCCTAGGCCTGTCTGCCTCTGTTTCCCATCACAAAATTAAAGTTTCCTCACTTTACTCCCCTCACCAGGAAGGCCGAGTGGTGACAGTGCTGTCTGTCATGGGAAAATATTCCATTTCCTCTACCTCGAGGGTTAAGGTGAGCTCTCCACCCCCTACTGAGTTACCTCTGTTCACTCACTCACTCCTTGAATACTTCTTTTATGCTGAGTACTGGGACCTACCTACCTGGCTTCTCAGGACCTCTCCTCACTTTATCTTTGAATTTTAACATTAAACAAGCCTTCAAAGATTTTGGAATTCACCTAGGCTCAAGGTAAGCCTGTGACTCGTCCAAGGCCGCAGCAAGTAAGTTGGCAGGTCAGGCCTCTCGAGGGACTCCCAGCTCCGTGGGATTTCCCTGAGCTCTTCGCGGCCTAGGCAATCAGGACTTTGAACTTTGGTCTCCTCGAACCAGAATGCTTTTCCTGGTAGGAGCCAGCAGGTGAATGCTGCTCCCTGCCCCCAGCCCCGGCCCCAAGTGAGGCAAGCACAGAGCGGGTTCCCAGCACCGGGGCCGCACCAGCCGGCATGCTGACACACATGCTCTTCTTCCTTCCCTCTTTCTGCCGGGATGTGCTCGTTGATGAGCTGTGGAGCACATCCAGAATGTTTTTGGAGCTGTTAGCTATTATGTCCTAAAAAATAATAAATTGCACACTGTGGCTCTGTGTCTTTCCCTCTTTGTTTCAAAGCAACTAGAGAGCTAGAAATACCAAGCCTTCTTCCAGGGTCCTTCTCGTGTCCGAGTTACCACCAACGGGAGGGTCCCACCGGCCCTGGAGCCCTTGTTGACTTTGAAAAGCTCACTCAGCACCCGCTGAGAGCCCTCTTGGCCCCCAGGCCTCGGGAGGAGCCTTCCCGAGCTCCTTTGTGCAGACACAGACAGCAGGCTGCCCATTGTGGGCAGAGCACGGAGCTCTGCCCCCAGCCCGCTGCCTGCCTGCTCCTCGGGCCACCACGTCTGCGTTTATTATTCCAGATGATAAAGCGTACTGTCCCGAGGAGTTCAAAGCCCCAAATAACGCGGCTGCCTCATGGGCAGGAAAGTTGTGGTGCTTGATTTCCTAGCGGCCAGCCTCTTGCTCTCTCCTCCCACCCCCCAGCTCTCCCTTGCTCTCCTTTTCTTTCCTTCAAAGGCCGTATTCCCCCAGCCTCTTCCCTTCTTTGTCTTTCCCTGATTTTTTTTTCCCCTCTCCGAGAGCCCCTGAGGCAGCCCTGTAGAAAGCAGTTGGAGATCCCGGGGTTACTTGCTAAGGGCCTCCTTGGGCACTGATAATGTATAAAAGCCATTCTTCTTCATTTTTGTCTTAGGCCACACATTTTGAGTGGGTGTTTATAAAACAGGCTGATAAATGCCCAGCTTTCAAACCAGGGGATAGAAATTCTGGGGCCCAGCCTGCCTGGAATATTAGTTTACTAAAAAGGCTGGTCAGAAGTGGGAATATCTATATGCAGCAGAATGGACCAGAAAATTAGATGACTCTGCAACATTCCTAGATTTGTCATCTTGGGAAAATTATATTTCTGCGGTCCTCGGTTTCTAATACATCTAAAGGGATTAGGAGATCTTTGTCCTGCCCTCTCTGAGGAAGGATTGAAGCTTACCTAGGATCACAGATAGGAAAATCCTTTGGTGCCCGTGTGATGCTGTAGTAATATAATGGACTCCGTATGACCCATGGTTATTGTAAGAAGAAACAAGACTACGTATATAAACTTCCTCACATGCTGTCAAGCACAAATAAACATTAGCTGCAATTATCACTTGCCGCTGGGCCAGGTCCCCCAAGTAGCAGGCTGAGATGGGGATGTGCATGCAGAGACTCTGTCAGGGAATGTTCTCAGGATTCCCCACATCCTGAAAGAGAAGGGACGATGGAAGGCCCAAGCAGAGGAAGATGTGGGTTACAGTACAGCCTCAACAGAGGTCTCAGCTAAGAAAGCTCTAAAGTGGGGAGGGCCTTTCATTTACCCACAGTTGGGGGAAGGGAGCCAGGCATTTATATCTCACCCCCGGAGTTCAGTCATTGGATGTGGGCTGCCCTACAAAGACCTTGTGATCTCAGGAGAGACTGTTCTCTTCAGCTGATGCAATCCTCAAAGGGGACTAAGAATTGAGGGCTGTCTGCTGGCAGCCCTCCCAGCAGCTGGAGGAATAATTCCTTAAGTGCAGAGGCAAGGTCTGGGCCATGCATCCCAGCGTCCCCTACATCATTATTATTACATAAATACAGGGATTTATTTTGTTTCTTCATGTGGCTGAAAAAATTCTGATACTGGCTTAAGAGTCTGTAATTAGAAATGGGGAAAAATGTCTACCTAACCAGCCAGTAAGTAACCACTGATCAACAGCTGTTCAAAGGAACACGTCAGACCGATCCAATAGGCCCACAACAAAGAACCCTGATTTACAAGACCACTTATAACAGCCTATTGATCTTCCAGCCTTGCACTCTCTGTCATCCCCTACTGGCCAATTCTGTGTACTGCCTCGATGGTTCTTTCTTACTTGCCTCTGATTATATCACCCTATTGCTTAAACAAAACCAAGGGCTTCCATCTCCTAAGGAAACAGTCAGGACTCCTCTTTACAACTGCTCTACCTGCCCTTTTAGCAGCCTCATTCCCTGCCCCTGTCCCCCCTCCCCCTGCCTCGTGACCCCAGCAGCATCCTACATTCCAGGTATAGCACCGTGTCCACACCTGGAATTCTCCCCCACATTTTTTTCATGATGGATTCCTATGTAGCCTTTGACGCCCCGCCCGAGTGCCCCCCATGGTGTGTGTTGCCTTCACCTCTGGGAGAACACGTGCAGCACTGCGGCGGGGAGCTGGCTTGACTTCACAGCCAGTCAGCCTCGCTTTGAATCTAGTCTACCCGTTCCTGACTTGAAGCTGTTCTGCAAAGTCTCCTAAGGGCTCTGAGGCAGTTTCCTTATCTATATGGATTCCTTATCTATATACATATTCTTATCTATATGATCAAAATAATCAAAGGATTATCAAAGGACTGTCGTGAAGATGAAATCAGGTGACAGGTAAACTACCTGGCTGAGCGCCAGGCCTGGAGACCATGCTACACTCCGTTTCGGGGTTCGTGGGGAGCAGTGTCCAATACTGTGTTCTCGGAGCACAGATTTGGCACAGCAGAGGTGTCTCCTGTACTGGACGCTAAGTTCTCTGAGGGCAGGTTCTGTTTCTCCTCGCTTAGGATTGCATTCCTAATGCATAGCTCCGTGCCTCAGGCCATTTTTAAATAAATATTCTGGAAATGTTAAAATCAATGGACTTGAACAGAATTCCTTAAGGTTCTCTAATGTAGAGGGCATCCATGTCCTTTTTCGAGAAGAGTAAAATGCAATCCCATACCCTGGGGACCGGCCCTGGAGCCTTGGCAGCTAGACCAGAGGAGGACGGACTGGCCTGCCATGATGACGAACACCCCATCTTTTTCTCTTTTCCAGGCAGCTGCACTCCACAGGGACGCAGCCGTGCTGGACAAGCTCAGACTAAACACACAGACATCACTGTCTCCACGTGTGCTTCTAATGTGTCCACTTCCAACTCGGGAGAAGGCTCCTGGGGACAGTGAATGGGACTGAGACCACCTCAGAGTAATTTTGAACCTGTGGACCTGTCATCCTCCTGTCACTCTTTCTGGAGCAGCCTCAGGATCAGTCCACAGGGCAATGACTCTACATTTCTGTCTGACCACGCCACTCAGCCTTCATGACCTGGGCCCAGGCCAGCTCACCAGATCCTCCTTCTACGAAAAGAGCAAATTGTATGGCTGACAGGAATTCCACAGAGATGAGACCGTCCCCTCTTGGCTTCTTTAATTGTTCCTCATAAGGAACATGTATGATATAATGATGGGTGTTTGGAGGAACTCATCTTCAGACAGTAATTTGGGGAGGGGAACCCTCATAAACACTAAAAAGACCAAGAATATCAAAGATGGCATTCTTCTTTCACTTGATATTGAGCAAATAGTTATTAAATGTCCACCATGTGCTAGACATTAGTCTGTGCGCTGGAGGTCCGAGGAAATGAGACCTCCGCTGTACCCACATGACGCTGACGGCTAACCAGGCAGGCGGTGTGATAAGCACTGTGGTCAGCTACGGGCACTTGCAGATCAGAGCCCCACTGCAGACTTGGAAAGGCTCCCAAGAACATGGTAATTAAGCTGAGTCTTGAGGGATGTCTCAGAGTTACTCATGTGAGAACAGGCAGAAGGTAGAGCAGGAAAGAATGTGTTTCTGTCAGAGGAGATGGGGTGTGAGAAAGCACAGAGGTAAACAGCGTCGGCCATTAAAAATGACACCTCCAGGGGCGCCTGGGAGGATCAGTCAGTTAAGCATCTGCCTTCGGCTCAGGTCATGATCGCAGGGTCCTGGGATCGAGTCCCGCATCGGGCTCCCTGCTCGGCGGGAAGCCTGCTTCTCCCTCTCCCACTCCCCCTGCTTGTGTTCCTGCTCTCACTATCTCTCTCTGTGTGTCAAATAAATAAATGGAATCTTAAAAAAAAAAAAAAATGACACCTCCAGTCACTGTGGCTGGAGCACTGAGTGTGCAGATGAGGCAGAGACCCTATAGTGGAGGGACATGGAAGCCATGTGGGGACAGCCAGATCTTAAGAGCACAAAAGAGCCTGTAAAGCCTGTGAAGCAAGATCCTAAAATCTAAACCAAAAGTCCGCTGTGGAGGACATACCTGCCACATTCATTCAGTGTGAGTCTCCCAGTGTCCACATCCTATGCGGGCCCTGTGCACACCCTAAATTATCAATTATCAAATGTAAGAAACCTTAAAGGTTTCTTTTAGAACATGCCCAAACCTGAGGAAATATGAGAAACAGAGACTAATGGACTAGTGTGGTTAATTTGTTGTGGCAATGGGCTAGCCGGGGCAGCACAACTGTTTGGTCAGATACTGATCTAGATGTTGCTATCTACATATGCTTTTGTAGATACGATTAACAATTACAGCCAGTTGATTTTGAGTAAAGCAGATTAGCCTCCGTAATGGGAGTGGGCCTCATCCAATCAGTTAAGGCCTTGAGTGCAAACATTGAATTTCCCTGAGAAGAGGGAATTCTGCCTCAAGACTATTAACACAGAAATCCTGCCTGAGTTCCCAATCCACTGCCCGGTGCTAAGGATTTGAGACTCAAGACTGCATATCAACGTTTACCTGAACTTCCCGCCTGCCAGCCCACCCTGCAGGTTTCTGACTTGTCAGCTTCTATAATTGCATGAGCCAATTCCTTAAGATTAATCTGTCAGGTGGAGATAGATGACAGATGATAGAGGAGCACGCACAGATACCTACATACATGTGCATCTGTGTGCACACTTGTACTATTAGTTCTGTATCTCTGGAGAAACCTGACTGATACAGCCAGGATTCAGAAAACACACTCCAAACTTTATTCTTTTTGAACTTCTCTGGGTCCCTTGCCTCCTCAGCACAATGGGGACTAACCACTGCCTCCCAGGATGACTTTGAGGATTAACTGGATACGTGAAGCCACTCAGCACATACTGGCTAGCACATAGTAGGTGCTTCAGACTGTTTCCTTCTCCCTTTTCTTGCTTGCTTGATAGGACAGATCCATACCCAACGAAACGGCTTTTTTTTTTTTTTTTTCCCTGCTGACACAGGCTGCCCTGGACGAAATCTGATCTAGAATGGGAAGTGCTAAACAAATAGAAAAGAATTTACTCTCGGTAGTATTTTGCCACCGTGATGGATGGCTGCTCCTAAGGCTCTTTCTCAAGAGTTCACAGGAGAGAAAAATGTCCAGGCTTGATTTTCTATGTGTGTGGAAAATAAATTTTATGACAAGGGTGGCGACATTTGGACGGGGAGAGGGCTTAGCCGAGGAATTAAACATGTCAGGAGCCTCAGAATGAAAACAACACAGAAATGGATGGTGAAAGGGGCATATTTGGAGAGCTTGACAAGTGGCACAATGGGAGGAAAGGTGGCATCTGGAGTGGGATGTCGGTCATTCCCTGCTGCTGCAGCCACGGTCTGCCCTCAATAACTCAGCGAGGTGGGAAGGGAAAAATATGAGCCCAGGTTCTAAGGCTCTGTTATCACAACTGCCTTACATTATTTTTCCTTGTTTAATTGACCACATAGCAAACACAGAGCAAAAGCAGGCAGGCTGCCTTTTTTTTGTTGTTTTTAATGAAATCTTTGCCTACTTCATCTCTCCAGTTCCTCTCAGCAAAACTCCCAACATTAGATCTATCCGAGACCCAGAGAGAGGAAGTGTCTGGAACAAAGTCACACAGAACACAAGGGGAAAAGCCAAGTCTACACCCCGGGTCTGTGTGAGTTCCCAACCCCAGGGCTTCTGTAAGGAACCAAGAGTGTTATCTAGGCAGGGATGGCAAAGGGGTTGCACTCAGCACACCGACTCTGATTGATTGACAGCCCTTGGCTGAGGAGCGTGAGAGCAAACACAGGTTCGGCATGAAAGAGGGTCATAACTGATTGGTGACATCTGTCCAGGGAGACCGAGGTTCTGCGGAGGGGCCAGATATTCGTCATTCCTTGCCTGTCCAACTTTTCCTTCTTTCCCCCTACATCATAGGTCAGCAAAATATAGCCAAATGAGGCCTGCTGCCTGTACTTATAAAGTTTTATTGGAACACAGCTCTACTCATTTGCATATTATCTACGACTACTCTTGCTGTATGACCACAGAACGGAGATTTTGCAACAGAGACCACGTGGTTCACAAAGCCTAAAATATATAGAAACTGTCCATTTAAAGAAAAAGTTTGCCAACCTTTACTCTAGGGTACACTGGGACCCCACCTGACTTGATTCCAGTCAGATAATGAGGTCATTCATTCATAATTCATCACATATTTACTGGATGCCTAATGTGTTCCAGATACTCTCTCTATAATATATAACATGGTAATATAACATAGTAATTTATCCTAAGAAGGGAAACAGCCTGAAGATGACATATATATCCGGATATACATATCCATGTCATCCTCAGGCTGTTTCCCTTCTTAGGCACAGAATGGCTGCCAGGGACAATCCTAGCTGTTCTCAATCCTGCCTGCTCACTAGAATCACTGGAAAGCTTTCAGAAAATAATTATGTCTGGGCTCTTCTCCAGACCAATTAAAAGCTCTAGAAAGAAGCCTGGACCTTGGTGTTTTTGAAAAGTTCCCCAGGGGATTTGAATGCATAGCCTGTTGAGTACCAGGGTTCTAAACCATTCAAGTACGAGTAAAGCCCAGAGATTATCTAACCAAGCTCCTTATTTTATGAGTAACAAAACCCTGAGTTTTGTCCCGTGTCACAGACTTCACCCCATTTCCTTTCGTTTCAGTGAGCTGTGTTTGGTGCCCACCGTGTCGAGGACTGGGCTATGTAATGAGAAACCAAGGCAAGTAGAGAGCCTCACCATAGCGTAGGAGGAAGAACGTAGATTCTGGAGTCAGACCAACTGGGGCTCAGTTCCTGGCTCTGCCACCATGAGGTCTTGGATCAATCATTTGAACAATGAGAGTCTTTCTAAACTCTGAGGAGTGAGGGAAGTAATACATATCTCGCAGAGGGGCAGAAGAGGTTAACTGAGAGAATGTACACATGGCCCACAGAGGCCCTGAGAGGCACTTGGAAGTTATTAGCACCTTTCCAAGCAGGTTGGGGATGATTTCAAGCAGGTTGGGGACTGGAAGGAGCCTGGGCTGGGCAATAATTGTGTGTCAGAACTGGAGGCCTCTGCCAGATGATCTCTGTTGGCCAGGAGCACATGAATGTGCAGGCCGATGGTCCAGTAGGATTTCAGTTCAGGTTTTCATAACAAAATGACACCTCTTGCTGAGATGACTGATCCCAGAGGAGAGCCCAATCTAAATTTAGAGGGTTTCGTAGTTCTCTCAAAAGTCCAGAAATGTGATTTGTCCTCAGGCTCAGAGCTTCCGAGATCATATATAGTAGCCAAGCTGACCGTGGCTTCCCCACTTGCTGCATTTTGAGCCGTGAGTCACGGTGTCTATATGGTCAGTTTGGGAACTGAGAGATCAATGCACCAGGGCCATCCAGCTTTCCATGGTAATCAGCTGTCATTAGGAGAGGACATGAGTCATTAGGAGCATGCACATGTGTGTGTGTCAGCACCAGGGACTTGCTCGTTCCTTCGACGTGAATCACCAAAGGCAATCACAAAGTCATGAGCAGCCTGGACTGATGGCGCCAAGTGAGCGTGAGCCCGGGGACCCCAGGCCTGACTCAAGACCATCAGCAATCTCTGCCAATAAGTGCACATCTCGTTTCCCTCATGACTTTCCCCAGGGGACCCCTTGCCTGAAGTTTCCAGGTCAGGAAAAATCATCTTCATCCACAAGGAGAAGATTCTAGCTCCTTGGCAGGAAAAAAAAAAAAAAAAAGACTAAAAATGTGAAAACAGAAATGTTCTTCAAAAGTGATGCCTGGATTGAAAGTGACATTTGTCTGGAAGGGGATGGGAGAGCTAGATATGGAGCGCTTCCCATGTGTCAGGCGCTGAGATTGCAAACATAAAACATCAGAGAGAATTAATTCTCTGAGTGCTAATTTCTTCATCTCCAAAGCTCCATTTTGAATATGTGTCTCCTAAGTTTTGAGTTATAAAAATATTCAATAATAACAGGAAACATTTGTGAATCACTGAACTAGACATGGGATTAACTCTGTTATATATACTACCCCGCCCCTATGAAGGAGGTTGAGCTGAGAGCCACGGCACAAACCAGGGACCCCAGGCCTCCAGCTGAGGCTCATCTGTCAGATTTCACACAAAAAAGAGCAGAGTCTATACCGTAAGCCCTGGCGGCCTGACTCCAAATCTCTCTGTCCCCCCAAGTACATGAGGACGCTAGAATGGTACGGCACTTTAATTTTTCTGAATCTCACAGTGGCAAAGCATAGTTTTGAACCTGGCATTTCCTGGCTCCTGGTCCACTACTGTTTTAAACTTCTGCCTTAACATGTCTCATAAAGTTGAAAACAGGTCAAATGACCAAAGGAGTTAGCAAATTCACGCATCTCCTCTGGTGAGCAGTAGCCCACAGAATGGTGAAGTCTAGAGAGGAGGTCCTAGTGTAGTAAGAGATACTCAATATCTGGTAGCCATGTCCGGGACACCCTAGCACACATCCTCATCCACAGTCCTCAACACAAGTCTATGAATTAAGTAGAATTATCTCTGCTTTATGGGAAGTGGAAACCCGCAAAATGAAATTACTGGTCCAAGGTCACTTAGCTGGGGTATGAAAGAGTTTATATTAGAATAATTTTCTTTCCTACTATACTGAAATTCCTTGAAGCACATGTTGATAGTTTTACTTATCACAGTGCCTGGAACAGAGCAGAGGCACGATAATTGATAGTTTATGTTCTTCTTCGACACCAATAATATTCATTAAGAATGTGCCTGGCATTGTGCTAAATGCTTTATAACATTATTTTTTCAGTGTTCAGAATAAGCCTGTGAGATAGACTTAGGATGTTTCCCCAACCTATAAGTGTATCCAAAGTGAGACTAAGGTTGAATACACGGCAGATGCAGAATTTAAATCGAGGTTTGTGCAACCCCAATATTGTATGTCAACCAAATTTATGCTTGTTTTTTTTTAAAAGATTTTATTTATTTGACAGAGGGAGACACAGCAAGAGAGGGAACACAAGCAGGGGGAGTGGGAGAGGGAGAAGCAGGCTTCCCTGCCGAACAGAGAGCCCAAATTTCTGCTTCTATGCTTTGTGGAAGAAGAGCATTATGGCCAAGAGTCTGAATCCTGGAACTGCCTAGTCTCCACATCCTTCGTGCCCTCAACAACAGGCTTCCAGTAGCACTGCTGTACCTTGCAAAGAGAGAACCTGGAGCCTCACCAGCAGAGAGTGTGTTTGCCAATATTTTCCAGGCCATTTTGGGTTTTCTAAAGTCTGAAGTCAGTATTATTGGAGCTTGGTGCTCCTTATGAACTATTTTTATACCTGGAATGTGTTGGGAGCCAGTTGGCTGTGGCTGCAGCTCAGATATCACCTGGTGCTTTTTTCTGAACGGGGTGAATAAATCCCATGAACGGCTGAGCCAGATTGTGTCTGTCTGCGTCTGTATCTGATAAGAAGCTCTCAACAAGTGAGCTGTGTTCCACTTTCTGCAGAGCTGGCTATGTAAAAAGCAGTGGACAAGTGGATAAGAATCACCGGATTTCAAAACGGGAAGGCCCATCCAAACCCCTTGCTTTAAGGTAGAGAAACCGGGACCCAGTGCCTTAGGCTGGTATATTGGGTTGCAAGAACTGGCAATCAATTCAGCTCAATGGAGAGTGGTGTATCATAGTCATGGAAGGGTGTTTTATTGAACCCGCTTGTAGGACAGACAAACCAGATCACGAGAATTGGAAAGTCCTCCCCCTTGTGGCAGACAGATACAGAACACAGATCCCCCTTCTAGAACACAAACAAATAAACAAACAAAAAAACAAACAAAAACTTGCCCCCCACATAGCTGAGGAGAGTGCTGTCCCCAGGCAGCTTCCAGCTGTCCAGTCCTCAGGGGTCTGCCTTAGCTACAGAGGCCAGCCTGCCTCAAGGTCATGCCCTTGCTGTAGTAGCCCACACTCCATGATAAAGCTAGGCAGTGTCAAGGCCCAGTCATTCAGACTGACAAGGGACATCCTGATGGCAAAATTTGTCCCAGAATACCCATTGTGTTGGCTAACGCTTTGTTGGACTTCTATCACAGGTCAACCTCTCCCTCTACTTTGTATTGCTTCTTCTCAATTCCTTTCACAGAGGTTGTTCCCTCATAAACACCTTGTAGGATCTCCTTTGGAGAACCCAAACTCTAAGGATCTCCTTTGGAGAACCCAACCTGCAGCACCCTGACTTTCTGGCCAAATGGTATTTTCTTCCTGCACTCCCCAGTTTATCTGCTCTATTTGATAGCACCTTCCCCTATAAACCATCTTTGACTTTTCTTCTTGCACATAACCCATCATGCCTGCGCCCCAGATGATTGCCTCAGCACCTGTGGCAGATCCTATCTTCCAAATTAACTACCACAATATTTTCAGCCCTACATGTCCTTCCAGAAACTGGCCACTCCCCATCAAGAGGCAGGCAGAGTCTGTTTTTCCTTCTGATGAAACTGGGCAGGACTTTGTGACCACCTTGGTAAATCGAATGCATGTCATGAGTGACATTGTGTGATATCTAAGGCTAAGTCATAACAGGCAATATGGCTTCAACCAGGCTTTCTCTCTGGCGACACTTAATCTTAGAACCTAGTCACCACCCTGTGAGAGAGCCCAAACTAGCCCATGTGGTGAGAAAACATGGAAAGAAACCAAGGCCTCCAGCTGACAGCCAGGATCAATAGCTAGACATGTGAATGAATGAAGCTCGAGATGATTCCAGCCCCTCACCTTTGAATCTTCTAAGACCCCAGACATGGTAGACACAGTTGTTCCCAGTGTGTCCTGTGTGGGTTCCGTACCGTCGGAATCTATGAGCTTGATAAATGGTCATCGTACACCACTGAAGTGATTTGTTTCACAGCCTGGTAATTGAAACAGCCCCAAATTTCCCAGAAGCCTCTGACTTGTTTCCCACAGCCAACTGACTCCACCTCGAAGTCCTAATTCCAAGTTCCTTGGAGAGACCAATTGATTGGACTCCTGACTCAGATTAGGCCAATCAGCTGTGGCCATGTGACCAGAAAGGCAAGTCTTCAAATTTTTTAAAACCCTTTATTAAGAAATAAAGGAAAACATACCACCTTTTTCTAAGGTAGCATGTCTCAGTGATAGACACTACCAAGGGAACCTGATTTTTTAGAGAGTCAGAATGTGGCCAGTGAGAAAAGGACTATTATATTTGCTTTGTCCAGATTCAGCAAGCATTTATTGAGAATCTACGATGGGTCTCAGGGGCTATGCCAGAAGATATTTATGTACAGATGAATCCTGTATGATGAGTATTTGAATCTCCCACTAGGCCTTGAACATCCTAAGTCCAAGGAGATGACAAAATTGCTTGAGTTTGAGCTCAGACCTGGACCACTGTCTACCCTTCTTATGGTCTCCTCTGACACCAGGTGGCCTCATCCAGCATCCTTCAACATGGCTCAGGGTGAAAGGAGTTTTGCCAGTCAGAAAATGATACGTAAGTGCATGGGCTCAGGAGACAGCCTGCCCAGGTTCTAATCCTGGCTCTACCACTTATTAGACTAGTAAGGGGAAAATACGGGACAAGTTTAGCCTTTCTGAGCCTCAGTCTCCTAGTCTGTAAAATTGGGTATTAATAGTGCTGAACTTGTGGGGTTGTTGCAAGGATAAAAAGAGCTAAACCATGCAATGAGCTTAGTCTACTCTCTGACACATGTAAGTACTCAACATATGTTAGCTCTTATGATCCAGTTCGAGAGGCTGGAGGAAGCTCCCTGGAGAAGGGCCCTAAGAGTATGTGGATTTTGAACACCTAAAGTTAGGAAAAGAGATTTCTTGATGGAATTAGCAGTGGGAACAAAACTAGGGAAATTATGGGACACTAAGCAATCCTATTTGATGGAGCTTGAAGGAAATTTGCCAACTTGTTTATCTTCTGCCTCTCCCATTAGCACATTAGTTTCCCATGAGATAAAGGGTTTCTTTCCACCTAAAGTAGTGCCCAGGACACAGGTGTGCAATAAAATTTTACCGACTAGATTAATGAGGTATGTGCTGTGTGGTCTTGGGTAAGCTGGCTCTCCTCTCTGAGACTTAGTGCCCTGCCTTCCCAGAAAGGGATAATGACATCCTCTTCATGGGCTGTTGAGAGACTTAAATGAGATAATCATGCCAGTCCTGACCTGGAGTAGGTGTTCAACACAGGTAATTCCCTTTCCTTGCAGTCGTGTATCCAGTAGAAGGTCAAAGCGCAGTGGGATCAACAATAGAAATGTAAAGAGGGAAGTGAGGAGAGGAATTGGGGCATACTAGGAAAAATAGGGACGTCTTCCTGGAGGAAGCAGAACTAAAACTGGTCCTTGGAGGTGGAAGCTGATCTGTGTTGGCATCAGAACTTCAAAGATGGACTCCCAAGTTCACAGGGAGCTAGGGACAATGCGTATCTGCACATGTTACATGCTGGGCTCCCTAGGAAAGAGAACCTTCAGGGCAGAGATTCTGTGCCCATGAGATGTGCCCTTCTCTTAAAGCTTTTCAAGTTGTGAGCTTCTGGCACCAGAAACTGACACCTCTTAGTTAAGACACCAGCTTGCTATGTGCCCTGAGCAAGTCACTAAACAAGCCGGATTTGAGTTACCCCATCGGTAAGATAGGGGGTTTGATGGATGAGTGCCACAGCCCTCCCCCCGCCCCACCACCGTAGCTCTGACACTCTTAAGTCCCTGGACAGACATCAGGAAGCCATCTCAGAAATACATCAACAAATGCAGTTATGCAATCGTTTGCATGTGGTGTTCTTTTGTATTAAATTTTCAAAACAAACCCCAAAGAAAGACCTAAAGTGGTTTGAATGGGAGACCTGTTTTGAGGGTCAAGAAACAGAGTTAATACAACAGTCATGGGAGTAAACTGGCCTTTGGCTGTACAAATTCTCTCCCCTTCTCTGGGCCTTGAGCTGCCCTTCTATTTAAAGAGGGAGCTGGGTAAAAGATTGGAAGGCATCTCTGGGCCTTTTAGATTACCAAATTTTTATGATTCTCCTGGGATGAGATCCTTCAGGAATAGATGCCAGGAATGCTGATGGGTCCCTCAAAAGCCTGTCCATTTGGACAACCTGCAGGGCTGTGGAATCTGGGTCTGTTTGTGGCCACATCAGGATGGCCTCACTACTGATCTCATTCTCTGGCACATCCTCTGTTATGACAAAGGCCTTGGTGCATCCAAAAGACCTGCCCTGAGTCAAGGGTGTAGCTGTAGCACATCCCAGCTAACAGAATTGCCTAAACCTCAGGAATTATTTCCCTAGGAGGCCTGCCCGTGCCAGGAATAAGGGTGGATGGATAATAATAACTCATAAAATCTGCCAAGGGCAGCAAGAGGGTTGCAAAGATTCCTGATTCTAGAGTCAGGAAACCTAGGGCCGCACCCAAAGCTCTGTCCCAACCAGCCGTTTGTCCTTGGGCAGGTGCTTACCCTTTCTGAGTACCCCTTTCCACATTTCAGAGTGGGGATGTGATCGTGCATGCCTCAAAGTGAGCTTGTGAAGATCCAGGCAGATTACAGACGTACATCCTTGGAATATGGACCCGCAAAGTTGAGACAATGTTGTCTCTGATGGCTGCATCCACAGAGTGCTTGAAAATTTATGGAGCACATTATTCTTAATGCACATTCACACTGATTATCTCACACTTCCCTCGACTTGCCCTATAAGGAGAGAGAGTGAGCCTTGTTATCCCCTCACCACTTATCAGCTCTGCTCGTGGGGCACTTAGGACATTAAATCTTCAACTTTGTATTTTAGTTATTTATGCACATATCTAATCTCCCTACCTTGAACAGAAGCCAGAACAGACCCAGGGTCTGATGGTCCTGGCTCCAGCCAACCCCCATCCACGTACTGCCCTATACATGCTCCATCCTTAGTCAGCAATAGAAGTAAAGAAGAGTGGGGGGGAGGGGACAAAGAGAGGTGGGGGAAGTATGTCATTGGTCCTTGTCTTAATTTGAATAGTATAAGGTAAGCTGTCTACTGTGGTAGCTACTAGCCACATGAGATTATTTAAATTTAAGTTACTTAAAATTATATGAAACTTGAAATTCAATTCCTTTGTTGCACTGGCCACATTTCAAGGCTCAATAGCCACAGATGACTACTGTATTCCTCAACGTTTCCATCATTGTAGAACACTCTATTGGACAACACTGATGTAGGGAGAAGGGAGCATGAGCTCTGGAGTCAGAACCGGGTTTCAATCCTTCCTCTGGTTCATGCAAGGCAGCTCACCTCTCTAAGCCTCAGTATCCATATTTATAAAATGAGGATTGATCATGATATTAATAATGTCCCTTTCATAGGATTGTTGAGAGAAGTAAGCAAATGAATTCTATGGGTTTTTTTAAAGATTTTATTTGAAAGAGCCCTTACGAGCAGTGGGGAGGGGCAAAGGGAGAGGGAGAAGCAGACTCCCTCCCACCACCCTAAGCAGGGAGCCCAACGCAGGGCTTGATCCCAGGACCCTGAGATCATGACCTGAGTGGATGGCAGACACTTAACCAACTGAACCACCCAGGTGCCCCAAAATAAATTCTGTTTTAAACATAAATGTGAGCAGTCCCTCTGCTCTGATGCCTCCACATGTTGGTAAAGCTAATGGGTCGATTCAGAAGCTGGTATTTACACCATGGGAAGTGGCAGGGCTGAGTGGAGGGAACACAGGCAGGTGGGCAGACAGACTGAAGTTTGAATCTTAGTCCTACTTGCCAGCTACGTGATTTGAAGAAGATCATTCCACCTCTCCAGGTCTCATGATCTTTTTTTCCAGTGGGGGAAAAAAAATCATCTTCAATTTTTTCAATATCCCTACAAGTTAAATATATAAATACATCAGCACCTGGTGATAGCCCATGTTCAATAACTGGGAAATTATATTAATATAAAAAGCACATAGTTGAAATTATTATCTAATTGCTTTACATATGGTCACCATCTTTATCATTATTTTACTACTAACTAGTTGGTTAAGGGTATGTACCTTAAGCATAGTGTGTGTGGGGGGGTATCCCCCCATAGGTATCCCCCATTATACTTAAGGTACATACCATGGAGGGCTTTGTGGGCAGGCAGAATCTGGCAGCATCTCAGAGATGCTGAGAAAGTGAAACAATGTTCTCTCCACAAAGCAGCCAGGAAAGTACCAGAAAGGTATCTTTTACTATGAAAGGCAGCTTGTGTCATTGTCCTCACCAAAAATATCAACGTCTTCCCCTCACACATAGAATCAATTTAAGTCCCCATCTCTGCCACCCTCCAGCATCTGATGCTCCGACATGTCCTTCTCCATGCCTGTGGCCTGGCCACACTGAAGGTCCTGCTCTCGCTCAGACAAGGCAAGCTTGTTCCTGCTCAAGACCTTTGTCCTGGCCTTTTTCTCTGCCTGAGCTTCACTCCCCACATCCTCCTAGAACTTCCTGCTCTGGCTCCTTAAACCTCTGCTCAAGTATCCTCTCTAGGAGAGCTGCCCCTCCTCCCTGATTTGCTCCCTGTCGTGCTGCTTGATTGCTCTTTAGAGCCTTTACAAATACCATCTAAGCTGAAAGTATGCCGTCCTCCTTCACTCCGTCCCATCATTCGCTTTATTAATGTAGTGATTAGTAACTCGAATGTAATCTCTGTGAGGGAGAGACATCTATCTTATTCATTGCTTTCACCCTGGGTTTAAAACAATGCCCCAAACTGCTAGGTTCTCAATACATTTCAGTGAATTTTCACATCTGAACAAAATCTGAGGGCTTTGGAACTGACCTTTCCTTTTCTGATACAGATATCAGCTTGAGCTAAATGGCTGTATTTTCAAATGTATTCATCTACCCATTCATTCCCCAATTATTAAACATGTACACTGTGCTCGGCACCTAACCCAGTGCCTACCTTTGACAGGAAGCAGATGACCTTTCTTTAAGGAGGCCTCTCTCTCAGTTCCTGGGGCTCCATCCAGAGGCACAGAAACCACCAACTGCAGTCTATTAGCTTGAGTTGAAGAAATACGTTGAAGAAACCCAGTTGAAGGAATGACTTCTTCAGCTGGAGGGCATCAGGAGAAATGCCTCAGTGGAAGTGAACTCTGAGCTGGGATCTAAAAGAAGAGTTAGTGTTTGAGCTGCTGTTGACTACACTATGACCTCCGAGCTGGGATGCCTGGATTTGAAACCTGTCTCTGCTGCTTCCCTGATGAATGTCCATGGCAGGTTCCCCACAGAGCCGTCCCCAGATTCTCCATCTGTACAATGGGGACTATAAATCAGATGTCAAGTAGGGTTGGTGTGAGAATTAAATTATCCATTTAAAAAGTTCTTAGGTTAGTGTCTGATGCATAGTAAATGCTCAATAAACAATTGTGCAGCCATTTTCTTGGGAGAACATCCGCATGCTGGGTGGGCATGGAAGGAGGCTAGTGCTTCCTCTTGGCTGCAGCATGGAGCCCCTGGGAGGGAACAGCTGTGGAAGGAGAGGCTGGCTGAGGCCACGCCATGGAGGGCTTTGTGGGCAGGCAGAGTTTGGCTTTGATCTGAAGAGAAGTGAAGAGCTTTGGAAGGAGTGTAAGTTGGAACATAGCATGCTTACATATGCAATCTAGAAAACTGTCTAATTGTAGCACAAGAGTGTGAGGAACTGGCCAGACTGGAGGCAGGGGAAAGGAGGCTGTCGCACAAATCCAACCCAGAAGTGAAGCGTGTCATTAGTCGGGGAAAGAAAGACCATCTTGAGTGGTATGAGCAGGATTAAGGGAACAAGGCACAACCAAGAGCAGGAAGGTATCACCACCCCCAGACCTGAGGGGGGAAGGGAATGGTATTCACAAGAGCCCAGAGAAATTGGAAGCCAAGGAAGTTGGCTGATTCAGTAAAAGCTAGAGCCAGAGTCAGGAGCACAGCTTCTACAGACCATGGCCAAGCTAGGGGAGGAAGAGTAAGGAATAACATGCCCAGCTTCTCTCCCCTTCTGTCTTTGATCTCGTGCCAGTGCTCCTCTCTAGCCAAACCCAACCAGAAGCTAGAGGTCAGGAGAGCCTGGGTCATGTGATCTGTAGATGTTAGCCACCTTGGGTCAACAGCAGGTGAGAGAAGGGTGAAAAGTGGGTCTAGGGGAGGGATGCATCAATGAAGAGTAAGTTTCACAGTCACCGATTAGATGGGAGTGGAGACTAGTTGGCAGTGGGGAGGGAGAGGAATTTGTCCTAACTCCTGAGGTTCCTTGCTAAGGAGATTTACCCAATTACACATCTGTGAAATGGGGATTGAGATGCCTCTCCAAGTGAATCACATTCGGGTTTTCACATACCCCTCAATGTTTGCCCCAAATGCCAGGATCTTCTTCCCATTTCCTGTCCACCCAACAAATGTTACCTATTGCTGAATGCTTGGAAAAGTTTGCCAGAAGAGGATTTGCACTAGATCGGTATAATTTCACTGGTACTACAGCTAAAAAACAAATGGGCTTATTACATATTTTCAAAGTCATAAACCAATAAATACAAGAATGACCTCTGGGGGCAAAAAAAAAAAAAAGTCATTGTAGCAAAGAGCACCTCACTCCTTAGCAAAACATTTTCCACAAACACCATGGGGAGCCAAAAAGCTACATGGAAACTGTTCCAACTACATAGCCCTGCCTCTCTTCCTGACACATCTAATTCCCTGTGTCTCTGACGGGTTCCAGGCCTGGATGGAGCTGCGCACACTGGAGCACCAGGCCACAGTTGATGTAATGCTCTGAGTGATGCTGAGGCAGACACACCCAGGAGAAGAGAAAACTGCCTGGGGACCAGGATACCATTATTACGGGAGTCACAGGAACTGTTGACAGCAACAACCAGGACTTCTTTCTACAGAGTGCTCCCAGGAAGCCTTTACAGGCCTGGACAGCAGAATAGTTTTCATCATTAATTAACACATTTTCCACACTGGGGCCAGAAGCTAGACTAGCGAAGAGACACTGGGATGCATGGAAGAGACAGACTGGCAGCTCTGGACAAGCCTCAGCTTTGAACTCTGCTCTCTGGGTCACAAGGAGAAGTCTGAGCTCCTTGGGAGGTCTATTCGAGATCTTCTAAGATCTGATGCTTGTTTTTCCAGGTCATTGCCCCAGGATGTTTGTCCTAACCTTTCACACAACTAAGTTACTAGCATTTGGCCAGATATACCCTATAGGTACTTTGGGCATCCGGGCTTCTTCATGTGCCAACCCTTCTGCCTGGAATGCCTTTCTCTTCTTCACCTAGAACTCTCCTACTTTTTTCATAAGACCTTTCTCTAATGACATCCAGATCTCTCAAGGAGGGCTCTGAGAAGGCATTTTCAGGCACTCATCTTTCTATGCCTCCATAGCACCTTGGGCTGTACTCTCAAGCAGTAAACAAGTAAATTATTTGTGCTGCTTCCTCATCAGGACTATGAGCTCCAAAAAGGCAAGGTTTGCATCATGGTACTCATACCTAAGTATTGGGTCTGCACCAGAGTAACCACACAGGAACTCACAGCACTAAAGCTCGCCATTCTCCCATTGGACAGTTCTTCTCACCAGAAACTTCCTATTTTTTTTCTTGAAGTCTGGAGTTTCTAACTGACAGGTACCAGTTTGGCTTTTATGTATAATAATAGTCCCTGCTGGTGCCACATCACAGCCATTCAGATCTTCTAAAGCAGTGACTATGCCCTACTAGGCCTTCTCTCTACCATATTTTTTTTTATTTTTGCCTGTTTGGGGTTTTTGTTGTTGTTGTTTTGTTTTGTGAGTTTTTTTGTTTTGTGAGTTTTTTTGTTTTGTTTTGTTTTGCAAAACATCACTTTGGGATTTGGATAGATTTGATTTGGATATGAGCTCTGCTACAACTCAGCCCCAGTTTACTCATCTATCAAATGGGGCTAATAATGTCTACATTGGAGAGATATTGAGAGAACTAAGTGATATATTTGATGGAGGTCCTGGCAGATAGCATGTCTTCAAATAAATACTTTTTGAATGACCGAACAATGAATGAGTGAACTGGGGCTCTGTGTCACGTAGATGGAGTAATGTTTTCTACATCTAACTCTCTTATTCTAGTTAAAAGTCAACAAATGGTAGTCCTGTGGCAAGTACTTGCTAGGATCTTAGGATAGAGCAATGAACAATAAGGCATGCATGATCCATGGGTCCTGGGGATGTCACTGGACAAATAATGACAAAACACACGTAATAAGTGGTATGAGGGTGAACTTGCAGGTCACTCAGCTGAGTTCATCTGAGCAGGTCAATGAAAGACTCCTTGTGGAAGAGGTCCTACATTAGCGAATAGAATACTTAGTATTAAGGAGGGCACATGTGGTGATAGCACTGGGTGTTATATGTAACTAAGGAATCATTGAACACTACATCAAAACTAATGTATTATATGTTGGCTAACTGAAAATAATAAAAAAGAATACTTAGGTAACTTGTAATTAAAATTCTTTACTTCTTGTCCTGTTATTATTTGTATAGTTCTCTTGGGAACATTATGGAGAAAGTGAGATAGGTTGGCCAGACAAGAATGTTAAAACCTGAATGTAATATTACCAAAATTGGACAACTAAAAAGCCTCCCCTCTAAGTATCGTACTGACTGGTGAACATGATGGTAAACACACTAAGTGGTAAACACACTAAGTCAGTGGTTCTCAAATTACAATAGATATGTTGCATACCTTTCACAGGTTTGATGCCAAAGTTTTATCAATGCATAAAATTTATGTTTATATAACTGAAATTTTATGTCTGCAGTATTTCTTGGCTGAAAGGTTAAGCTGAGGATACTATGTGTCCCTGGCGTCCAGTGGAGTGAAAATTGATGTTTGCCCTATCACTATTTCTATTCAGGTGGTGTTAGCCAGTGCAATAATTCGAGAGGGAAAAGAGCACAAGAACGGGAAAGGAATAAATAAGACTGATATTATACACAGATGGCATTAATGGTATATGTAGAAAATCTAAAAATCTATGGACAAATTATTAGAATTAACATGTGAATTTAGTAAGACCACTAAATTCACAAGGTCAATATACAATTAAAAAATGAACTTAAAAACATTATAATAGCTTTAAGACATATCAAATACATAAGAATCTAACAAAACAATTGTATTTTTCGGGGTGCCTGGGTGGCTCAATAGGTTGGGCCACTGCCTTCGGCTCGAGTCATGATCCTGGAGTTACAGGATCGAGTCCCGCAACGGTCTCCCTGCTTAGCGGGGAGTCTCCTTCTCCCTTTGACCCTCCCCAGCTCATGCTCTCTCTTTTTTTTTCTTAAGATTTTATTTATTTGACAGAGAGAGAAAGAGAGAGATACAAGTAGGCAGACAGGCAGGCAGGCAGAGGGAAAGGGAGAAGCAGGCTCCCCACCGAGCAGGGAGCCCAATGCGGGGCTTAATCCCAGGACACCAGGATCATGACCTGAGCTGGAGGCAGACTCTTAACTGACTGAGCCACCCAGGCACCCCAAAAAATAAAATCTTTTAAAAAAATAAAATAAATTTAAAAAATGTATTTTTCTATATACAAGTTTTTCAAAACATTACTGAGAGAAATCAAAGGACAGTTGCCCAATCTGAAAGATATACCATGTTCATGGATTGGAAGACTCACTATTGTAATTTTGTCAGTTTTCCTGAATCTGATCTATACATTCAGCACAATCCTGATCAAAATCCCAACAATTTTTTTTTCAGAATGCCTTAGTTTGGATCACCGTAAAGTTTATCCTGAGATGAGGTTTGCATGTAAATAATTTATTAAAGAGATGTTCTCAGAAGAAACTGATCAGAAAGTGGAGAAGTATAACATGGAAGGGGAAAAAAGGAAGCAAAAGTCTGGCTTCTGCCTAATCCCACAGGGAAACTCAGGAATGTAACTGACACCCGGAAGCTTTCCCACTTCACTGCACATAAGCTGGGCTTTCATACTCCTGCAACAGTTAATCATTGCTAAGATCTATGGAGAACATAAACTCCCTGGCAATTACAGCTCTCTCTACATTTGGGCAAAGTGGCTCCTGTAGTTTTCAGGGCATCCTTCAAAGAGAATCACAGGTACAGACTATAGGAAATAAAACCTACAGAAGCTGGGCGAGAAGGGCAGATGTGAGGAGCAAAGGATTCCTGAGGGGTTTGGGGTCGAGAGCAGACAATGCTCACTATAAGGAAATCAACAAGCTGATTGTAAAACTTACATGGAAATGTAAAGAGCCAAGCCAAACAAAGATAATCTGGAAAAAGAGGAGTAAAGCTGGAGTACTTATACTACCAGATTTCAAGACTTACTCTAAATCTACATTAATTAAGTCCAGTGTGGTATGGACCTAGGAATAGACAAACAACCAGTGGAACAAATAAAATGCCAGAAACAGATGCATACATACACAGTCACTGGATTCATATCAAAGATATGTGCAGGGGAAAAAGAGAGATGTTTTAAAAATTGGTACTGAATCAATCGGATCTTAATACAGACAGAAATGAACCTTGGCTCTAACATACACAAAATTCAATTGTAGATGGATTATAGACCTGATATGATGGGCCAAGAAAATAAAATCTCTGGAAGATAACAGAAAAGCATATCTTCATGACCTTGGGGTAGGCAATTATTTCTTAAGTTTCATACTAAATACACTAACCATCAAGGAAAAGAGTCATATATTTGATTTTATTAATATTAAAAACTACAGCTTCTCAAGAGATACCATTGGGACAGAGAAGAGACAACAGAGTAGGAAAAGAAATTTACACTACACATAACTAACGAAGAATTCATAATTGAAAAATGTAAAGAACTATAAATCATTAATAAGACAGATAAGTTTTTTTTAAGATAGTCAAAAGAGGGGGCGCCTGGGTGGCTCAGTTGGTTAAGCGACTGCCTTCGGCTCAGGTCATGATCCTGGAGTCCTGGGATCGAGCCCCGCATCGGGCTCCCTGCTCAGCGGGGAGTCTGCTTCTCCCTCTGACCCTCCTCCCTCTCATGCTCTCTGTCTCTCATTCTCTCTCTCTCAAATAAATAAATAAACTCTTTCAAAAAAAAAAAAAGATAGTCAAAAGAGGCATTTCATGAGAGACTATCCAAATGACCAATAAGCACATGATCAACATTGTTAGCCATCAGGGAAATGTAAATTAAACCATAATTAGGTGCCACTACATATCAACAGGGATTACTAAATGGAAGAAGAAAAAGAACAGACAAAACCCTACCATTTCTAAGTGTGGAGTCCTCAACTTTGAAAATTGGAAGGATCTATTAAGACTGAATGAGCATTCCTTAGGCATGCCTTTTGTTGCACAAATTAATAAAACTTGTGTTAGGTATGTGTCTAGGTGTTGAATTACTTGGTCATGGACGGTGTATTTTTTTTCAGAGTAGCCAGAAACTGAAATGATGCACATGCCAATATATACACAATGGAACATGCATCAATCTTATGGCATAGTAAGTGAAGAAATATCAATGCAAGTGGATAAAAGTTATTTCATTTTTTTATGAATTATGAAAGGCAAAAATGAATCAATGGTAATAGATACTGTAATAGTTGTGACATGTATAGAGTGTATTGATTGGGAGGGGACATAAGGGAACCCCTTGAGGTGCTGGGAGGATTTTTATCTGATCTAAGTAGTAAAAATTTATTAAAACAGAAGTTTAATATCGTGCTGTCTATTGTATGTTAAGTCACATTTCACTAATAAGAAATAGAAATCTAAAAAACCCCAAAGTGCCACAAGTTTATTGTGGACATTTTAGAAAGTACAGAAACACACCATGAGACATCCCAGTGTTAACATTTTTTTTAATTACAAAAATGACAGTAGATTATAAATGCTGTTTTGTAGTCTATAAACAATTTTCCTATAAACAAAATGTCATGATCATTTCCCCATTCAATAGATTTTCTACTACAACATAAAACATATTTGCTTATATAAATGGTAAGGATATAACATGACTCTAAGCCAGAGAACTTTGTCCTATTATTAATTCTTATGTGTTTGGGCATGAGGCAGAGGAGAAAACATTTCTGAAGGGGTAGATGACCTAACATAACCACATAAATATGCAGTAACTGTTCACACAGTTTATGAGGGCTTCTCAACCTGTGTTTGCCACACTCTTTCAAATACTGAAAGTTTTGCAAGCAACATTCAAGAAGTATTAATGGCAAATTCATTCTGCCTTCTTTTAAATTTTTTACTAATTAACAGCAATAAAATGTGGAATTATTTTTAAAAACTTAACAACTCCAAAGGAAAAAAAGCCTAGGATAAGATTTTGGTGAGGAAAAGGTTAGGAATCCTTGAACTAAATCATCACCAGTAATGCTTCTCCCCAGTGGTGCTAGTACATACACTCCAATGTTTGTGATGAACTATGAAGCTTGGTATATGTTACTTATTATAAGCATTAATGAAAAAATAGGGATTGTAACTGGTTTATGTATTTTTGTGAATTAAAGCAGATTCGAATATAGTTCTATAATATTTTCACTCATTTATATACTAAGATGCTAACTTGTGTGGGAACAACAGGAAAAGTTTCATGAAGTTTTCAGGGAATTGAACACCATTCTGAATGTGCCCATGGTATATACTTATATTAAAATCACTTGTCACAGTTATCTTATTTCAAAGCCTTTTTTTTTTTTTACAACCTTTATTCCAAATCATCTCAAGCCTCATTTTTGTTATCTATTAGAAAGATATAATAATTCTTACCTTGGGGTGCTTGGCTGGCTCAGTCAGTGGAGCATGTGACTCTTGATCTTGATGTTGTGAGTTTGAACCCCACGTTGGGTGTAGAGATTACTTAAAATCTTAAAAAAAATAATACTAATTCTCACCTAACTTGTAGGTTGCTGTGAGGATTAAATAATAAAACCTGTTCAATATGTATTATGTGCTAAATGCTGTATCAGGAACTTCCCATGCCTTAGGTATTTTTTGAATCTGACTTTTTTTTATAAGATTTTATTTATTATAGAGAGCAAGTAAGTGGGGGGGGGGGCTGGTGGGGAGGGGCAGAGTCAGAGGGAGTGTGATAATCCTAAGCAGGCCCCATGCCCAATGCTGAGCTGGACGTGGAGCTCGATCTCATGACCTTGAGATCATGATGTGAGCCGAAATCAAGAGTCAGGTGCTCAACCTACTGAGCCACCCAGGTGCTCCATGGATCTGATATTCTGAATGTAAAATGTGAGTCCATCTCTTTAGCTGACCAATAGTCCATGTTAAATTTAGTCCATGATTGTACAAAAACTTGATTTGCTCATGGAAAGAAGCATACATCATTAGGCTTTGACCCAGATTAAATTTGTTGGGATGAGTATTGGCAGACTCCAACATTGGCAGAAACCAACATGCTTTCAAGTAGCAAGAAAGGGAACCACAATACTTCACTCTCAGAAGAGCTGAGATTTAGTGACCCAAATACTAGTAAGAAATATTTGTTCTGGGGGTTAATTTTTTAAGCAAACATAGAGCCATACAGCCCTACTCTCTATCCTCCTCTATTTTGCCATCTGAGAAAAGAAAAAGAACAAGAGAGAAAGAAAATATCTGTCATCTTTGGCCAGAATGAAAATTCCAATCACCCAGCTGTTTTGTCACTTTTATTTGTGATCTAACTTTAGAGCTTAGAAGACTGCCTAACACACAGTGGCCATTCCCCCAAAATTCATTGACTAATTGCATAAACATGAATGAATGAATGAATGACAGAGGGAAGGCTTTAGAACTATAATGCCTAAATAGAGCTGTAGGGACCATTAGCCTCTGTTCACATACTTCCCATCACTTAAGCAGATGTGTCCCTGGCTTCAGCACAGAGGTTCTGCTTGACCAGCCCATGTTAACACATAATCTGCAATTATACAGTCCAACATTTGGTGTATCAGTCAGTGTCCTGGTAAGGAGCAGAACACTCAACAAGTTTAACTGAAGAAAACTTAAAGAACAGATTATTTACAGAGGTGTGGACAGCATTAAGGGAACCAATGAGGGATAGCAACATACCCAGAGACTAAGGATTGCAAAAAGCTACTGCTACCCCACTAGCTAAAAGGTCAAGGAAAGGGACCAGCATGACCAGAGCCCAGTGAGAATGGGAAATGGGGGAGAGGGGCTGCCCAACAGGCACCACTGTTTTAGAAGGATGCAGTCACTGCCTTATCCACAACAAGGCAGGGAGGGAGTAGAAAGACTAAGTACCCACCCTCTTTCTTTTCTGCCCTCTACTATCCTACTGGCATTTAGTGGCCAAACTCAAACAGGAAAATGAGCCTGGGTGATACGTTCTATAGAGGTCAGACTCTGGGCACAGAGTGAATCAGAGAGGAGTAGAGAGTAGATCTGGAGGACAAGCAGGGAATAACCAGCACAGTCCCCTTCATACATGTTCCATCCCAATGAGGAAAGCTCTGAGGCCTTGACAGGTGAGCCCAAATACTAACTGGTCCCTTGGTCCTGTCTTCTGTCATTAACTGTTTGCTCCCAGTTTTAATCTTCTCTCTCCAACTACGTTCAGTGGTCTGAGGTCTTATTGGTCTTGGATAATTATACGTGAAAAGCACCAGTTAAACATCGGCTGAAGAGTAATCACCTAGTAGGGAGCACTCAGTATGTGAGGATCTGCCCAGAGGCCAAGCACTGGACTCAGCCCTGGATAGAAACTGCAAATGCAGCAGAGATGATCTCTTTCCTCAAGGGGCATATAGTTATGGAGTGGGAGATTCAGAAAGTAAAAATAAAATTTAAAAAAGCTAGCGGTAATGCTACAATGAAGAGGACAGTTGATTGAGAATGAATGAAGGAAAGCATGAAATGCTTTCTTAATGGAAAATGGAAATTTACATCATTGTAGTTTTTTTCCAGAGTTTTAGCACCTTTTGATTTTTGTATTCCATAAAAAAAGAAAAATATTGGTGTTGATTTTGGGTAACCAAAACAATAGTAAGTAGAAGGAATTTCTGGGCACAAGAGTGGAAAGAGAAGTTTTGGAATCAGATAGACTAGGAATCAAATCTTGGGTCTACTACTTTGAAGTCTGAAACTACTGCAATTTCATTTCTAATTGGTGATAGTGATACTTCAGTTGCAGGGTGGCTGAGAAAATGAAATCATTTGACTTTTTGACAAAACCTGGGCACTGTGCTAAGAATTTGGGGTGTTGTGGTTTCTAGTCAAAATATTCAACCTGTATATATTAAGGATGAAAGGAAGGAAGGAGGCCTAATATAGGTAGAATCTCTATTTCCTTATAATTGTAATTAAGACCACATTGGGAATAAAATGCTATGGTAACACTGTCTATATGATTCCAAATTGTGCTCTCAATTTTCTACTCCAAAGAAAAAAAAGCACATGATTGCACATCAAAAAATGTCTGCCCAGTGGCTAAAGTTTCAGATTGGAGTTAATTTCAAGGTTGATTGGAATGTCAGAGTTAATGATTTTGTCGCCCAAAACTTGGAATTCGTAATTATCCTTAAAGACTGTAAACAGTGTTGGAAAGATCCTATTTGTCTTCAACTTGTTTTTTCCCGGAATTGCTTCCCCCCATTGTGATCTTTCTGCAATAACCTCAACTGCCTGCAATAGTAGTTAAAATTATGGCGCCTGACACTCTTGAATTTATAAACCAGTCTGTTATTAGTGTTGTTATTAAGTCACCAAGATTGTTTAATCAAAAAGTGACCTGATTCTCTCCCCAGAGTATCTGGAGAGATGGCTAAAGCTAAATAAGAGATAGAAAAAAATGCACATAAGTTAAATAAGTTGAAACTAGATGATAAAATGTATGCATCGAAAAGACAAGTGAAAGAAGCAAAGTTCTTGAAAAATGGGAAAGTAGTTGTCAGTAGCAAACCAGGAGAGGGAGAGGTGAAGGGAGGGGAAGGAGCCTAGAGAGAAAGAGGACAGGGGGAAGAGGAGGAAGAGGAAAAAGAAAAAGACAAGAAATGGAAAAGAAAGCAAGCCTGAATCTGATCTTGCAAAAGTTCACAGTAACACTAGAGTTGGTGAGAAGAATGGGCTTGCTCCCCTACTGTGGCATCCAGTGTCATCGGATATTTAAAAGACTCCACCATCCAGGGATTATTTATGGACTCCAAGACTGTAGATCTTTTTTGTATGACCTTGGAGCATGGCTTACATCCTTTGGGATCTGTTATATGATACCGCTAAGCCTCCGTTCCAGCTCATTCCCCATCCTTGATGCCTTTCTCTCCACAGTCTTTCAGTCTTCTCACATTAGCATGGAATTCCACTCTGGCAGAGCTAGAGGGCTCTTGGAGGTCATTTAGTCCAGCCCCGCCATTCTAAAGAGAAACTGAAGTCCAGAGAAGAACAGCTACGTGTCCAAAGAACCAAGACTTAAAAAAAAAAACAAAAAACCAAAAAACCAACAACAACCCTTCTTCCAGTCCAGGGTACCCCAAAAAGATGGTTCTTAAATGGGGTTGCAATTGGGGTAAGGGAATCGGGAAATGACTACATACCTCTCCCTCAATTTCTTACCTACTGTTCCCTGTGCTCAGTGATTACTTTGACAGGAAACAAAGCTCTTCACTCTTCAGCGAGAAGGAAGAATGTTGTGACTGACATTTATTGAGCACCTTCTATGTGCCAGATGCTTCCCATCAGTGGTCCCATTTAATCTTCACAATAATCCCATCATCCAGGTTCTATTAGGCCCACTTTCCTTCTCTGAGTTCAGTTTCCTCAGCTGTAAGATGACCTCCCTGAGGTCACAGAGAGTAAGTTCCAGAAACAGGGTCCAACCATAGGTTTGTCTTTCAAATAGCAATGGTACTCCAATGAGGGTGGGGGTGGATTTTGGAATCAAACCGTATTGGGTAATGGAGTACATAAGAAGGGGAAAGAGGGGGTGGAGTGCCATGCAAGGGAGATGCACCACCTCTCCACCTTCCATTAGCTCCCCCTTTCCAAGTGCAAGGTGGCTGAGATGAGGTTCAGCTATGTCTCCAGGATGAAGAAAGGAAACTGAATCATTGGTGAGCATACCATGGTGTTCTCTGCCATGGTATGCTGCCTCGAAAAGACAAACAATTCTCTCATTGTCTGAGATTACCCCCCAATAACCATGTGAGTTCAGTACTCTCAGGGTGAGGCTCCAAAAGGAGAACTGTGCTCGATCAAGGTCCCAGAGACTTAAGCTGCAGAGGCAGAAAACCTCAGGTTAGGTCCCAGCTGTAAATCCAAATGTCTTCCCTCTAAACTGTCTGTAGGTCCCAGCCCATCCTCAGGCTGACGAAGACCCAGATCACATCTGGCCCCTCCTTATCCAGCAGAGCATCTGCAAGGAGTTTCTCAACCCTGAGCTGTGATAACAATAGCATCAAATGAGACACTCCTCCACTCAGCCATTTGCTTCCATCAGAATCACCATGTAAATGCAGCCAAAGAAGGAAGAGCTTGGGCTTCTCTGTCTGAATTCTCGGAATCAGTGAGTCAAATTGCCTGGCCTGGAAAATCTCAGGGAAAGTATGTTGGCGCAGCCTCCATGGGAGAAATTGGGCATTCTGACTTCTCACTCAGAACTCTCTAAGCATCCAAGAGCACTGAGGCCCTCTGGTTTCTGCCCATGGGATAATTGGTCATTTCTCCCCACTGTCTCCCCATACCAGATAATGGTTTACAGATTGGGAAATTAAAGCAGAATCTTTAAATGCAGAGGGTGGGTTTTTTTCAATATATGGTAGAAGTAATAGAATCAAGAGAATTTTTAAAAAGAAAACACTGAGGAATAGAACACTGATAGAGAGAAAGACATGTATCATATGACCTCACTGATACGAGGAATTCTTAATCTCAGGAAACAAACTGAGGGTTGCTGGAGTGGGGGGTGGGGTGGGAGGGATGGGGTGACTGGGTGATAGACATTGGGGAGGGTATGTGCTATGGTGAGCACTGTGAATTGTGCAAGACTGTTGAATCACAGATCTGTACCTCTGAAACAAATAATGCAATATATGTTAAGAAAAAAAAAAAAAGAAGATAGCAGGAGGGGAAGAATGAAGGGGGGGAAATCGAACCATGAGAGATGATGGACTCTGAAAAACAAACTGAGGGTTCTAGAGGGGAGGGGAGTGGGAGGATGGGTTAGCCTGGTGATGGGTATTAAAGAGGGCACGTACTGCATGGAGCACTGGGTGTTATGCACAAACAATGAATCATGGAACACTACATCAAAAACTAATGATGTAATGTATGGTGATTAACATAACAATAAAAAAATTTTTAAAAAAGAATGCAAAAAAAAAGAACACTGATAGAAACCAAACCAGGGTCAAGATATGTGAGATTGGGGGCCTGGCTTTGATGTTACTGGTCTGGGAGAGAGGACAGTCAGGTCCTCTCTCTGAATCTTGACATCCTTTTCCTTGAAACCAGATGGGTTACTTGAGTGGTCCCCGGCTGGGGTAGCTCCGCCCCTAAGGGACATTTGTGAAAGTATCGAGGCATTTTGTAATTGTGTGACACCGACTCGAGGATACAACTGATCTTTAGCAGGCAGAGGCCTGCAATACGCGGGACAGTCTCACCGATAAAGAACTGTCCCTCCCATAACACCGATAGTACCCTTGTTGAATCCCTTGATAATCTCTTACTGCTAGAATCAAAGATTTTTAATAAAAAATTGGCCTAATTTTCTGCTTTGGTAGCTAGGAAACTCCAAGCCAATTGGAGAAGCCTCATTCACAGCTCCATGTAGCCTAAGTCCTTGGTATTCTGATACTTTCTACTTATTCTTCCCCCCTCCCTACACAAACACACAAACACACACCAATGTTATGCTGCTTCACTTTTCATCCTTACTTTAATGGTCAAATTTTAAATGAATCTTTCTTTTGTATTATTTCCTTTTTTTAATGGATTTGCGTTTTATTGCCACATGGTTTCATTGTGAGCTGTCTGTACATGTTTCCCCTACCAGACCAAACTCCTTGATGGCAGGGACAGGTCTTGCTCATATTCATTCATTCATTCATTCAATAATTCAAATGACATTTAAAATAGCTAATATACAGTGAGCACTTACTATGTACCAGGAACAGTACCAAGAGCTTTTATATGTCTTGAGTCAATTAACCCTTAGGTACTCTTATTATCCCCATATTATGGATGAGAAGACTGAGGCTAAAGGAGGCTAAGTGACTGGCACACAGTCACACAAGCAGGTATCATGTTAGGGACTGGAGATCAGAGACAGAAGCCAGTACCTGCATTCAAGGAGCTTGCATTCTGACAGGCAAATAAACCAACACAGCATAGCATGGTCTCCGAGTATGGTCCTCAAGATTGCCAACGGAGCCCCAAGGAGAGACACAGAGCCTGATGTCTGGAGAAGAGACCCCGAGAAGATGATGCCTGAGCTCAAGTTAGAGACCCAGTGAGAATGCTCAGAGAGGCCAAGGAGCAAGGACACTCCCCTGGGAACCCCAAAGTGAAAGTGTGTACATTTCAGGGACTGCAAATGCCCAGTATTATAAGTAATTGCTTGGAATATGGTTTGCCAATAGGGAAACTGAAATCCAGTATAATTTACCCATAGGGAAGCTGAAAAGGTACGTTGTTGAAGTCCCAGAATTTGGTTCTAATGGGCACCAGGTCGTAAACGATCAGAGGGTAGCCTATAGCCTTAGTGTCAGTCCTCTTCAAGAACAGAGGCAAGGGGAAGAATAGGGAACCAAGCCCTTCCTAAAACCTGTACTTGGTGTTAAGCATCTTCCCTGCTAGTTGACTGAATCCTGCCTCTGCCCAATGGGGCAGCATTATTATCCCATTTCATAAGCAGGAATACTGAGGCTCAGGGAGGACAAAAAAGGTAGTGAGGAGCTACAGCAGGAATTAAACTCAGATCTGACTGTAAATTCCAAATTCTTAAGAGGCTACCATGCTGCTCCCAGGGTCTCATTTTGTGTGCGCTCCGCCCAGGCATGCTTACCAACTCTGCCGTCCCTGGGACACCGAGAGGCTGCTGGGGTCTCCCTGTTAGGTCTGCTACTGCACCTAGACATCAGTGTTTACTTGAAAGGGCTTTCTCCCCTCTTCTGTGTGGTCTGAAGCAGCAAATCCAATGTCAATTTTGTTCATGCTCAATCTCAGTTTAGATAAACCAGTTAGCAGAGTATATATGATAAAATTCCCTGCCAAGTTATAAACTAAGTAGTCAAACAAACAAACACAAAATCAAATGAAGATCTAGTTAGCTGGGTCCAATCACTCTGTTCCCTTCCAGCTGGTCCAGGATAATCTATAACAAACACCAGAGAAGAAAAACAAACTACCTGCTTTCATGTCTTTTTTTCCCTGCTCCTTATTGTTTCCCATCTTTCCTTCTCTCTCTCTCTCTAGGTTTTCGCCTCTTTTCTGCATTTCTTTTTCTCTCCTTCTTTCATTACTTTCTTTATCTTTCTCCTCCTTCCTTCCTGTTTTCTGTTTGTCTTCAGGGCCCAGGCAGGAACTCTAGCCTGGGAGACACATGAGGCTCCCATAAAAGCCAATTCTGAAAGGGAGCCATCAGTTTTTCCCTTCTGACACAGAGAGCCCGGAGCTGAAAACCATCTCAACACCTTTTAGCCATGAAACCAGATATGGACACTCCTGGGACGTAGGGACCGGAGTGCGTCTCTGGTCCTATCCAATCGTCCCTGACCCAGGCTGAGATTAGGAACCACCTGCTGGTGAAATGCCAACAGGAAGGGGACCGAGGGGCAGGGAGTCGCCTGGAGGCACGGTGGGTACCAGACCTAAATCCTTCTTTCATTTTTCAGTCCCAGCCCCAGTTACCAAAAAAAAAAAAAAAGTTCCATTCCAAGCAGAGAGAAGAAAGTGACAAGTGAGCCAGGCTTTAGCTTTTTAATAATGTGAAAATTGAAGCAATTGAGGAACGGTTATTAATAAACACAGTTCATGCTATGAAAGCATGGAAATTTTTTCTCTGTAACGTAGCATAACCACGCGGGTGGAAATGTTGATTCATTTAAAATAAACCGCTGGCTAGAACTTTCAGCAGTCTAAGGGAACTCTGCGCAGGGGAAGGGGCATGAGCTTGGAGTCAAACTCCATCTATCCTGGGATGAGTCGTGTGACCCCAGGCAGGTCATTTGCCTTCTTAAACCTACCCGCTCACCTGTCTCTTCACCAGTAAAATGGGGACAATAAATAAGCAAACAAACCAATAAATAGACCTCCCCTCAAATAGTTTTCTTGGAGGAGATGAAATGAACACTGTTAAATCTCAGCTTAATGAAAGTGTGGAGGACTAAAAACTAACAATTCCCTAGAACTCTTACCCACATTTCCTCATTTGCTTTGTGATCAGAAGAGAGTCACTTCACTTCTCCAGACTTCCATTTCCTGTCTTCAAAACCAAATCATACTCTCGGGGATGCAAAATGGTATGGCCACTCTGGAAAACAGTTTAGCATTTTTAATCAAGTTAATGATGCACTTCAACTGTAACTCACCAATCCCACTACTGGGTATTTTCTCTAGAAAAATGAAAATTTAGGTTCATGCGAACACCTATACACACGTGTGTAGTTGGTCTTTTCATAATCACCAAAAAATGATAACAACCCACATGTCCTTCAGTGGGTGCATGGACAGACAAACCGTGGCTTATCCATACCATGGAATGCTGCTCAGCAATAAAGGAATGACTTTTTGATACATGCAACAACTTGGATGAATTTCAAAGGCATTGTGCTGAGTGAAAGAAATCCATCTCAAAGGCTGTGTACCGTATGAGTCCGTCTGTCTGCTATTCTCCATTTAGAGAAACACAGAACTATAGTGCAAGAGAATCCATCAGGGGTGGCTCAGGGTGAAGGGTGCAGGGAAAGTGTGATTGTAAATAGGCGACAGGAGGGAGGTTGGGGGGTAATAAGAACTAGTCTGTATCCTGATTGTGAAGGCAGTTACATAAATCTCTGCATGTGTTAAAATTCCTAGAACTGTACGCCAAAAAAAGGAGGGCATTTTACTCTGTAGTTTAGAAAATAAATAATAAATGGAGTGGGAAGAAGAAAAATAAATTACTCTTATTTATCCATAACTTTTTGGTTCACAAAGTATTTTCATTTGATTCTCACAGCTCAGAAATCATAACTGACAGACACAAAATGACTTGCCTGGCAAATACTGATGTATTCCTTGAATCCCATCCTTCCAATTTCCAATTCTGGGTCTTTTTCAGGACACCTCACTAGGTGATCCTTGAAGTCCTTTCCTTTTCTGAGAGGCTGTGTGTTTGCTGAAAGAACCTGTATATACTGTCTATTGTTTGTCTTGTTTTGTTTTGTTTTTTCCAAGTTCCTATGTCAACCTGCTCATGCTTCTGGGAACGTTTATATTTTAGTAGAGAAAAAATAAAACAGGCCAGGGCACAATTCCGTAAAATGACACATTAGTGGAAGGCATTTTTTTTTACCGTCTCTTTGAATGAATGATTAGAAAAATAAGTTGTGGTAAATTGTAAAGACTTCACGCATGTATTCGTTCATTCAACACATCTTTATTCAGCCACCTCTTCGGGTGCCGTGACTTGGCACCAGCCATTTCTTTTTCTGTAGAAACTCTCCCTACATCCCTTTCTGGCTGACTGTTATGCATCCTTCAGATGTTGGCTGAAATTTCACTTTCCTGGTGGTTTCCCTGTCCTCCAACAAACTCGCTTCGGTGTTTTCCTGGGACCAGAGAGAGCATCCTACACGGCGTTCTGCATCGATGCTGAGGATTTCAGTACAACATGGTGGCTGTCTCTCCCCCTAGACTGTGAACGTTAAAAAGGGAGGGACCAGATCGGAATCATCTGGCACAGGACTCTGCACAGTTAAGAGGCCTTTATTCATCCACTGGCCAGGTTTTTACATGACCCTTCTCTGTGTCAGGCAGTGTTCTCTTGCGGAGAAAAATGCACAGCACATGTCCACATGGATCTTACCATTAAAAGTGAGAGACCATGAAGAAACAAATTACATGCTTTGCTGCTCTTATAGATCAGTGAAGAAAAATAAAGGTGGGAAGGAGGACAGAGTGTAATGGGTTCCTGAGGAAGAAACATTCGAGCACAGATGGGAACAAAACACAACTCTTCATTCAGTGCTTACCCAACAAGAATTTCCTGAGAATCTAGTACTTCATTTATTTTTCCCAATCTTCTAGGCCTGGGTCCTTTCCTGGCCCCCATGGCTCCAGTAAGCATGGGCCCATCTGCTAATATTGGCACTTTGGGCCTTGGTCCCCATGGTGGCTGGAGCCATTGGGATGCCATCGGCCCGGCCTGGGGACACACCTCCCACTCCACTGCCTCTGACAGCCTGAGCAAACTTCTCCTGGGCAGGGGTGCTGGGAGTAATTTTGTTTTGGAATCTGGGTTGGTGTTTAGATTTTAAACTAGTAACCTGCCAGTGTCCGGCCATTTGAGAACTTGGTTTCCTTGGACTCATAAAGTATCCTTTATGCCTAGGAGGTGACATAAAATATCATTCCATCTTTGCCCTGAAATACTCCTGCCTGGTGCATGAAATGGGCCTTTATGGTACATCAAAGGCCCATAACCATATCCTTTCCTGGACCTTTGATATTTTAATATTTGGCCAATGAAAGTATTATCTCTTTAATCCACAGAGCTCTTATTTATTTTGTTGGTTATATCTTTGTTGTTACTTCAATGATGAGAGTGCTAGGCAAGGAGAAGGCGCCCCGCCTCTTGGCAGCTCCAGAGTTGGACTTTTTCTAACTTTTATCTCCAAAAGCGAAAGAACTCAGTGTTCGAACTTTTTTTGGTCTAGGTCTCCTAAGGGAAATGTCAGACAGCATCCCCCTTAACAAGGACCTCTAATATATGCTTCTCATAAGCCCACCAAGTCCCTTCAGTGGGCTTCCATGGGCTACCTGGATCTTAAGGAATTGGTATTTAGCTTCAAACAGGAGCCAGACTTCATTATTATTGTAAATGCGCTGTTCATATTCAATGAAGAGATGTTGCATACCTGCTATGTGTGTCCTTTTAAGTAAGAAACCTAAGAACCACCTGAAATCCCTTGCCCATTTTTTTTATATACTCAGGAAGTACTTATTGAGGTTCTGTGTCCCATCAGGCACTGGGCAGGACCTTAGGGATACTCAGCATAAGACAGTCTGCCCTCAAAACCCTTCAGTTGAGTTCCTCTCTCTCTTAAACTCCTCTTCATTTTTTACCAAGTCCTGTGGGTTCTGCCTTCCCAAATAATTCTCAGGTTCACCCCTCTCTCACTGTACTCTCTACCTCTGCCTTAAATCAGGATCTGATCATTTTCCAACTGACTTCTGCCACTGTCTCTTAATGGGACTCCTGACCGTCAGCGTCACCCCTGTGACCCACCCAGGATCCAGCCACGGGCATTAACCTAAAACTCAAATCCGATTTTATCAGTGCTCTGCTCCAAACCTCTCAAGCTCAAATGCCTTCAAGGTCCAGGCAATGAATAAAAATAAGTGAAGTAGCAGGATAAGGTCAGGGCCAGGAAGATGGTAGAAAGCAGAATTGGAGAGTGCATGCCCCACCTAAATGAGGGCCCCATGTCAATCCAAGTAAACACATCTTCGGGCTGAACCCCAGGCCACCAGCCTGCAGCTCTGGCTCCCATTGAATTCCTACTCCTCTCTGCAGCCTCTTACCGGTTGCTGCCTCATGAACTGGCCCAACCAAACTTTCTGGTCTGTTTTCTCACCCTAATCATCCCCCACTTGCCTCCCCTTCTAATCTGTGCTTAGCTATATTAAATTTTTTGCTTTTGTTTTCCAAAAACCATCACGCCTTTGTGTGTATCTGCTCATGGTGTTACATTTCCTGAAAATTACCCCAGTTTCTCACGTAGAGAGTTCTGTTTCATCTTTCAAAATTTACTCTCCAGTATCCCCTCCTCTGACTCTAGAAAGAACTAATCCTTCCCTCTCTGTCTTACTTCTTTGCCTTGTTGATCAGTGGGTGGAGAAGGCCGGCATGTTATCAGGGAGCTCCCTGTGGCTGGTGCTTGCTGACTGATACCAGGCAATATTTGTGGTCCTGGCACCTTACACCAAGCAAACACTTCAGCGCAAGTGTGACAAGTTGAATTATCAGCTTCAGTGCTAGGTAATTACACATATTTCTTATTTAATTTTTATAAGAGGCAGCTTGAGAGGCATGTGTTATTACACCCATTCTCTAAATGAGGAAACCAAGACTAAGCAGAGCCTAAGGTTACACAGTAAGTGAGTAGTAGAACTTGGCTCTGGCCCCAGGTCTTCTAATTCAGAAGCTGGCCTACTTTCAACAATGTGGCCCACCCAGTTCTCAAACTGAATGTAAATATACCAGTGGAAAGTTCTAGAAGTATCTATTGTGTCTGAGAAAAGGCCAAGTGTTGGTAAGGTCATTGATGGGAAAAGATGAAATAGATGAAGAAGAAAATGCACAGAAAGAGCCAGAAAAACCAGACTTGTGGCTCTCCTTAAGCACCATGTCAAAGACCGTCGCAGTACAAAGAGACTTCACTATTATGCAGGTGTCCTGGCTTCAGGGCCTAGTCCTGCCTGCTACTAACTTGCTAGGCAACTTCTCTAAGACTGCAATTCTTCACCATGAAGTGTGGGGGCCAGACTCTCTGGTAATTGAGGTCCCTTCTTGCTGTGTCTTTCTAATGTCATGTCACTAACACCCAAAGAGGTGGCAGGAGTGAAATTGCTCCCCGGTCCGCCATTCCTGACTGAGGCCCCACCCACTGCCTTACCACCCATGGTCTTTCCCTCTCTACCTTTCACTCTGGAGAGCCTAGAAACTGGGAAGCCAGGCACAGGTGTAGCAGCAGTGAACAAAGATGACTCAAATTCCTCACGTCCGTGGGCAGCTTCCCAGAATGAACAGGCCAGTCCAATGTGTGTTGCCTCACACAATGGGAAGCCCTGTTTTTTGTTTTTTTTTTTTGAAGGACTTGCATTTCCATCATCTTTGTTTTTGTTTTTTAAGAATTTATTTATTTATTTGAGAGACAGAGAGCAGGAGCAGGGGGCGGGGGAGAAGGCAGAGGGAGATGGAGAAACAGGGGCTCCTTGCTGAGCAGGGAGCCCGATGTGAGGCTGGAACCCAGGACACTGAGATCATGACCTGAGCCAAAGGCAGCCACCTAACTGACTGAGCCACCCAGGTACCCCCCCCATCATCTTTGTTTATATTTTAAAATGCAGGAATAAAGAATTCATTGATATTCGATGGAGGATAACATTTATTTTTAGGATCATGTCAGTTCTTAAGTGTATTTGACTTCTGTCCCTTCCTCCTTGAAAAAACCAAAAGAGAGAACGAACTACTTTGAACAAAAAATTTACTGACCATTTATTCAGGAATAATTTACTGGTCTTGTGGTGATTTCTGGGTTTTACTATGTCCTCTCCCCTCAAATCCACACCCCACATTGGGGACCAGAGACTGGAGGTGGGGAGATTCATGAAGAACCTAATATAGACGATCAGGCCTTTATCAACCTTGGCCTGGACTATGACAGTGTGGGGGAAATCTAGAGAAGGGGGTAAATGTGAGAGGTAATTCAGAAGCAGAATCTATGGGACTCAGCTAACAATTGGACATGGAGGGTGAGACCAAAGACAAATAGTCTAAGATAGCCCTCCATTCTGGTTTGGGTGATGGGGTTGATAGATGGTGACACAATTTATGTGGAAAAGAGATCTAGAAAGAAGGGTACACTTGGGAAGCAGAGGTGATGAGTTCGGTTTTGGACATGTTCAATTTGAGGTACAGCATCCAAATGTAGATGTTGGGAATACTAAGGAAATAGTCGGATCTACTAAGCTTAACCCCATTTTGATAGACTGTATTACTACCAGAATCTGTGCTGTTCCTTCCTCTAGGGCCCTTCTATATGGGACCTGTCCTTGAGGAGAACCATAATTCCCATCCCACTGACGTTGGACTTGTCCATGTGACTTGCCAACAAAATGTGAAAGAAATGATATGTGTTCTTTCTAAGCAAAAACTTTAATAAACAAACAACAGTTCTGCTTTGTTTCTTTCCTCTCAGCCATGACACTGGCATGTCCCAGGGAGGGGCTGCTCCTTCCACTTTGATCTGGGAAAAAAGAAGACCTGGAGCAGAGCCACGGCAAATCCAAGAGAGCAAAAAATCAGCCTTTGTTGTTGCGAGCCATTAACATTTGAGGGTTCGTCGTGACGGCAGCCAAGCTTAGCCTAAACAGTCACCCACCGACCCTCTCATTTATGGAGGGAGACACTGAGACCCAGCAATATAAATTGGAAAAGGGAGAGGAAAAGAAATTATCTCCAGGCTTTCAAATCTTAATAAGGGTTTTTTTCCTATCCATGCAGAAGTTCTCATGTCAACAGGGTTTGTGTTCCTTGAACTTAATATGTTAGAGCTGAATACCTTGGTAGCGGGGCCCAGTTTCCTTTTTCTTTTTTTTTATATAAGTGAAACATTATTTTCTTTTCCTCTGCAGAGATTTCATCTGCATCCTGTTTTTTTTCTCTCCGTTTAAAGGTTCCTGTCTAGCATCAAGCCCATTAATGTGAGATTTCTTTCCCACCACTTTCCCCCTCAGCTCCATAATACTGACTTTATGCACAAAAATTTTATTTGGGGTTAAGGCCAGGTGTGGGAAATTTTAAGACAAAAAGCCATTTAAAAATCTGTGTAGAGCAGAGGAAAGGGCACGTGACCTAAAAGATGGGAGTTTGACTCCCACCTGAGCTGCAAAATGGCTGTGTGACCTTGGGCAGGTCACTTCACCTCTCTGGGCTTCAGTTCCCTTATCTGTCATAGAGGAATAATACATGCCTATTTCTAAGTTTATTTGAAGATAAATTAAGCATCTATTTGTAGATGTCTTTGAAAACCTGGATGTTGAAAGAGTAAATGTGTGGAGGTGGGGGACTCAGAGGATCAGGTATTGCCAAGTGACCTTGGACAAGCAGTCTCCTGGCATGGATTAAAATCCTAGTTGTCTGTGAAAGCATTTGTACCATGCCAGGCCAGTAGGCAGAAGCTTAGATGGAGGAAAAAGATTTTGGAAAGGGCTTCCGGCATTTGAGTTTTCCAAGAGCAGGATTTCTGGCCCAAGTTTCAAGGGGGCAGGGTTTTGGGGTCTGTTCTGCTGTGACAGTGGTGGTCATGGTGGTGGTGGTCGTAGTGGTGGTCTGCTGCATTTAGACCAATGTGTTACAGATCTCATTAACCTTCACAATAATGCCATTGTAGCCCCCTGTTGTGAACCCTCTTTCTATGAGAAACTGAGTCACAGAGAGGTTAAAATGTATAAAGTGCAATCCCACCATAACTTTTGAGGAGAGGAGCGGCCTCATAGAAGGCTAGAGGGCGGGTGGAGGGGGCAAAGTGAGGGCAGAGAGGCCAGGAGGAGGGAGGCCATTGCAAGTGTCCAGAGGAAAACAGTTAGGGGCTGGACCACACAGACAACCTGGGGATGCACTGGAAATACCGTTCAGATAGGCCATTCGCCCAAGGTCATGTGGCAAATTAGTGAAAAAACAGGTCCCAGCCCAGAACCCTTTCTCTTCTTTCATGTTCTTGTCTAATACAAAGTGTTCTTCATGAGGTCGATGGAAATTGACATGGAACCAAGCCTTGAATCTTGAAGAAAAAATTGGAAAAGAAGCACACTGATAAAGGGACTCAGAAAACAACCAGGCCCAATGGCTCCACACCATCGAGCAACCCTACTGGGTCAGGACTTGCACCCTGCACTCTTTCCTTTGGGCCTCTCCCACCCACACTGCCCTGGGCCAAAGAAACACCGAGGACGGACCAAGAGAGTTAGAGGTATTTAATTAGTGGGAAAGGGATATGTGCATATGTACACATGCCTATACATAGCCTTAATAATCTATGCAAAACCAAACGAAACAAAAGCTTTTTACACATTTCAGATTGTTCATTGAGAACAGGAACTGGCAGATGTTTTCTGAAAAAGGCCAAACAGTGAAAGCACCAGGCTCTGTTGAAACTATTCAGCTCCGCCGTGGTATGGCAAAAGTAGCCACAGGCAATACTTCAATGAAAGGTCTGTGTTTCAGTAAAACTGTATTTAGAAAAACCAGGGGTGGCCTGGAGTTGGCCCAGGGAGCATAGTGAGCAGGCCCCTGCTTTAGAATAAAGTTGTCCACCACTGCATTATCTGAAAGGGGGAGACATCAGAGCCAATGCTAGGGAAATGATCAGCATTCAATAATCATGTCGACACAGTGGTTTGACATTTTAACAGCTCTAATATGGCCATCTTACAGAACGTGGTAGAGCCATTAAAACAAAGCACTGCTTACAGAGTCTGCAGCAATATATTGAGCATTTGCTACCTGCCAGGCATGTAAGCAATTTACATGAAATAACTCCATTAACCCTCCCAACTGTACCTGTGAGGTGGGTGCTATTATGTGTCGCCATCTTACAAGATGCTTTTACTGTGCTTGCATACTTCCTGTAACGTATACATGGATAGAGAGGGAAAGGAGCACCTTGTGGGTCTCAGGGTGCTTCCAGTAAAGGTGCCTGACTAACTCCACACCTTTGCCACCTGGATGGCTCATTCCTGGACTCCCGTCCTCCACTCCTCTTAGGGCAGACTACTTAGGGAGGATGTGGCTATCAAATTCCAGTAATTTCCAACAGTTAAAGGATTCAAACGTTTCCAAAGCTGAATTTCATTTTTACTTAGTTTCTATCCCACTAGGATAGGCTTCCTAAAGGAACAGGCTTCCCACAGAAAGACTGAGTGTGGCACATGAGTGTTTATTCTTAACCTGACTCTACTTTTCATTAAAAATAGCCTCTTTGCATGGCCCAGAGGGAGCTTAGTCAGGAAGACCGTGTTCTATTCTGGCCCTGGCACTATCTCACTGGGTGACTGACTGTGAGCCTCTCACTCAACCGCTCTGGGTGTTGGTTTCCTTGTTTGTTCAATGGGAGCATGAAGAGAAATGACATCCAAGCTATTTCTCAGCTCTAAAATTTTGTTGTGTTCAAAAAATGGGGAGGGGCAAAACTAAAATTTGATAAAATGGGATTCTAGTCTAGGTTCTGCCACTACTTCTATTACCTTAAACAAGTCCTGGGCCTCCTTTTCCTAGAAGGTAAAAGGGTAATTATTGTTAACTCTTAAATAAACCTACTGCATACAAGGCACTAATCTAAGCCCTTTACATGAGTTTATGCATTTAAGTCCTTATGGCCCTACAAGGTAGACCTGTTATCATCAAGCTTATTTACAGGTAGAGAGAGGTTAAGAAACATGGCCCAGAAATAGACCCTCAACTCTATGGTCAACTAATCTTTGACAAAGCAGGAAAGAATATCCAATGGAAAAAAGACAGTCTCTTCAATAAACAGTGTTGGAAAGATTGGACAGCCACATGCAGAAGAATGAAAATGGACCATTTTCTTACACCACACACAAAGATAAACTCAAAATGGATGAGAGACCTCAATGTGAGACAGGAATCCATCAAAATCCTAGAGGAGAACACATCCTCTTCGACCTCGGCCACAGCAACTTCTTGCTAGACACGTCTCCAAAGGCAAAGGAAACAAAAGCAAAAATGAACTATTGGGACTTCATCAAGATAAAAAGCTTTTGTGCATCAAAGGAAACAGTCAATAAAACAAAAGACAACCTACAGAATGGGAGAAGATATTTGCAAATGTCTTATCACATAAAGGGCTATTATCCACGACCTATAAAGAACTTTTCAAACTCAACACCCAAAAAAACAAATAATCCAGTCAAGAAATGGGCAGAAGACATGAGCAGACATTTCTCCAAAGAAGACATCCAAATGGGCAACAGACACATGAAAAAATGCTCCACATCACTTGGCTGCAGGGAAATACAAATCAAAACCACAATGAGATATCACCTCACACCAGTCAGAATGGCTAAAATTAATTCAGAAAACAACAAATGTTGGTGAGAATGTGGAAAAAGGGGAACCCTTTTAACTGTTGGTGGGAATGCAAGCTGGCGCAGCCACTCTGGAAAACAGTATGGAGTTTCCTCAGGATGTTAAAAATAGAGCTACCCTATGACCCAGCAATTGCACTACTAGGTATTTACCCAAAGGATATAAACTACTAGGTATTTACCTAAAGAATATAAACGTTGTGATCTGAAGGGGCACCTGCACCCCAATGTTTATAGCAGCAATGTCCACAATAGCCAAACTACAGAAAGGGCTCAGATGTCCATCGACAGATGAATGGATAAAGAAGACGTGGTATATATACATATACACACACACAATGGAATATTACTCAGCCATCAAAGAGGATAAAATCTTACATTTACAATGATGTGGATGGAACTGCAGGGTATTATGTTAAGTGAAATAAGTCAATCAGAGAAAGACAATTATCATACGGTTTCATTCATATGTGGAATTTAAGAAACAGGATAATAGGGGGAGGTAGGGAAAAATAAAATAAGATGAAGTCAGAGAGGGAGACAAAGCATAAGAGACTTCACCATGGGAAACAAATTGAGGGTTGCTGGAGGGGAGCGGGGTGTGGGGGATGGGGTAACTGGGTGATGGGCATTAAGGAGGGCATGTGATGTAATGAGCACTGGGTGTTATATGCAACTGATGAATCACTAAATTCTACCTCTGAAACTAATGATACACTATATGTTAACTAATTGAATTTAAATAAAGTTTAAAAAAAAGAAACATGCCCCAAAACTACACAGCTAGGAATGGATAGAGCTGGATTTGAACCCAGGCCATCTGGCCCCAGAGTCCATACATTAAAGTCCATCCATCCATAAAAAACTAGAAGTCCATACATTTAGAATGTCCTCAAAAGAGCTGAATTAGTCTCTAAGGACTGTCCTGGCTTGAACATTCGACAGGGCTATGATTCTAAATCATTTTGCACCACTTTTTTACCTTTTTCTCCTCCCCCACACCACTCCACCCTCTGCCCCCCTGAGCTCCCACGCACCTCCACCCCCTCCAACATTCCGTACGTGGTAGTGAGAACTCTCTCTGTGGCTAGAGAGGAAGAAACAGCCAACTCGGCTCCCCTCAGCTTCACAGAAGCTCAAGGCTTGGGTGAGAGGCAGGCCAATTCACCTCCCATGGGAACAGACACGGGGCCCAGGCCTTCCCTTTGCCACCTGAGCCTTCCTAATGGACAATAACATTTATGACTTCCTGAGATCTGTACCTGCTCAGTCTGGGAGAGAGGCTGCTCCTTCACCCCAACTTCAAGCCCCGATTTTTAACAAGGACCTTCTATGTTTATGAAGCAAACCATTGTTGGCCACCTACTGACGGCTAGGAGCTGAGATAAGCAGGAGTGAAAGCAGATGCAGTCTCTGCCCTCATGGAGCTTACAGTTTCCCAGGGGAGAAGCAACACACAGCATCTGAAGTGTGGGTGCTGGCGCAGCTAGGGCTGATAGTGGAGGGGGTGGCCATGGGCAGTAGCTAGTCAAAGGCGTAGCAGGCAGAAATCCAGACCAGAGGGGAACGTGTGGTGCGCTCAGCAACTGGACCAGCCATGTCAGTCCCGTTCTCTTCCCTGTGTGCCGGGCACGTTACTGTCCTCACTTCACAGCTGATGAACGGGAGCCTGAGAAACCACAGGCGCCATGGGCTCCCTGCGGGAGCTGCGCAGGGTGGAGCGGGGTTTGATCCCAGGGAACCCCAAAGCTCCGAGCAGGACTGCCTCCGCTCCGGGGTGTTTGGTTCAGGGAGGAAAGTCAGACTAAGAACCATAGACTAGTGTTACTCAACATAGGTCTGCGGGCCGGGGCCAAGCCCCAAAATGTAGAGCAAACATTTAGAAAGTTTTAGAGCAATGTGACAAAGCACTCGTTACATGTCTGTTGAATTTAATAAGAAAAAAATTCAGGTTTGTAGTTTGTATATCTTTTCCCCCCGCACTGTATTTCTCCATTAGTTCATTTTTATTGAATTTTATCAAAGTATTGGTCCGTGACAGATTGAAAGTTTTAAAAACTAGTTTTGAGACCATCAGAGGAGGCCTCCTATTAAAAATCAAATCCTGGGGACGCCTGGGTTGCTCAGTCCGTTAGGCATCTGCCTTCGGCTAGGTCATGATCTCAGGGTCCCGGAATCAAGTCCCGCATTGGGCTCCTTGCTCAACAGGGATTCTGCTTCTCTCTCTCCTTCCCACTTGAGCTTTCTCTCTCTCTCTCTCTCTCTCAAATAAATAAATAAAACCTTTTTTTAAAAAAATCAAATCCCCACTTGGTGGTATGGGGAGAAGGTGGTAGTGGAGGGAGACAAGGGGAGAGGAACGAAGGTCAATATTATACACTTGGCTCCCTTTTTATTGTTTTCATTACTTCATGAAGGAGATTAGAAAAGACAGATGAAGGCAATTGTTTTCTCTAACTTTAAAGAAGATAAAGACTCAGATATCTTTTGGAGAGCACTAAGGATAGGGACTCGGTCCGCCTTCTAGCGCTCAGGAGGGACCACAGCGACCAGGACCTCGTGGTCGGTGCTCCGCGATGCCCCAGGCCAGCCGTCCGCCCTGGCTGATGTGGAATAGTGCACCGATTGTTTCTCTACCAAATGCCCTCCCTCCTGCTTATGCTGCCTCCACCAACTGGAAAGCTCTTCCTACCCCTGCCAGGGTTTGGGATCTTCCAACTTCCTAAGGGAGAGTCCTGATTTTAGTACTGCTACTACTACTACAGTCGTCTTGAATATGGAGAAATTGAGGCCCCCATGATGCAGAGTGTCCTGCTCAGGATGTAGGACGCAGGTCTCTAGACTCTGAAGTCCAGGTTCCCTTCCACTTGCTCCGTTAGAGCTCCCTGCCTTGACTCACCTCTCCTTTCCCTATTAAATGCCTGTGTCACTAACGACCCTAGCATCCTGGCTGTGAATTCATTTTTCACTCTGAAATTCCCAGGGCAGGTAATTTTATTTCCATTTTGCCCCAAGGGAAGGAATTCGTGGAGCATGTGTTATGCACTTCAAAGAGAGTGGCAGGATGAAAATGCACCCACCCACCTCCCTTTCTCCCTCCATTGCCCTGCCCAACCATTTCTCATCTTGTCTTACAGTGCAAACCAAAGAGGAGTCTATATGAGAGAAGGAACCTTGGCTGGTGGGTTTTTTTAAAAATATTTTATTTATTTATTTGACCGAGAGAGAGAGAGAGACAGAGAGACAGCTAGAGAGGGGACACAAGCAGGGGGAGTGGGAGAGGGAGAAGCAGGCTTCCCGCAGAGCAGGGCTCAATCCCAGGACCCAGGTGCCCTGGCTGGTGGTTTTTGAGTTAAGTGCAGCCAAGGGTGACAGCTGCCCCAGACTCCGAGGCCATCGTTCCGGAGCACTCACAGTGACCACAGCTGGGTTTGGCTTGCAGGACTGTTATATAAAACTAGGCAGGTGGGTTGTATTTTGCCCCTGCCCCAGTGACTTCCAAGAGCTCTCCTCCCACTGTTTTTTTGCCAAAATAAGGTAAAATCCCTGACTCAGCCCCATACAAGGGGTTTTCTCCTTTCAAACAAGAATTTCAGGGTTTCCTTTGCCCAAATCTGGGCTTCTACGTTCCTCCTGCATCACCTCTGCCAACAATTTTGCACCTGAAATTTTCTGCTGCTCCCTCCTTAAATGGCTCACCGCAGTGTCTCAGGGATAACCTCTCGTCAGGGCAGAAGCTTTGATGCCTTGCCAATAGAGAGTGCCAGAAGCACCCAGATTTTCCAAACATCTGGCCAAATTCAACAATCATTATTTTATTTGCTAATTTTAAAATTGATTTTACACACACATAGACACACACACATTTCTGTGCTTCAAAGCCCTCCCCTTTAAAAGGAAGGCATAGAAGTACAAGTAGAAAATCCTGTCTTAGTAAAAGTATGGATCAGCCAGACTTGGGAACCAATCCCATTTCTGCCACTTAGTAGCTAAGGGACCCTGGCCAGTTAACTGAACCGCTCTGGGTCTCAGATTTTGATAATAACAGTACCAATCTCATGACCTGCTCTAAAGAAGAACGAAAATCATCCCTGCAAAACACAGCACAGACTTAACCTATCTAACATTTATCACATACTTATTGTAATTATTAATATGATAATGATATGATATGGTATATAATATGTCATATGGGATATATGATATGGCTATGATAATCATTTCAAGCCACAGAGCATAAACTCCATGAAGGTAAGAACCTCAAGTTTTTTTTGCTTCCTAGCTCCATTGCCTGGAACAATGTCTGGCTCAAGAAGGTATTCCACAAATATTTGTTAATGAGTAAATAATAAATGTTGGAAAGAACCTTGAAAGATGACCTGCTCTGAATTGAGTTCTTAGAGCTCTACCAAAATATTAGTCATTTTAGTTCATTTTTATAGATTTAACAGTTACTCTTCTGATTTACAAGTTTTCCAAATGGACATGCATTCATTCCTTGCTATTTTTATTTATATTCTCCATGTTTACAAATTGCTCCTAATTTCATCACCTATAGACTTCTCATCTTTCCTACATTCCTTCTTTCTACTCGGACACTTTTGATGCATAATACAAAGATATTCATTTCCCAGAGATTAAGCCACAAAGATAAGCCTTTTCTTCCATTTTGGTTGGAAGTTTTAGCAGTTAGGTGGAGTCATACTGCTGGACATGAGATCATCTGCTCTGGGTACCTTTCCGTATTTTTTAACCTATAAATAATATGTTGAATTTTGCCCTATTTTTAATGTATCAGCCCGAGAAGCAAAAATCTTTCAAAACAAAAGATCCATTCTGGGGTTATAATAGATGAGGTCTTTATTGATTAAAAAAATTGGGGAACCCCGGGGGGGGGCCTGGGTAGCTCAATGGATTAAGCTTCTGGCTTGATTTCAGCTCAGGTCATGATCTCAGGGTCCTGGGGTTGAACCCCACATCAGGCTCTGCACTCAGTGGGGAGTCTGCTTGGGGATTTCTTGCTCTCCCTCTCCCTCCATTCACACAAACACTCTCTCTCTAAAATAAATAAATCTTTTTTTAAAAAGTTGGGGGGCATCTGCCTTTGGCTTGGGTCATGATCCCAGGGTCCTGGGATCGAGCCCTGCATCAGGCTCCCTGCTCGGCGGGAGGCCTGCTTCTCCTCCTTCCACTCCCCCTGCTTGTGTTCCCTCTCTCGCTGTGTCTCTCTCTGTCGAATAAATAAAATCTTTTATAAATAAATAAATAAATAAATAAATAAATAAATAAATAAATAAAAAGTTGGGGAACCCCTGAACAGGTCTAGTGTCATTTAACCAGTTGGGTGGAGAAGGTAATTAATGTTCAAAAATGCTTATTATGTACCTTAATCCAGTTAATCTTCAAGAGTCTACAGAGCTATTTAGGTGCCTCAATTGGATACTGTGAAATGGTAAAATATATATATTTGGTCTTTGCCCCCAGTTCCTGGCACAGAGCTTTAAAATCCCTTAGGATTTCCTGAGTAATAGGAGTGTCTTTTGATATTCAGAATGATCCCCTTTATATCATACCTGAGCTTGTGCAGACAAGGGGACTTAAATTGGGCTCTATGACAATCTCGAGGGAGAGACTGGCTGCACATTTGATTAGAGGGTTGAAACTTTAGACTCACTTCCCTACCCTCTAGAGAGAAGAATGGGGCTGGAGATTGAGTCTAATCACCAATGACAAATGATTGAAGTCAACCATGCCTACATAGTGAAGCCTTGATGGAAACTCTAGACCAACAGCAGTATGGGAAGCTTCTGGGTTGATGAATACTTGGATGTGCTTGGAGGGTGGTGCAGCCAGAGAGGATATAGAAACCCTATACTACCCCCACCCCTGACCTTGCTCTCTGTATCTCTTCCATTTGACTATTTCTGGGTTGTATCCCTTACACTAAAATGGTGATTGTAAGTATAGCACTTTGCTGAGTTCTGTGAGTTTGTTTAGTGAATTATTAGACCTGATGGGGGAGGGAGTGTGGTGGGGAACACCCTGAATTTGTAGCCAAGTTGGAAAGAAGTGTAGGTAGCCTGAGGACCTGAGGCTTGCTACTGGTGTCTGAAAGGAGGGCAGTCTTGTGTGGCTGAGCTCTTAAGCCTGTGGAGGCTGACACGAACTCAGGTGGTTAGTGTGAGAATAGGATTGAGCTGTAGGACACCCAGTCAGTGTTGAAAAGATCCAACTCATCTATTAAACAGAAAAAGTGAAGCTCAAAAGAAAAAAAATACCCACCGTCACATATCCTTTCTTCTCTCCATGTATTTCCTAAGGAGACTGCCTGCCTTAGAGTCAACTGGTAGCCCATATTCCCTACACCATACTCAATTCTTCCTGATGGAGAAGGAATGATTCATCCAGTAGCTGAGTAGTTAGTCTGACTCTCACCAGTCTATGTTTCCAGACCAGGCGGGGTTAAGAGATTTGATCTATAGTCTTTGCTACTGAAACTAGTTGGTTGAGGGGCAGTGATTCTTCCTGCACGAGGCCATGTAAGAATTTGCCCATTCTGTAGACTCACACTCTCTCGAATGTGTCATCCAAAGTCCTGTTCATGGAAAAAATAACAGAAAGTCAAATTGGCCTCAGGTCCAAGCCCTGCCATCCAAGGCAACACTACCCCGATGAAGCCTGAAGTTTTACCCTCATCCCTCTGTCTTTTGTGTTTGTTTCTCAATTGGTTCAGAACTTGTAGGGAGAGGGGGACTTATTATCACTTTTAAACCCCTGTCCATGAGGCATTGCTTTCAACTATGATTCCAAAGCCTCTTTCTTTCTCTTATTCCACAGGCTCATAACATTGAGGCAAAAGACTTAGGGAGACAAGAATGAATATATAAACAAACATTTTTATATTTATAGAGCAGAACATCAATAATATTGTGTAAGAGAAAGAAGATGGTCTCCATGTCCTACCCGAGCTACCTCATGTGGCTTGAAAATTTTGTAATATTCCCTGGAAATACTTTTTGTCAAGAAAGAACTCCCCATGGGTAGGGCCAGCACATGTTTTCATTTGTTGTTTTATATATTTTATATTTGCTTCAATTATAGAGCCAGCCCTTTTAAAGCCAGGAAGTATGCATAAAAATGTGTGGGCAGAACGATAATTTTTCTTAAGGTTTATTTCACTTAAAAATAAAATAAAATAAAACCCACCATGGATCAAATGAAATGACCCGGTTAAAGACAACGGGTCTCCTCCTGTGGGTCTTTTCATAACGTGGGGACTAAAATTTCCAAGGTATCCTTTTGACTGTTTTCCTAAATTGTTACCATATTGAAAACAGCTGTTTTCAACAGTTAGGTGCAAAGAGCTAGGGGAAAATGCCAGGATATCTTTTTCTCTCCCATATGAGTCTCCCCATTGACGAATAGGTCATCCCTGTTTCCCTGCAGTTTGGGAAAGATGACCTTTAGCTGAAATCTATTGTTTTGCACAAAGACGTTATTCCTGCCTCATTGGAGTTCTGAAATTTGCCTTTTCTGCCCAGGTGTGTTTAATCGGATCACTAAGTCTCTCTCATCAAAGCCACCGGTTTAAAAAAAAAAAAAAAAAAGGATCAGAAGCATTCCTTTTCTACCTGTATGGCCCAGGCTGCCTCTGCCTAATCTTCAGGTCAATGACATAAGATGGGTATTTTTATCTACATTTACAAATAAGGAACTAAAATTCAGAGACGTGAAAGATCCAGGGCCTTTCTGAGATCCCAGAACCTGGTGGGTGGCTGAGAAAGGGCTGGAATCTAGATGAGGCTGGCTCCAGAGCCAAGGGTACGCACCGAAACAGCGTGCTTGGAGAGGAAGCCCCAGACCAGGCAGCCAGGGGGAGATGCGCAGATGTGGAAGCAGGGAGCCCACCGCTATCGGTTTAGTAAATGTTTAGCAAATGTACAGGGCATAGAATCCTGTGTTTTGTTTTAAAGTGAAACCATCTGAAGCAGCCCATATCCTCCTTTAAAGCAAGTTTTAGGGAGAAAAAAAGATCAGAGGGGCTGCAAGGCATTGATACAGTTGGTGGTTTCCATGTTATCAGCTACTGATTAAGAGAAGAGACGTATTCTCTTGGACTTGTGGTCCTCCCTCCAGAAAGCATCTCATTGCTCCTTACGGCAAGGGAGATGAAGTCAGAAATCCTATCTGCTTCTCCTGCGGCACAGTGGAGTTGCTGTGGAAAAGCGCCAGAAAGTTCTAGAAGACCAGGGGGTGCGGAGAGGATTGTGCCCCCCCCCCCCACCTTCAGCTTTTCCTCAGACACGTTCCAGCAGTGGAGTAAGTAGACCAAGGAGAATATGCGTCAGGAAGCTCTGTCCCCAGAGGCCGGTCCAGACTTGTTTAAAGACAGCTGCTGTGATCGTTAAAATGAAATAGGACATGTAACCAGATTATGGGGACATTATTGCTATTAACAGCAATAATTACCCTCTGTTCGAGTAGCTTCCTGAAATAAAAAAACATCAAAGCAGAAGTTTTCAATTACTTTACTCAGTACCCTGCATGAACCCTTGGGGTATGTGTGTGTTTGTGACACATCAGAGAGACAGAGTTGGGGTCGGGGAGCGGGGAGGAGGGTGCAAGTGTGTGTGTACGTGTGTGCACGTGTGCACGTGTGTGAATTGTGTGAATACCGATTTTCATTGAAACAAAGGAATCTAGTGAGTACCTATAACGTCAGGCTCTGTCGGGGGTACTGTGGATACGCACCCAGGGAAGACGGAGTCCCACCCCACCAGAGGCGTAAGTGTGGAGCCCGAGGCAGACCTGTAGAGAGGCCAGTGTAATAGGTGCGTTAAATACTATCCTAAAGGAAGCGTGCCTGGCTATAGCAGCACAGGGAGCAAGCCTCATTCCATCTGGCCGGGAAGAAGGGAAGGTAGACTTCCTGGAGGAAGGGGTGCTACATCGCATCTGGAAGGATGGAAAAGGGAGGAGGCTGGGAGGGTCCGGTACAACTAAAGGTCCCGTGGTTTGAAACAGCAGTAATGATCTCAGTCCCTGGAGATGAGGCTGCAAATGGATAGGTAATAGGTAGATGTACGGAAATTGATGAAAACTCTGCAACAGAGGACGGAGTGTTTTAGAAAGACAATTCTGGCCATAGCATGAGACCAGGAGAGAGCAGACCAGGGAGACAGAGAGCTGTCAGAAGGCTGTTGCAGGAAACCAGGCTAAAAAAGACACCTCCCTAAAGCTATGGACTGGAGGCCGTGGGTAATAGAAGTCTTGAAGAATTAAAAAGTCCTAAGATTTGGTTAGTGGATGGATACGGGCAAGGGTGATATTCAAAAGGTCCAACGACCAGAAGAGCCCAGGCGCTGACGCATTGGAATGGACACCAGCCAGATACTGCTGACAGAGCCAAACCGGGCGTCCAGCTGAAAGCAGCCCCGGGCAGGGGTCTCCGCTCTTCCATCCATGTCACCCTGCCCCTGAGGGTGCCAGGTGGGGGGAGGGGAGGCTTGTCCTTGACCAGGATTGCTTCTCTCCCCTGCTGTGCTAGACTGATGGAATAAATGCCCCCTTTTTTGCTCCTCCCTACCCTTTGGACTTTGGAGTTTGGCTCCTTAGGGCCAAATACATTTCTGCAGCCCGTATGACTCAATTTGGTAACAGAATCAGGTTGAAGGGATGGTGTGCCAGCTCTGAGCCTAGACCACAGAGGCCCTCCACGTTTCCTCTTGCTCGTGGCACTTCTGCCATGGTCATAAGGCCATGTGTAGACTGGTCTGCTGAGAATAAGGGACTTACAGAGCAAGGCAGAGTCACCCTAGTGACCCCAGCTGAGACCATGCTGGGCCAGCCAACAGCCAGCCGACACCCAGACAGGCAGACCAGCCCAGGCAAGGTGAGCAGAGCTGCCTAGCTGATCCCCAGCTAGCTCCTGACTAATAAATGCTTGTGGCTGTCTGTTACAGACCATTAGTAGGGGGCAATGGATCATCAGGACACCGACCCTCCCCAGTCCTCCTTCTCCCAGAACTTGTACACATATCTGCTTTATAGGACGGTCAGTGTGTCATCTACTCTCTCATCAGCATTCTTCATGCAAAGGTATCAAAAATATTTCACAGGGAAAATACCTGGAACTAAATCTACAGGTGGCTTACAGGCTGAACGCCTCTCAAGATCCCCACTCTCATTGGGTGAGAGGAAACCTCTGGAAAATGTAAGGAGGGGGCAAAAAATACACAGGTCGGGGATTAACTAGAGCATCTAAACCTCCTTATTTTTAATCCAATTCATCAGGGCTTGAAGGGATAGGAAAAATGTGCCTTTCTTCTTGTACTTCAGAGCCAACTGAGATAAACATAGCAGAGAAAAGCATCAGCTTCTGTAAAAGCTAGATTGGAGAATACGGCTTGAGATATGGTCAAAAGGTCAGAAGTCAACAACACTTCAGCCTGAGATTCAATTCACCATCCTGGTGCGGGGGGCGGGGAAGGGCTGGAAACTGAGCAGGACAGACTCCCACACCCATCATCAGAGGGAGATCCTCCCCTGCATGAAGAGAAGGGAGGAGTGAGGAGAGGGGCCAGGGAGTCTCGCTGGAGACCCTCCACATGGAGATGGGAGAGGTAAGGAAAAACGTTCCCGCTAGCATCCAAGCAATAATCTCTTGACCCAGATTACAATGGACTTTTCCAGCTGCTGTGAATTTTGCCTGGGGCCATGGCACCTTCCTTCTCCCTGACAGAATCTACGGCACCTCAGCGGGAAGGTTCACTTCCAGCCCTCATGTCCACGGAAGACTCTTCTCGTGTAATCAGCTGCAGGTGTGCATGCACCTGTGCGTATGTGCACGCGCACACACACACACACACACACACACACACATCCCACGAAGCACTTAGAACACACCTTCACTCCTGACAACTTCCTAACCCAAACTCTGAGGACCTAGGCCTCCCAGTGTCCCAGTGAGAGGTGCCCCGGCCAGAGCTGGGTACGTCCTGAAGAGGTTTAACGGTTGCACTGACACACCCATACTCTAAATAAGTGAGTTGGAATCCTGCTCTGTTACCTCCAACTCATTTGTTCTTAGGGGAACTATCCAATCTTGGTGTGCCTCTGCTTCCTCGTCTATAAAGGAAATGCCGTGATAGAACCCCATAAGTTTGTTGTGAGGCTTAGATGACATAATTCGTGTGCCCAGCCCGTGGTAGTTAGAGTAATAGTCCTCAGTGAATTGTATGTTACATAACATACAACATATGCGTAAGATGTGTGACTGCCTCTTATCTGGGGGGGGTGGGGGCAATAAGGGCCCTTGGAGGTATTTAAGTCACCCCTTGGCCGGGCTTACATGGTCCAGCCTGACCCAGTCCCTAACGACCCCCACACCTCATCTGCTGCCAGCCCACCCATGTCTTCTATGCTGTAGCATGTGTTGAACACAGTTTGTTCTCAAGAGCCTCCATGCCTTCCAGATACCATTGCCTTTGCCTGGAATATCCTGGCCTTCCCCTCTTCCCTCCTCATGCACATCTTTACCCTGCCTCGTTGCTACCCATGGACCAGATCTCAGCTAAGTATCATTTTCATTTACTTGTTCATTCACTCCAAAAATACTTGTTGAGTGTCTACTAAGTGCCTAGTTTGCTAAGTCTGCCATAACAAAGTATCACTAACCAGAGGGCTTAACCAAGAGTAATCTATCTTCTCATGGTTCTGGAGGCTAGAAGTCCAAGATCAAGGAGTCGACGGGGCTGTTCTTCCTTAGGCCTCTCAAGTTGGCTCACAGGTTTGCCCTCTGGTCTTTCTTCTGTGCTTGTGCCTGTCTGTCCTAATCTTTTCTTCTTATAAGGATACTAGTCATATTGGATTAAGACCTGCCCATGTGACTTAATTGTGACTTCATTCCCTTTAAAAGACCCTGTCTCCAAATCTTCACATTCGGAGATACTAGGGGTTAGTCCAATATATGAGTTTGCTGGGGATATGCCCGTAACAGCCCATAACAACACCAGAATGCAAAGCATTTCCTACTCCCCATTTTTTCCTCCAAAAGAAAATAATTTCTAAATAGGAAGACGCTTCTACATACTCCTATATATCTCCAATGATGCAGGATTTTTATTATTATACACTTCTCCAGCAAAATGAATTGCACCTCCAGCCAGATTCCAGCCCCATAAGGAAAGGCACGACATTGGTCTTAGTCACTGTGTTAGGCTCTTCTGATATGATGATGAGCAATACATAGTAGATGACAATGGATATTTCTTGAGTGGATGAATGTCCTTGGCTGCCATCTCTGCAGGCCAAAACCACATCCTTAATAGAAAACATAGCCTAGAAAAATGTGTGATAATAATCCCTTATATTTAAAGAGCCCTTTACAATTTAAAGAGCCTTCCTATTCCCTATCTTATGGCCCCTCCTAAGTGGCCCCATCGTGTGGGTACCACTCTCTTCGTTTGGCAGAAGGAGACACTGAGGCCCAGCAAAAATAAGGATCTTGACCAAGTTCCCTCTGCAAGCAAGTAGTTTCAATGGACCCAGCCCACCTCAATGAATAACCATGGCTTTTGAAATTATAGTGAAAATAAATTAAATTTGTAGTAAAATTTCCTGCTTCCCTTGAGAAACTTGGAGACTCTGGCAGCTGGGGAAACGAAAGCATCAGTGTAACCAGCAAAATGGAGCTCGGCTTCCCCCTTACATTGCACTTCCATCTTCCCAGGGTGACCCAGACTTAATGCGTGTCCTACATGTTTCAATGCTAGTCTCACCCTTTCAAGTTTGAAAGGCTGAAAAGGAGTCTGAACTTCAAACAGCAATTTAAGAGCCTTGCCCTTTCAAGTTTAACATTTCTTCAAGAACAAAAAATAGTCCAAATTGTTGCTTTTGGAATCCAGTTATTATTACTCAATGTTTTTTTCCACCAAAAGAAAATCATTTCACATTTTGGTAATGTCTCTTGGCAGCACTGGTTGGGAGCAGTCAACGGGCACCTCCGGGGTCCAGCCTGACCTGGCTGCACACAGAGGACCAGGGCATGGGAAAATATGCGTCTTCTTAAAGTGGTCATCTGAAAGCTGGAGAGTCCTCATCAGACAGGCTCAAACCAAAGTCTGCTGTGACCTGTGTGCGAAGGAGGCATAAAGCAAGGCTAAAATGCAGGGGCCTTGGCACAGGGAGACCTGCTTTCAGACCCTGGCTCCACCACTTTTACTGTGTGGTTTGGAACAGGTAGCTTATCCTTCCTACATTTCTGATTCATCCTCTGTAAAATGGACGTTACAGTATGATAGACTTCGAAATATCGTGAGAATGAACAGAAGAATGCGTATAAAACTCTTGTCCCAGTGGCTGGTACACTAGGTACCAACATTTATTGAGAGCTTACCCAGGCCATGCCAGCCCGGGGGGAAAGTCGAGCAAAGGGGTCTCAGAAATGACTCCAGGCCTGTGTGGAGGTCCCATTCCAGTCCTTGCTCTCCAAACAGGGTCCTCCTGTGTCCCAGGAGTAGTACTCTACCTACTCTGGGCAACTGCTCTCTGTCAGACTTCCCCTCCCGAAACTCCCCCTGTGCCTCTCAAATGTCCATCAAACTTCAGTTCTGATGTTCCAGACCCCCTGACGGACACCCATCCACCCCATCCCATGTCCTCAGCAAGAGGTCTCCCAGTCAGGGCTCCTCTTGGTGGCGAGGACAACAGGCCAACTTGACGCACCAACTTGCTTCCCCTTAAAGTGGGTTCCTTTTCTATCCATATTGACTCTTCCCTGTAGGATATGAAGTTGTCATTCCATTATTTCTCACTAAAAGGGATCCTGGTCCTGGGATCAGCCAGCAGCCACGGTGTCTCCTAAAAAGCACCCTGGTTGACCTTGGTCAGTGTACCTCCTCGCGTGCACAACGCTTGTGCCTAGCCTCTCCCTGGCCCCATTTCTGCATCTTTCTTGGTTTTTTGCTCTTAATAGATAATAATTTTATTCATTTCTTTTTAATTCAAGTATAATTAACATAATATCTGGGCTCCCTTCAACTCCTCTTTGACCAATTAATTTATTTAATATAAATATTTACCTAGGAACTACTCTGTCCAGGTACTCGGTATTAGACACATTGACAGCATTTTCACTTTTGTGTCTGAAATTTTATACTCTGTTGGGAAGAGAAGACCTGTAAATCAACAATTGCAATAAAGTGTGATCCAAGTGCTTAGGTAATGGGACAAGAGGATGCAGTGAGAATAAAGAAGAGTGGAACTTTTCCCAGACTGGGGAGTCATGGAAGGCTTCCAGGTGAAGGAGACACAGAATTCTGAAGAGTCCTACTGAGCTGACTATCTGAAAAATGTGGAGGGAGGGGGTGCAGGAAACGAGCATTCCAGACAGAGAAACGCTATGCTCAGAGTAGGGCACTGGAAATGGAGTGCTGTGTTTGAAGAACTACACGGTTTTCCAGTTGCATGGCATTCAGCCCACGAAGTCATAGTCTGAGAGGCGAGGTTAGACCCTGAAGGGGGGACTATACAAACTAGAAAGTTCTGTGGAGTTATCTTCTGATTTTTCAGTGGAAGAATGATGAGAACAGACCCATGTTGAGGAAGGTCAACAGAGGACAGAGGTATGGTCCTGGCTCCCTCAGAATGCCACACTGGGAGACCACCCTTCCACCCACCGTCATCTACTGCAGGGCCTCCAGAGAGGAGAGCCAGAGGAGGCAGGGAGTGCGAGGACATGACTGGGGGCCAGGGAAGGAGTGGCTTGCCTTCTACAATGACTTTGCCGTCTCTACTTTTCCTGAGCACAGCAAAGAAAAATAAATCACTCTTCAAATGGCAGGGGCCAGGGCTGGCCGCGTGATTGTCTAATTAGGTGTAAGATTACACCACAGGTCTGGTTACTGGACCCACGGGGATCCTATCCAACAGCATCAGACCAGACAAGAATAAGTGAGACCTTGGCCAGGGTGAAAAGGGGAGAGACAGAACAGCCTGCCACTCCCCCCCCTCCTCCGTCTTCAGCTACCAAACTGAATAGCCAGATAATGAGGGATTTAAAAGAAGAAAGATAAATGGTCTGCTAAGATTTGACACTCAGTTTCATTTCTGCCGTGGAGCTCTGATTACATCCAGATAAGCTAAGAAAGAATCTGGGAAGTCGAGATGACCACAAGCACAGCTTATTCTTCTAATAAACAGGACTGAAAAATAATCGGCTGCCATGGGATGGACATGGCCGTATGGAGGGGATACATGGAAGTGATTGGGACATGGCCCCTTTGCAAGGAGCTCCCAGCCTACTATAGTAAGGAAGAATGACTCAAAACCTCACAACAGAAATTTCTGTTAGGGTTTATTTTTATTCTTATCGATAGGGTGGGTTTTATGAATCCATAGAGAACATTCAGAAAGTTGTCAGAGGGGACGTTGGATTTAAACTGTGTCTTAAAAAACTGAAAAGGAGAGAGGAAACTGCTACTCGGAAGTATAGATATGAGAAGTAAGGCATTGTTATGAATAACAAAGACCATATTTCCTTGGTTCCAAGAACTCCTGGCTTTTCAGACATACCACTAATTATACCTTCTGAAGGGGGGGATAAAATAGAAAGACTTATTACATTAAATAAACACATATAAAAATTATCTACCCATAATAGCATATATGTGTCCCCACCCTTATAAACCATTTTCTTATTTTATATCACAGTGAGTTTCCCTGTCCTCTATACATTCAGCATCCATGCTTCGGAGTCATTTTTTAGACATGAGGAGTTACACATAGCATAGTGACTCACAACTTTTTGTAACATGCGCTCCACATCTTGACCTCATTTTTACCTTTAAGATTGACAGTATAATTTTTAGAAGCACCTGAGAATAGTAGAATGTTATTGGCATTTCCTATTTGATAATACTCCTAGATTTCCTCCCCTTCACTGAATTATGAAATACTAAAAATTAACCTTCTCTTAGTTTTATTGTATTATTATATTTCTCAGGGATTCATTCATTTTGTCTGACTCAAAACAAAATAAAAAGCCTAAATACTACCATAACCAATGAAGAAATTGAAGACTGGCTTTAAATCTTTCCGCAAAGAAAATTTCAGGCTCAGATGGATGGTTTTACAAGTGAATTCTACCAAACTCACAAGGAACAGATAATTCCAGTATTATACAAATGCTTTTAGAGAACAGAAAAAGGAATACTCCCCAACTAGTTTTATGAGGTCGGTATAATCTTGATGCCAAATCCAGACAAAGATGGTATTAAAAAAATTAAAATTACAGGCTGTTGTCACTCACGAACAGATTTAAATATTCCAAATTCCGTATTTTCAAATTGGTTTCATCGAGGAGTAAAAAATATAATGCAGTTTGACAATATTTATTAATCCCAGGAATGCAAGTTTGGTTTAGCATTTTAAAAAATTTATGGCGTATTTTACTTTATTTAATAATAAAGAGAAATCTCACATCCTTCTTGTTAGATTTTTTAAATGTTCAATAAACTTTGAAAATTTACAATTAAAAATTCTTATAAAACTAGGAGTGGAAAGGAACACTTTACTGCTAAAGGGCATCTATGAAAAATCTACAGTAAAACATACTTAAAGGTAAAATGTTGGAAGCGTTTCCTATGAGGCAGGAAAAGGATGGTTTCCTCTTCAATATTTGTCGTAGCCAACATAAGTCAGGATAAAGAAATAAAAAGGATAATAATAGGAAATACTCTTAGATGTGGTATATGTTTGTATCAAAAACTGAAAAAAATGCAAATAATTAATAATATAGTTGGATAAAACATGAATATGCAAAAGCCAATTGAATATTTAGATTGAAGAAACACTTAGAATAAATAACTTCCTAAAAGATAGTATTTATCCAGTCACAAAATGCATATACAAATATTTTATATGTCATATCTATGATATATATGACTCTCTATATACTTGAGAAATATAACAAAATCTGTACCAAAATTCCATGGAGAAAATTCTAAAACTACTCAAAAGAATGTCAAAAAAAAAGAAACAATAAAAATTTTACGATGCACATGGATGGGAAGACTCGATCATACTGATGTCATTTTCCTAAAAGTAATCTACAGAGTCAAATTGTTTCAACCCAAATCCCAACAAGAACTTTCTGGTAAAATTTTAAAGGATTTCCCCCACCTTGAATGAACTTTTGCTCTACCAGCATGCTTACGAAACCATTAGACAGTCATGACACGGCCCGAGGATAGACAAACAGATCTACATGACAGAATTGAGAGCCAAGCTACTTTCCTGAGTATATGGAAATTTGGTTCATGGCAGAAGCAGCACTGCAGATATCGGGGAAAGATGAGCTACTTAGCAAATGGTACCAGGAATACTGGGGATCCATTACGGGGAAAAATATGAAATGGATACTACCTCACACCATACATAACAATCTATGCAGGTGGATTCAGTACTTCCATATAAAAAATAAAACTTTAAAAATTTAAAGGAGACTATAGAAGAAGGGCTTTATAATCTTGATATAAAGAGTGTGTAACAAGCCAGGAGGCACTAATCACAGACCCACACGCACACATACACATGTGCACACGCAATTGATAATGTGACTACATTAAAATTAAAAGCCTCTGTCAAAAGAGCTTGCAAAAAAGTGGAAAAACAAGCCGTGAACTACTAGAGAAATTTGCCATATAAATAACTTACTGAGCATTATTCTCCAAATACATTAAAGAATTCTCTCTTAACCAATAAAGAAATAAGTAACCTAATAAACAAACAGTGAGCAAAAGACATGAATAGACCTTCCACATAAAAATAAACAGAGGAACACAAATGGTCTATAAACATATAAAAATGTCCATCCTTGTTAGCGAACAGAAAAATGTTAATTAAAGCCAAAATAACTACTTTGTACTCACAGATGGGCAAAAATTACGAGTAGCACCATATTGAAAGTTGGCTAGTGAGGAGCAATGGGAATTTTCATACGCTGGTGATAGCCCACTGGATGTTGGTGTAATCACACAGGGAACCTGTAGTGCATAATCTTGTGATGTGGAGATACACATACCTGGGGAACTGGCCATTTCTCTCCCAAGGCACCGCCTAGAGCTTGAACATGTGCAGCAGGAGTTACTCTCAGGATTCGTGACAGCATTGTTGGTAATAGAAAAACAACTCGAAAGAGCCCCTGTGTTTGTCAACAGAAAATGGATAAATTTAAGTAGGAATTCACACTATAGAACACCAGGCAGCAGTGAAGAAATGAACTACAACTTCATGCATCCATTGTGGATACATTTCAAAAACATAACACGGAGTGAAAAAAGCAAGTTGCAGAATAACACACACCTTTATGTGTGTTCTGACGCCTGTATTACAAAGCTCCCAATATATAAATGTTCACAGTATATTGTTGGGGGGTGCATACAAATGTAATAATCTACAATGCAAAGCAACATAATGATGAAGACAAATCCTAGGTAATCGAATATGGTTATCCTTGGCAGAAAAGAGGGCCATAGCTAAAGGGGAGCACACTGGGCGGTGGGGGGGGGGGGCTTCAAAAGCATCGAGAACTTTCATTTCTTCAACTGAAGCTTGGGCACTTATTTTATTATCCTTTATACGGATATGTACATGATATGTTCTTATGTGTGAGCACTACACAAAATCTGAATATAGGAATGTATAAAGAAAACATAGTCACCTCCAATTCTACTATCCACAGATGACTATTGTCAGTGATTTTTATATCCTTTTACTTATTATTTTATATCCTACCACACTAATTGTTTCTTAAAACATACACAAAGTGGCTAGAAGCCTTTAACAGATAGGAATTAGCCCTTGAATGGTAACTTTTTCAAAAACAGGAGAGGTTGATATAATGGATTTGGAGGCTGTGTTCTCTCTCTCTCTCTCTCTCTCTCTCACACACACACACACACACACACACACACACACACACACAGAGGCAGGCGGGCACCACTTTATCATGACTTACTTCACTAACTGGCCCCTGGCAAATTTATTTTAACAATAACTACAAAATACATCTCAGAAATGTTAGAATATGAAAAAATACATCTTCAAATCTAGAAAATATGCTAGCTTATTATAGCTGGAGCAGAGAGTGCAAATGGAGGCGAGAAGGAGTAGGGAACAACCAGACACGAATCTGGAAAGTAAAGTTGGCACCAGGTTGCAATGGGCTTTGCATGGAAAGCTAAGGAGCCTGTGGACACGGGTCCATGCTACGTGACCAAACATTTTGATTGTACCCCCCTCTTTGTAAAGAAAAGAGAAATAAGTCTATGCCTGTAACATGTGTGTATTTATATTTTTAGAAATTGTGTTTATTTCTCTACTGATAGACTAAATATGAGAATACTTTCTTCCTACACTCCAAAGCATTGCCTTGAGCACCTTCTGAGAAACTCACACCCACACACCCCTCTGTGGAGCCTCTGCTCTCTATGAGGTCTATGGAAGGATTTTAAACAGGGGGGTAATATGCTCAGATGTGCTGTCTGCTCAATCCATCTTAAATAAGAATACAAACGAATGAATTCTTCAATTCTTTAATAATAGTGAATAATCCAAGGGATAAACTCTGGAAGCACTGCAAAAAAAGGGAAAAACAAAGGAAGAGTAGCAGGCAGGGTATCTAGTTGCCCAGGATATGGGTTTGGATTAAACTGCACACTTGTCTCCAAAGTCAACACCAGAGGAGGATGGAGTGAAAGGAAGAGTGTTGAGATTTAGTTCATAACTAAATTTGATATAACTAAAAATCAGATTAGATGTGATCGTTAAGAAAACGGCAATCGATGGGGATGACCATGATGAGATGGATCATGACACACTACCTGGGACAAAGAAGCCCTGGGAGTGGACCAGGGCTGCCAAGGAACAACGAAGATCCATTTTGAACCTGAGAACTTGCAAAGTCTACAGGACAGAGCACACGGGGGTGAGGTGTGTGAGGGAAATAGAGAACTCTTGACTGCAGCTCATGAGAAAATGCTTCTACCAGGCCAGCCAGGCCACACATTATTAGGCACAAGTGGATACATGTGTGAATATAGAACTGAAACAAAAGTTTTACAAAAACAATGCTTGTCCTGACTATATGGAATGCACAGTCATCTTTTTATTCTATTATTTTTAATGCCAGTAACAGTTCATAAAATCAATTTCATGACTCCAGAGTTTGGAAAACAATAGGCTACAGGAATTGGTTTAAATAGAACAATTCATTCTAATCATTCAAGCATCAAGTTGTGAAAAGACCTTGGACTATGGGATCGGACAGGCTTCCATTTGAATTCCAGAATTAGCACCCACTCACTGGGTGGCCGTGGACAAGTTGGAATCTCAGACTCCTCATCTGTAAAAATTGAAATAATATTTGCCTCCTAAGCTTGTGGTGATGATAAAATAAAGGAGAATAAACATGGCATCATACACAGGGTTGAGCCCCTCCTTATCACTTTCCAACCCTGATAGAGAATACAAAATGTTGAGGCATTTTTTCCCCTAGGAAGCCCACCAATCTCCTGACAATAGCTATCAGAGCTTAACTACTCAACCCAAAAATTAGAGAAAAAATTAAGACTGAGTTGACCTTGTTTTACCCAGAGATTTAAGGGAGATTTATGCAGATATATGGATGCCTTGAAATCCTGCACAAGCTGGGTGTCCTGTGACCCAGGAAGGTAATTCTGGGCCAAAGGAAATTGCCTTGTACCAAGAAACACTTGAGACACACTGCTATATTGAAGACGCAGCTCAAAGAAAGGTCATCGTGGCCCCAGAGGGCAGAACTGGAAAAGAATACTTGCTGTTGATGGATGTTTTGAAAACATGACAGTTCAACACATAATCCCCAAAATAATAGTCTGATATCTCCAGTACCTGAACAAGGTTTAAAAATATATACCCTGGAAATGAAAAATAAATGTGAAGGAAAAGCAAAGAAGGAATGTTGTTGTTAATAAAGTGAGCTTTGGGGTCATATAGACCTCATCCAATTTCTATAAAACTCAGTGATCACACAGCCTTGAACAAGTATTCAACCTCTGTGCCTCGGTTTCCCCATCCGTAAAACAAGGATACATAGCACCTGGCTTGCAGGTTCCTGAAACGCTCATGGTCATGCTGGACATGCAGTTGGGCGGTAGAGTGCAAGGAGTGGTGGCTTCGAACAAACAGGAAATGGGCAGGCTGTGTTATATATGGAATATGCAGTCTCTAATATGTACTAATATAAATTATACTGTGTGACAGCTAGAGAAGGGTCCTATCCCTTTGTGTCTATGCCAAAAAGAAAAAAAATGTAATCCTTGTAGTCATTTTAATTGTATTTTGCAACTATAGATGTCTATTTTTAGAAACCATCTCAGCTCTGATTAAATTCAGGTTTCAGAGAAGTGGATTTATAGTTGAACCTACTGTCTAAAACCCCATAACTGAGAACACTCAGACACTTTGAAAAGAATCAAACATTTTTTACAACCTTGTGAGGCCTATCTTTGAAATCTTTGGAAATGTTAATAAAAGCTATGTTTAGCTTTCAAACATATACATTGTTTTTTTACTACATCGTAGTAAATATAAAATATATTTATAAATATAAAATCAAAGTGAGATAACGAGAACAGCAGTTTAGGACTATGCCATTTTCTTTCCTTTCTTCATGATTACAGGGAGTTAAAACACACACACACACACATACACACGCGCACACACACAGAGAACACACAAAATAGGCACTTTCATGCCTCTGGGCTTTTATTCAAGTTGTGGCTTCAATTCATCATGCCCTTTCCCCTTTTCCACCTCAAAGTGAATTCTTGATTCTTGTTCACTCTCTTTCAGCTCAAATATCTGTTCCCTTGTCACCCCTTTCCCAACTTGACCCACCCACTGCTGAAAGAATGAAACATTCCTTTTCTCTGCTACTGGAGCTTTTTTTCCATGTGAATAAAACCTAGCAATCAGCCGCATAAATGAATGGAAGAATGTTATTTCATTCTAGAGATACATTACATAAGTGCTCCATAAATTAGTGTTAAACTGCTGTAGCGTCTAGACCCCAAAATAGAATGGCACTAGCAAGATACAAGGACTCAGGCTGACCTTGGCTCTGGGAACTGCCATACCTACCTGCCTTCCAAGGCAGCTCGGGTATTTGTCCTTCTAGCAGGGGGAGGGCACGGAGGAAGGGCACACACAGAAGGCACTCCTGGGTGTGACTCACGCCACTTCTATTCACACTGCACTGGGTACCTTCGGGTGAGAGCCCACAGCTCCTGCCACATTCCCAAGAGAGCAGCGATTGTGCCATATTCATCTACGTATCTACAATGTCCAGTAGAGTGCTCGGCACACTCCAACCCTCTCCCCAACACCAAGGCCATCGCCAAGTGCCCACAATGCCAGCCCCAACAGTTTACAACCCCTGCCTGCTTAATCTTTTTCTTAATACTTGCTACTATTCAACACCTATGTTTTACTTATTTACTTAGTTTCATCTCTGTCTCCGCCTCTAGGATGCCCTCCATGAAGGCAAGAATTTTCTGTCTATTTGTTCCCCCTTTTATCTTTGGCACCTAGACCAATGCCTGGCATGTAATAGCTGCTCAATAAATATTTGCCAAATGAAAAACTAAATGTGGCAAACCTTTTCCTTTGAGGGCTATAGGTCTAGCGCTCTGAGCACTTCCTGTACTAACCGCTTTGGCTGCCTGTAAAAGCAGAAACAGTAAAAGCCCTTCGTGCTCTTAGTGCTCCAGCTGATTTCAATTAACTCCTCACTCTCACTCTGGTGAGTGAATTTGCAAGATCCTTTTTTTTTTTTTTTTGAAGACCAGATATTTTAACACAGAACTGTGTATCCCAATATTGAGTATGCATTTAACAACTGCAGATAAATAAATCTGCTTACAAAAGCAACTAATGATGGGAAGAGACTTTTAGAAATATAAAGCCATACACTAAAGTTAAGAGTGTTCAAACTAGTCCTTGCTTTTGTATAGGAAATGGGCTTTATTTGGGGCACCTGGGTGGCTCAGTTGGTTAAGCGTCTGCCTTCATGAAGCTCAGGTCATGATCCCAGGGTCCTGAGATTGAGCCCCACTCAGCAGGGAGTCTGCTTCTCCCTCCGCCCCTCCCTCCTGCAAGTGCATTCTCTCCCTCCTTCCCTTTCTCTCTCTCTTAAATAAATAAAATCTTAAAAAACAAACAAAAAAAAGAAAATGGGCTTTATTCTCAAAGTCTAACGACAGGCAAAAATTAATAAGGCAGGAAATAACAAATGTTGGCAAGGATGTGGAGAAAGGGGAAACCCTCTTACACTGTTGGTGGGAATGCAAGCTGGTACAGCCACTTTGGAAAACAGTATGGAGGTTCCTCAAAAAGCTAAAAATAGAGCTATTTTAATACTCTATGACTCAGCAATTGCACTACTGGGTATTTACCCCAAAGACACAGATATAGTGAAAAGAAGGGCCATATGCACCCCAATGTTCATAGCAGCAATGTCCACAATAGCCAAACTGTGGAAGGAGCCGAGACGCCCTTCAACAAATGAATGGATAAAGAAGATGTGGTCCATATATACAATGGAATATTACTCAGCCATCAGAAAGGATGAATACCCACCATTTGCATCAACATGGTTGGAACTGGAGGAGATTATGCTAAGTGAAATAAGTCAAGCAGAGAAAGACAATTATCATATGGTTTCACTCATATGTGGAACATAAGGAATAGCACAGAGGACATTAGGGGAAGGAAGAGAAAAATGAAGGGGGGGGGGAAATTGGAGGGGGAGATGAACCTTGAGAGACTATGGACTCCAGGAAACAAACAGGGTTTCAGTGGGGGTATTAAGGAGGACACATGTGGTGATGAGCACTGGGTGTTATACACAACTAATGAATCATGGATCACTACATCTGAAACTAATGATGTACTGTATGGTGACTAACATAACATAATAAAAAAAAAAAGTCTAACGACAGGCTGAGATGTGGATGGCTGAGCATAGCTCTGGCTGAGAATCTGTAAGAGAGCAGGTTCTGTCTGAACTGTCCTGAGACAGGCCAGGCTGGTCAGGGGTGGCATGTCCCACTGAAATCACATGGGCTTGGGTCCATGAGAAACTGCTGCTGATATTGTGCAAGTCACTGAGAGGCAATGCCGCTGGGAAGTCAGTGGGAACCTCCAAGGTGTTCCCTAACTTGTCATCCTGGGCACTGGAGAACCGAGGAGCAATGAAAATTCACACTTGGTCACTGAACTATGAGCCAGAGATGGGGTGTGTAAGTGTTGACTGTCATGGCAACAGAGACTCCAGAGAAAAGGCAAGCAGCCCATGGGAGGGGAGGACAGAAGCAAACCGATATTAAGAGCCTATTGTATACCAAATACCATGCTAGATGATGCACTACCTCATCCGTTTTATTCCTTACAAAAGCCTATATCATCATCATCATCATCAACAACATCATCATATTAATATCCACTTCAAAACACTCTATTTATTTTTTTTTAAAGATTTTATTTATTTATTTGAGAGAGAGAGAGAGAGCACATGAGAGGGGGGAGGGTCAGAAGGAGAAGCAGACTCCCTGCTGAGCAGGGAGCCTGATGCGGGACTCAATCCTGGGACTCCAGGATCATGACCTGAGCCGAAGGCAGTCGCTTAACCAACTGAGCCACCCAGGCACCCAAAAAACACTCTATTTATTGAAGGCCTACTAAGAGCCCTACATTGTACCAAGGTCTGTATAGCATTATCTCAAAAATTAATTAATTCTCAAAAACCCTATGGGGTAGACATAGTCTCCTTATTTTATAGACTCTCTTAGAGCTCAGAGAATCAAGAACTTGCCAAAGGTCACTGAAGCCAGAGCACAAATATGAATCTGAAAGTCTAATCCCGTGTTCCTTCAACCATGCCAAGCTACTAAATAATGTAAACAGCAGGCTTCCTTCTATTTTCCAGTCTCCAAAGCACCAGGCCATTGTCATTTGATATCCATATCCTCAGGGACTGAGCCCAGGCAGGCAAGGCCAGGAACTTCTTTTCATCTCTCTGTTGATTTTGAGGAGAATGTGGTTGGTTGTACCTGTGACGGTGGGGTCTGTCAGTCAGAGCTTCATAGGTGGGCATCCACTAAAGCCCCCTGCTTTCAATTCTGGGGCCTCTGAGTACATCCAGAACATCCTGGTAGCTGATCTTCCTACAGCACACTCTGACCACATCACTCTGCTGCTCAGCACCCTGCCTCCATCATTCAGGGCAGATCCTAAACTAGACTTTCAAAAGCCACACGCTCTGGCCCCTGCCATGGCAGCGAACACTCGCCAAGCATCTCCCATATGTCTAAGCACTTTTTACATGTTAAACCAGGAAAACCCTATGATAAGGTGACTGTTCCTCTCATCCCATTTTCCAGATAGAGAGACAGGCACAGCAAGGTTAAATAGTTTGCTCAGGGTCACACAGATAGCAGTGCTAGAATTCTGACACAGGTACGCTGGTTGTAGAATCAGCCCTTGACACCATAGTTCTCACTTCCTGTCCCACGAGCTTCTCTGCTGCCTTGTCCTGGGGAGCCCATGGAAAGCCATGGGCACTGTCATATGTGCAACAAAGAAAGCCGGGGTTGGAGGCTGAAGCCCACAGGGCCACCATTGATCCAGTGTTTAAATGCGTCAGATATGCAATCCATAATGCCCCTCAGAAGTCTCATGGGGTCAAGTGCTAGTGGTTCAAAGCCGTAGTGAACTCAGTGGTGCACCCCTGCCTTAGTGTCCCTCCTCAGTCTCTCATTCCAAGTGGTCCTTAAGATCACTTCCCAAAGAACTACCCATACTCAAGTCTGCCTTAAGTTCTGCTTTTCAGGGAACACCGGTTATGATAGTGAAGGACACTGAGCAAAGAACCCAGAAAATACTGTCAGAAAACCAGCTCTGGTAGTTCCTGCCATGTCATGAACTCACTTCAAGTCTCTGAACCTCTGGCTCCTCATTCATGAAATGGGTTAAAGGAGAGCTACCCTGTCTACACCCTCCCCCACCAGTGTTGCTGAGAAGATGAGAGTCTGCAAAAACTCTCAAATATAGAAAATGTAAAAATGCAAGGTATCATTTAGGAATGCACCAAAGCTTAGTGTTGGTCTCAGAATTTGGGCCAAATATTTCTTTCAGCTTCAGCTGGACCTTGGGTTTTGACCCGTTTGATATCATTTCTGGCACCCATTGTTGTGTGACCAGTGATTGAATGGCTGCCTAGGTCAACATCATGTCTGATAATGTCAGTCATTCCAACAGGGCAAGTCTTCTGGATTAATTTTTAATATCTGGTTAACTATTTTCAAACATATATAATCATTCTAGAAATAACTTAGTAAAAAAAATCTATTGTGCTTTGTATGATTGTCAATCTATATTTCAGTAATGTCTGTTATCAAAAGAGTAAAATACTGCCACAGTCAATGTTTTTTGTAAAGCTGTTAATATCTCTTTCAAATTTTCAAGTAGTTATAATGGGAAGTAGGTTGATGTTTCTGTAAGAGTACTGAGAGAGTTCTTTAGCTAAACAGCTTAAGGAAAATGTTATATTTTTTGAACCTAAAATCTTTTTAGAAGCTTAAAAATAGGATAGCTAGAAGTGCTGAGAAATCATTGTTTCTACCCTTTGTTATCAAACTTTTAAAGTTTGAAACTAGAAATTTGAATAAGTGGATAATTAATTTATAATAATATTTAAAATTTTCTCTCAGAAGTTCCTCTTCTGTGATGGTAGTATTATGCTTTAAGCAGATATTGATTTTGACACTTAGCCATTTCATATTTGGTCAAAATATATTTTGTGAACCTCTAGTATTTTTTTTCTCAATGTCCTAACTTCCAACATCTGGGGCTACTATGAGCTCCTTTAGGTAAAAGCTATGTATTTATTCATTCACCCATTCATTCATTTATATTAATACAACAAGTATTTACTAAACACATGCTATGTGCCAGTAGACACTGTTTATCTCTGTATGCCCAGTTCCTGAAAGAGTCCAGTAGAACGATTTTAAATTTTTTGAGCAACAGAACTTTTTTTTCTAATAAAACCCTATTGAACATAAGATGAAAGTAAGAGACTCATTCATTCATACAAAATATTCATACAAAATACCTACAAGTACCAGGCACTACGCTAAGCATTGAGGCTGCAGCATAACAGGCAAAGTCTCTGGGTGAAAGAGACAACAAAGAAACATACAAAAAATATGTCACATAGCAGATGGCCACAGAAAAAGGTAAGGCACAGTAAAGAGGGTAAAGAGTACTGGAGCCTGAGGGGTTACTAATTTTATACAGTGTGGTCAGAAGATCCTTACCAGCACAGTGACCTTTGAGCAGAGATGTAGCCATCTGGGTTCATCAGAGCCACTATGACTATTATTGGAATAAGAAAATTATTACAGGAATTAGACCTTACTCAAATATGGGAGGAGCTGGGGAAGGAGAAGTTCTGGCTTATAGTTGGGCAAGAGTCTTTTACTAGTCCTGAAGTACTGGCTGATGGAGACAAATTGCAGCTTGCAGGGGCTCTGAGAAGCCAAGGATGTGCAGCCACTGAGGGGGACCATGAAGAAAGCTCATGGAAAGGTCCATGGAGATCTGTTGCTACTTCGTAGCTACCACTTCTCCAGGGCCATAGCCAAGGATCTGGGCATGGAGGAGAAAAGAGCAAGTGCAAGGTGAGACTTGCCAGGCACTTCTGCATCTGTCCATCACTGCATCTGCCCATCACAACTTTCCTAGAGGAAGGACCACTGCTCTACTTCATTTGTTCAAATCTCATGCATGTTCTCTTTTTGTCAACTCTAACCTAGAAAGTCATAGGAAGAGGGATTCTGGAAAATGTAGGTTCCATCTAAACCAAGTTGACATAGCTCAATCCAGTAGAAAAGTGAAGGAGAAGAGACTTTCAAGTTGACATAACTCAATCCAGTAGAAAATGTGCTCTCTAGGAGAAGAGACTTTCAAATAGAGGGAGCAGCAGGTGCAAAGGCCCAAAGGTGGCACTATATTTGGTGTGATAAAAGTAATGATGAACTACTCGGACAATTTAACTGTTCATTGTTTATAGAACTCTTTAAAGCATGTCTAAGTAATACTATGTTACCTATACTGGTAGGCTGAAAACCATAGCCTCGCATATTCCATAGAGAGCACTCAATAAATGATTGTTGAATGAATGAAAAATATCACCGTGGTCCTATTTTTGGCTTGGTTTGGTTTGGTTTTCCCTGCCCAACATTAAGCCCTCTTCCTATTTGTGGGTAATTCTCTGTAGTGTAGGATATTAGTAAGAAACAGCATCTTTCCCTCTATGGAAGCTGAAGAGCAGAACTCCTGCCTTTCCCCACTCCCCCAAAGCCCACACAGGAGCAAATGAAATGGACTTAGCCAGTAAGATGATTCCACCTAACTTCGAATCTCAAAGAAATAACTCAAAGACATGGAGATGGTTTGTTAATTACCCTCAGTGGAGAGGATAGCAGCAAGAGTCTAGCACCAGCACATGTCAAGTGGCCATCGTGGAGAGGGGCAAGAATTGTGGTGGTACCACTATCTGAACCAGTCTATGCCCGGGACATGATCTTGGCTGTGTTCCCTACTGCCCTCCTTTGTTCTTACCACAGTTCCCATTGATTCTGTGTGTTACCTAAGACCCTGCCAATGTATTTCTTTTCCACAGAAGTTGACCACAGTGAATTAGGTTATTTGCAACTGAGCATCCAGAAGTGAGCTGTAATCCAGAAAGCCTAAGAAAATGTGGGATGAGCACTTAAGAGGAACAGGAATTTTTGGACTACCTAATCTAAGGGAGCTAAAGGCAGAGTAATTTCCATTTGTCTCCAGGAATGGAAATTGAGAAATTCATGGCAAGCAGTAACAAACAACAATAATAATAACAATGACTAAACTATTGGCTGAGGGCACACTAAGAGCAAAGTTTGGAGGACCATCACACTAGCCAATAGCCCATAACACTAGGACCATAAAGCACGCTGTGAAATTCAAGGATCAAATGGCAGAGAACAATCAACAGCTCAAAGAAAGATACTGACAAATTCAAATCCCTAAATTCTCTGCTCAAGGTATGAACTAAAACTTGGGAAGCTTCCGTGGCCAGGGTAAAAAGAATCTTTTATAATTGACATCTATAAAGCTGAGGCAGAGAGAAAGCAAATTCAACCCAATCCTTGGGCTACCAAAGTAAAAGATAAAATGAATTCCCAGCCTCACCACACCAGTTGTCTTTAGTGTAAAATGAGGGTACAGATTAAGAAAGAATGCTTCCCTAGAAATTGCAAAGGAATGCAAGGAATGCTTTCAAGGGTACCTTGAAAGTCTGGGGACGCTGGGTGGCTCAGTTGGTTAAGCGTCTGACTCTTGGTTTTGGCTCAAGTCATAATCTCAGGGTCGTGAGATCGAGCCCCATGTCTGGCTCCATGCTGGGCATGGAGTCTGCTTAAGATTCTCTCTCTCTCTCTTAAAAAAAAAAAAAGTCCAGCCCACACTGAGCTTTTGACAGCAGAAGCAGCTGTTCATCTCTTGTTCAATGAGGCTGCTCCTTGATTGCTAGAATAATCTATTACTCCCTTGCCTGAGGAGATGCCCTGCAAGAGGAAATCAAGATAACTACCTTCCTTCTATCATTGTCTTAAGATTTATTATTAGAATCAAATTAATGAGTGCTTTAGAGGATGGAAAGGAGGCAGTTTCAAAGTCAAACCTGAGGTTCAAGCAGAAAAATCTGGAAAACAAGTGTAGAAATGGACTTTGAGAGCACTTCACCCAAAGGGAGGAGAACATAATACATCTTGCTGATGTTATCAGTAGGGTATTCTTTCAGGGATTCTGGACTCAGAGTCTTTGAGGGATAGGAATGCTAAAGTGGATTTATCCATGTGTGACCACTCCCTCCCTCCCATGATTGCTATGTGGATCTGGGCACACTCTCTTACCAAGAACTTAAGATCTATATTGATGAAGAGAGTGCCAGCATCACTGAAAAGTGGTTTGATGGTATTTTTCTATGGGTAGGGGATGCTGATGGGTCAAGTTCCAGGTAAAATGGAGTCACTGATTTCACTAGGAAGAGGAACCGCCACTGGAGACAATTAGAAGCATTTCACCTGCATTTGTAAAGTAAGTGTGGTTACCATAATAAGCAGTAATATTGCATGTCTGACTTTCAGGGACAAGAGTGGAAAGTGCCACCAACCTTAAGATACCTCAGGCCCTAAGTAGACAGGCACCTCATCAAGGACCTACTTGATTTGCATAGCGCTAGGTTTTAGGACACCAAGATATTATGCTACTAATATTGTTGCCATCCCTAATGCAATTTCCATATCCAGGCAAACCCAGGGCTCCTTGAGTGGAGGGATGGCCAGGTAGCCTTGAAAAGGGAAGCATGAATCATGTAAAAATATGGAAGGTAGGCCTGTAACTCTTTCTCCTAGCCTTCCCCAAAGGGACCTGTGTCTTTTCAACAGGGTAAATATACCTCTGAGGAATTACTAAGTGTTGGCCTTAATTAAACTCTAAATCCTAGGACCCAGAACCTCCTGTAGCCTAACAGGTAGAATGTGAACTATTGAGTCTATTTACAGGTCAAGTGATAAATGGAATTTTGACTCAATTTTGTTTCATGGTAAGTTCAGTGGAAACTCTGAATCCATCCTGGAATTTATGAATATGGTGTTGGAAACATAGTCTCAGGAATTCACAGAATCCACATACTGGCCTCCTAATCCATGAAGAAGGAGCCAAGTAGGAGAGGCCAAGAGGAAGCCCCTACAGTCCCCTCTCCCTAGCAAAATAGTAGATTAAAAACACTGTCATGTTCCTGGGGGCAGAAATCACTGAGATTAGTGTCTTCTTCAAAGAACTGGGAGATACCAAGATAATGATTCCCACCGCATCCTCAGTACCTGCCAGTTTGCACAACTCTGGGACACCATTTAGATAAATAATATAGTGTGATTGACTCTCCCAAAGCTATTTGATGTGGTGACCCTGCAGAGGCCCTTTAATTATTCAGTTTGGCTGATAGAGAAGATACAGGACTTTTGGAACCATGCTATGCTGCTATAATTGCCAATGTCATCTGGAGTAAGAGGTAATACATTGGAGATTATCAGAATCACTGATCTCTGGGAGAAAGCAGTCTCCTTCCTATCAGAATGTGGAAAGTTCATGATCTGGGATTTCCACCTTCACTTTATATGTGGAGAAAATGAAATCAGAGAGCAAAGTGATCCATCCAGGCTCACAAAGCCATCAAGAAGCAGTGCCAGGTCTAACCCCCGTCCTGTTCTCCTACTCTGCATGAAAGCACATGAGTTCCCCAAGTTCATGCTGAGGTGGAAGGTGCAGGTTGTGTAGACTTTGAGCTGCTGCTAGAAGAGAATATGTTTTCTGGGAAAGATAAGAGAGAGACAAAAATAAAGATCATGGATTGACAACCAGCCATGAGTGATGCTTGAGATGCAATTTCTTCCCAAATCTGACACATTTAGGAGCTTATTTTCAAATGAATATTATTTAGAGTCCGTGGGGCTAGTACCAAGGGAACATAGTCGATGGATGTCTTTTCCTCTTTAGTTTCCAAGAAAGCAGATGGTGGCAGCCAAATCCCCAGGTGCATGAGTGTGCAGTCTGAAGTTCTCCAGGTTTGGGAACAGGCCCAATCCCACAGACTCATCATCTGGTTAGAGAGATGATTCAATCCAGTGATACTGGCCATAACCATTTGAGCATCTTTTATGATGTGGTCCAACTGTACATCAGGGACTTGGCCAAGATGTAAAGGGATTTTTTTCTTAAAAGACTAGCCCCCCTCACTTCCAAATAAATAGAACATTTGACACATTCTCTAAACCGCCTGGGCCCTGGGATTGAATTTCATCATGTACTTTATAAAATACAAGTCTTAGAAATAACATACCACATTATCAACTAAGGATGTGTTCAGGTCCTATGACAAATGCACTCTCAGAGTAGAGAAGAAGGTTAGTGAGAAGAGTGTGCAGAGGGCTCTCCTGAATGGAGTAAGTTAGCCAAGGTCTCTGTGAAGCTTTGAGAAAACTGAAAAGAGTCACAGAGCATGTTCTTTAAAGCCAGTGGGCTCTGGCTGTTTCCGGCTTCTAGTTGGGCCAAGGGAGGGGCACGGTCAATATTGGCACCATAGTCCCAACATTCCAGAAAGATGATGGCTCTCTCTACAACAGGTTTCCCCCTGGGGAGGAGTTTGCATTAGGTCGTGGGGACCCTAGCATGACAAAGAGTAGCCCAAATAGACTGTCTTCATCTTCACTAGTCTCAACTGGTGCTTTGCTGCTTCTCTCCTGCCCAGCTCATGTCCCACCCTCCATTACAAAATACTTGTGTCAGTGGGTAACCCACAAAAAACCAAAAGGTCTCATGGTCCTGTATCTATAAGATGCCACATCGGAGAAACTTTGGTCTCACTCTGAAAGCTTTGAATAATAATGGACAGTTGCACTGCTGATTTTGTCAAAGGTGCAACACTGGACAATTTGCACAGAATCCCACCCAGAAATCCTTCTGAAAAATCACCTGTAGATGTTTTCTCCTCTCCTCAAAGTTTCATTGTCATGGAAAATATTGAAAGTCCACCTCCTTCTCCATCTCTCTCCCCCTCTCTCTCTGCACCCCAGTGCTTCTCCAGTTTGCTATTGACCCCAGTCCCATACCTGACTCATGCCCCCTTAACCTGTCATCTTGCCACCACAGGAAGCCCAGTGGAAGATGTGGTCTGGATCCCTGCTCTGCTCTGTGTCGCCTGGAAGCAGCCATCTTTTTATTCCTGCCATGTCTCTGCCTGCTTGGAAGCTCCACGGAGTCGGGACTGCATCTAACTGCTCTCTCTGCCCCATCTCGTGGCCTGGCAGTAATTAGTATATAGTAAAGTCACCATGAATGTTTGTTTCTGCAACAAAGTCATGGCGAGATAGAGGACAGGAGCTTTCTGCCTACCTGTCTTGAAATTCTGACCATTAGCACCTGCCACCACTCACCCACATTATACTAGCAAACTGGTGTATTAATTTCCTAGGCTTGCTGTAACAAATAACCACAAACTTGGTGGTTTAAAACAACAGAAATACACCCTTTCACAGTGCTGGGGGCAAGAAGTATAAAATCACGGTGTTGACAGAGCCGTGCTCCCTCCCAAGGCTCTGGGGGAGATCCCTCTTCCCTCTTTGAGCTTCTGATAGGCTTGTTCCAGCATACCCCCAAATCTCTGCCTCCATCCCCACAGAGCCTCTTCCCTCTCTGGCTCTGTTCTGTTCACACAGCCTTCTTATAAGGACGCCAGATTTAGGGCCATCCTAATCCAGTATAACCTCATCTTAACCTAACAAATTATATCTACAAAGACCCTATTTCTAAATGAGGTCACATTCAGAGATTCCATGTGGACATGAATTTAGGGGGGGCAACCCAGCATACCAGGAAATGAAAACACAGTATTTTGAGGTAGACAGAGAAACTGATGCTTCTTTCCATGATCTATTCTGCCATATAGCGCATCTTGCCTCGTTGCAAGGAGTAGCTAAGCATTTCAACAAATAAAAGTTTATCTAGTACGTTACACAAGAAATTCCTACCCCTTCAGCTTCTGCGCCCTGTTAGAATAGGTTTATATTCCATGTTTCTCCATCTTGAGGGCCACAGAAGCCACCATTATAGTTTCCTATCTGCTGGCAGCTAATTCACATTTGGTGTGGCCTGAAGCTCACATAGTTTTTTTGGGGAAGGCCCAATTAAGAAAAAATAATACAAAATCATGAATATAAAATTAGTTTCTAGAGTGAATATTTATTTAGCATGAGAAAATAAATCACCATAAGCTATAAATTTTTAAAAGCTGGCAAAGACCATAAAATCCTCAATTTTTGTTTTTATTAATTAGCTTTTTACCTACACTTTTGGCTGCATGGTCTTTTATTACCTCTTCATAGAATAATAATTTTGTAACATTTTCTGCAGAGGAAACAGAAAGATAATTAAGTCTTCCTCCCAGCATGGACCCTTCAAATTTGTTTTTATTATGGATAATTTAGAGAAAGTCTCAGCTTCACACCTTGTTATTAAGAATGTCCTATAAATTTTCAGGATTATCATCCAACTGGGGAAAATCTCTACAAAGTTTCTTTCATATATGAGCTATAAGATTTCAGGATATTTCAAATTTTATTGTGTATGACTCATCTTAAATATTTTTTGAATTGACGACATTCATTAACCAGTTTGACGTTAATGTCCTCATATGTCATATAAAGAATTTAATGTTATTAAAAAAAAAAAGGTCTTTCACCAAATCAAGTTGAATGAAATTACTGCTCATTTCAACAGGGCACAATGAAAGAGCACAATGAATTCATCAAAATAAAGCCACTATTGACCTTTGGCCTTTGTGTGTTCTTTTCAAAGTACAGATTGTCTTATTCTTTATTATTTTTATCTTTTTTTTCTTTTCTAATTTCTTTTTAGGAGTGTCCTGATCCTCCTCATCTTCTCTTTACCTACATTGTCAACTTCACTCTCTATTTTCTTGGCCATTATGATTCTTCACTCATCATCCAGTATGACCAGCAGAGTTGTTTTTTTTTTTTTTTTTTTTACAATGTTAGCGCACTTAAAGTTTCAACCAGTATTTTTTTTCAGTTTACATTTTTTGGCTTCCACTGAGAAAGCTCCTTCTCATAAGATGTGAATTCAGGTATGCTCAATAATTTTGAAAAAAAAAAAAAAAACTAATCCAAAATCAAGGCATACCAAGAGAAATCAAGTGCATTTTTAAAATTGCCTCTATATCTTATTGAGCTCCATAATTATATAATCAAATCATTCTTTTTTTTTTTTTAAAGATTTTTATTTATTTATTTATTCATGAGAGACAGAGAGAGAGAGAGGCAGAGGGAGAAGCAGGCTTCCCGCGGAGCAGGGAGCCTGATGCGGGACTCGATCCCAGGACCCTGGGATCATGACCTGAGCCGAAGGCAGACACTTAACCATCTGAGCCACCCAGGTGCCCCTATAATCAAATCATTCTTAAACTGCATGCAGTGACTTGTTAATGAATACATACAGAAATGTTGTCACTGAAATACATCTTCATACAGCCTATTTTGTGGCATTGGTGATGATTTTAAGTATAATCTCTTCTGGAACTATCACATATTTTGTGAGAACCAGATGTGTCCAATACGGTAAGATCAGATACACTAAGACAGGATCTGAGACTTCGGGATGCAAAGGATAGGCGACTTGACACTGACATCCCCACTGTTGCTAGTACTGATCTAGGTCTGTGCCCTAGGACTGCAGGAATGCAGTTTATGTTATACATTCTCCTGGTGCGGTTAATACAAAGGACATTTGTAATTGTGCATGCTGCCTTGTTGACTATATTCCTAATGGGAAAGAACTTCCATTCTGACCAGGTGCCAAGGAGAACTTAATCTACTACTTAGAATTTTAAACATCTGACCATTTTAAATATTTTCCACAGACTAGTTTCTGGCCCCACAGATTTCAAATACTGTTTCTCTCCCACAGTCCATATACTTATGCTGTCCCAGAATAGCACATGTACTGGGATCCTACCTCTGGCCCCGCCAGAGTATAGTGAGTCATAGAAATAGTCCTGGAAAGCTTTCCCACACCAGGATGGCTATCACCACTTTACGTCACTATACATGGAGGGGACAGGGATTCACAGCACTTCATTGCCCTAACCCCAAGTAAAAGGTCTTCCTGACCCAAATCCCAGCAATGCCTGCAGCCTTTTAACGCCAGGGGATGTGTGACTTATTGGAAGGTGTAGCAAAGAGGAAGTGGCCCAGACTGATTTAAGTGAAATGGCTTACTTTTTGAACATTGTACAGATTTATACGACCATGAAGCACGTTGCTGGAGCCCCTCTCAGAGCCTTGGAAGGCACTTGGACCAACGAGGAGCCCTAAAGCTTAAGGGTAATCTCAAGGTAAATTCCTGTCTTCTTGGCAGTCATAAATACTCTTCACTTGGATTCTGGGAGAACATGAAATGCTCAGGCCCACTCCTTTCCCAGTCTAATGTTACTACGTTAGATAACTTTATATGTTAAATGATTGGGACTTAGGAGGCGGGAAAGCTCCTCATCACTTGCTGGAAGATCAATGTTCTGGTCTCTTTGTAAGTGACTGAGCCCTGTGATCACACCCGGTCCATTCAATCTATATTGCTCAATTACCACACCCCTCAACCACCGTCTGTTCCAAGAAGATGTGGCCATAAGGACTCTTCAGAATCAAGACCACGCCCCAGGGAACAGAGACCAAAGCTGTTTTTGAGCTTTTAAAGAATTTCATTCAAGACATTTATTGATGGTGTGCTATGTGCCCGCTGCTATCTCACGTGCTGGAAACAGAAGAGTGAGCCAGCGTGAATTTCTGCCCTCAGGAAGCTTGTGTGTTAGGGCATGGAGAAGGGTGGACACTGGGAGAGGACAGACAATAACCAAGTAGGTCAACAGATATCAGATAAGGATATGAGAAAACATAATGTTAGGTAATAAGAACCAGGGAGGAAAATAGAACATGGGAATCTGTGGAGGGGAGGTTGCTACGTTCTCTAGCACAATCGGGAAAGGTCTCTCTGAGGAGATGACATTTGAGATTGAAAATAAAACATCAGCCATACATAACCAGATATAGGGGTACTGATGATAGAGAAAGCAAGTGCAAAGGCCCTGAGGCAGGAATAAGCATGGTTATAGGCAAAGAACAGAAAGAGAGACAGTGGGGCTGGAGCAAGGTGAGAAGAGTGGAAGACACGGTCTGGACAGCCATGGAGGCCACTATATGGAACTGGGTTTATTCTGGCTGTGCCGAGGAGCCACTGGGAGCGAGCGCTTTGAACAGGAGAGTGATATGGTCTGCTTTATGTTTTCAAAGATCACTTTGGTCCAGCCTATGGACACTTCACCATAGAGCAGCAAGAATAAAAGCAGGGAGATCAGGTAGGTGATTATTTCACTAGTCCAGTAAGAGATAATGTTCTTTTGTTTTTTGTTTTATTTTAAGAAGGAAGGAAACAAAACATTTTAAGTGGGGAAAATGACTCCAGGAGGGAACTTGATTCCTTCCTGAAGTTTTCAAACCATATTTACTGTTGAAGAAAGGTATAATGTTGCATTCCCTTAATCCCTCATTCCCTCTTTCTTTGTCACAATAAAGCTAGTTCTTCTGTAGCTATCCCACCAGTCCTCCCCAGTTCTCTCCGTGAGTGCTCATTCCCAGATCTCTCTGTATCCATTCAGTGCACACTTCCTGACAGCCTGTTCTCAGCCTGCTGGGGGATCATGGGTGCACTGCCTCTGGGGTTACCGGGCTGGCAAGGAGAACAGCCCAGTCGGAGAGACAGACACAGATAAAACTGAGACCACAAGATGCTAAATGCTAGACCTGGGGTTTTACTTTACAGAGGCGAGGCTGACTTCTGGCTACTTTGAGCCCAAGAAGAAATAGGGGGTCAGTACCTGGCAGGCACACACAGAGTTGGTGTTCATAGGGCACAGAACCACCGACTGAGGGGTTCAGGGACAAGATGTGGCTCTGGGGAGGAGAGAGTCTAAAGTAGGAAGGATCCTGGTCCCAGGGCCCCAACCTTGGACGCGGGGTGAGGGCTAGATGCTGTGCAGGGCTACCGCCCTTGCCCCAGGATGGGAGACCTCAGCAGAGCCCCAGACCTACAACTCAGGCCAACCACAGGATAGCTCAACTCAGAGCTTACTGGGTGGTGGGCCTTGACTGGGACATAGGGAATAAGAGCCCCTTCAGCCTTAAAGGAGCCTGAGTTGAGGGAAACAGAGATGGAGAGCAGGAAATTGGCCTTCAGATCAGGAAGTGGTGGAAAATAAAGCTGGAGGGAGTTTGCACCCACACCGTGTGTAGCTGCAACGCTAAGAAGTTTGGGCTTTATTTTTTTAGGAGCCTCCAACGATTTTGAGCAGGGAGAGATGTGATTAGTACCTCCACCAAGCAGATAAAGCTTGCAGTACGTACATGTTAATTAGCGAGGGGAGAGCCAGAGGCAAGGAGATTAGTTAGAAGGCTCATGCATAGTGCAGACAAGTAGCCTGCTCAAGCTCAAAGGGGTTTCCCGAAAGTCGCACCAAACACTGTTGCACATCTTCTATAACTCATCCTAATGAAAACCCCTGGATGACCTGGGGCCAGTGACCTGAATTGCAGGCCTGGCCATAATCTGCTGCGTGGCTTTGGCAAGCCACTCCCCTTCCCTGAGCTCCCCTTTCCTTATCTGTATAATGAGGGGCTTGGATCAAAGGATCCCTTTCAGCTCTGCGTTTCCATTTGCTCTTCGCAAATTCATTTCTACGTTTGTAAGCACTTGTGAGAGACTGATAAGGCACTTTGATTGAAACCAGAGAGCCAAGGTGTCCAGGGAGACCCCCCCCCCCCAGGCTACTCCAGATGTGGGCCATTACCATGTAGTACTAAGGACTGCCAGGCAGCTCAAAAGGAATACTCGGGAAAATGACTCCATAACTGGCCATTTTTCCTTGTTAGGTTAAATCCAAGCACTGCGGGAATAAACTGTTCTCACAAGGAGATAATATTATTTCTCCTGGCCTGGCAATGCACTGGACACAGCGCTTCTGCTGATCCTTCTCCAGTTTACCGATCGGAGAGGCCGGAACACATTTCCAGAGGCAGCCAGCCAGCTGTCCAGCAACTGGAGAGAAGCGAAAGAGACAAGTCATATGGGAGCCTCATACTTCCCTCCAGCTGAGCGTCTCCTTGCCTCTCTGATGAAACCGGCAGCTGGGAGGACAAAAGCAAAAAGAAAACAAACCAAAGCAAATCAAAACTAGGGGGGCAAATAGGGAAACAGGAAAGATGTGAAAGGTGGAAAGCAGGTCTTGGGAAGAGGCAGTTTGGTGCAGTGAACTAGGAGGAGGGGAATCCAGGTAAGATCTGCCCCACACCTCTGTCCCCAAGCAGGGGACCACCTTGTCTCCTGGGAGCTTTTCGGCTCTCACCTTCTGGGCTTTGACCTCGCTGGAGGGGATCAGAGAATTTCCAAGGGGAAAAAGAACACATTTTGGGATCTGTAAGTCACATCAGGTTCTACGTACACCAGCACGTGATGTCAGGCAGCTTGTCTGGCCTCCAGGAGCCTCAGTCTTCTCTTCTGGAAAATGCGGAGAGCAGCATCTACTGTATCTCATCAAATCTAACACACCATAAATTGTAAGATTCACCATTTTTGATGGGTATTAACCCATGGGCCATTAAACCACAATATAAAGCTCTCCTGTCACAGAGATTGTAAGATGCAAGTTCCTCTTGGAGAATCTGTGAAATATGAATCAGGAAACATGACACAAGGCCATGGGTGAGCTCTAAAAATGAGACCCATCTGTGGGAAAATGCCCAGCTAGTGTGGCACCAGACACATTTTAGGGAAAAATCTATATTTGTGATTATCATTATCATTCTCATCATTAAAAACTTGTCTGAGCCCTCTGTGGTTTCCTGGGAAGTGGAGTTTGACCGTGTCCCTGGGTTGCATCCCCTTTCCCTTCTCTATACTGACCCCACAATCCTCTAGAATGCTTAGCAAATACACACTAGTGCATTGGGGTGCTAAGGGCTTCACAAGTATTGATTTGTCAGCTGACATTGTGAGTCACCCTGTGTGCCTGGGGAGAATGCAGAGACCAGGGTGCTCCTGTTTGAAAGGAGGGCTGCCTCTGGGGCTGCTGGAAGGCCAGCAAGGTTAAGACCATCATTTGGATTCCTAACCATCAGTTTCTGCTGCTCAAACAAGGGACCAGGAGGTGCCCAGCCTCTCCAATGATTTTGTTTTAAGCTTTGTATGCTTTGTTTTTATTCCTCCTCCCCTCTCTCTTGTATTTTTAAAGTTTTTCTTTTCTTTTCTTTTTTAAAGATTTTCTTTTATTTTTTGACAGAGAGAAAGACAGCGAGAGAGGGAACACAAGCAGGGGGAGTGGGAGAGGGAGAAGCAGGCTTCCCGCCGAGCAGGGAGCCCCATGCAGGGCTCGATCCCAGGACCCCGGGATCATGACCTGAGCCGAAGGCAGATACTTAACGACTGAGCCACCCAGGCACCCCAAAGTTTTTATTTTCTTTTAAAGATTTTTCCTTAATCATTTCATAACGTATACATGTGTGTATATGTATACATACATATTTTTTAACTTTTTACCTTCATGTTTTTAACTTTTTAATTCTTATTTTTACTTTTAAAAAATCCTCTTTTTAACTTTTTAACCTCATAGATTATGGCCTATAATCATCATTCTTTACCTCTTTATTTCCATATTTTTATTCATTATTTGGGCTTTGTTTTTTTTTGCCTTTTATCTGATTTTAAATCTTGTCCAGACTATCTCATTATTATATTTCAACTCTTAGCCTTTTATTTTACTCAATTTTTAATTTTTTTTGTTTCTCATGGATGTGCTTTTACTTAAAAATAAGATCATTGAAATTTAAAATGATCTCCTTTCCTACTTCATTTTTTTCTTCATCTATCTCTCCCTTAACATGCTTCTTTCTCCTTTTAACGTGTTCTTATAATGGCATTCAAGAAGCATAACTCCTGGGTTATGTAAAAAAGGGGAGTTCATCAGATATAAAAGATGTATACACACACATAGGTATATATATATATACACATATATTTATATATATCCACACTACGTAATTCCAAAAAAACAGGCAAAATTAATATACGGTGTTAGAAGTCAAGATAATAATTACCCTGGTTGGGGGATGAGGGCCAATCCACATCACAGATGGGTCATTGGATTCTTCGAGATACAACTGTAGGAGAAATTGTGGGAAGATGTGGAGGGAGAAGCCCTTAACTCCTCCTGTGCTAATAAGGATGATTGACTTCCCTTGTCCTCAAAACTTTGAATACTCCAGAACCTATAGGTTAGCCTGCCCAGGGCCACAGAAGCAAACGCTACTCCTGAGGTACTTGCAATCTCACTCGTTCATTGGTCCCACCGCATGACCATATGATCGGCTGTCCGCAATACTTCGAACAACGTCTGGCGTGGAGTAAATAGCAGATGTAAACAAAATGTCATGCTGTGTTTTCCTAGCCCATTTTCTTTTCTCTCTCCTTGCCAGACCCGAGGCTCAGTAAGGAAAAGGGCATTATCTGAGACGGAAGCAGGAGCGCAAGGGAAGCACGCGGGAGGGAACCCAACACCGTAAGGTGTGTGCGTGTGGGGAGAGCTTGAGGAACGCTGTCCAGGGGGAGTTTCTTCTTAAACTGAGATCTCTAAGATCTGGGCAAATGGAGTGGGCAACAATGGGGCGAGTGTTTGAAGCTGAGCTGCCCGCAGGGGAAAGGCCCACAGGTGAGAAGTATGGAACTCCTGAGGAACTGAAAAAGACTCAATCTGGAAAGTTCTCAACATTTTACACCCACCAGCACTTTAAACTCAAGTTTCGTCAAACTGTGCCAACACATGCCACATGCCCAGTCAGGCAGGTGGCAGGAGGTCTCACCTATGAAGAAAGTCCCCTTTTGAGCAACGAGGTAGCTATGAACATCCACATGGGAGGAGCACAGGAACAGGTCTGAGCCAGGCTTCTGGCATCCTGTCTGCTATTATTCTTGTCCTTCCAGGTTGCTCCATCAACCTTCCTGGTAGATTCCCAGGAGCTGTCTCTTGGTGTGGTTTCCCCCATAAACTCCCCTTGCATGGTGATCAGAGAGAAATGGGGTTAAACTGCCCCACTGTGGGATGCCTGGGTGGCTCATCAGTTAAGCATCTGCTTTCGGCTCAGGTCATGATCCTGGGGTCCTAGGATCGAGTCCCACATCTGGCTCCTTGCTCTGCAGGGAGCCTGCTTCTCCCTCTGCCTGCCACTTCCCCTGCTTGTGCTCATGCTCTCTCTCTCTCTCTCTGACAAATAAATAAATAAAATCTTAAAAACAAAACAAAACAAAAACAAAAACTGCTCCACTAAGTACAAAACTTAGACTGCGTATAACACACCCACCCAAAGCATTGGAACTCAAGCTACGCCTGGGCTTTGGACCCATTATTAAAAGAGCATGGGGGCCCAGGGAAGAGACTAAGACTGCTCTTCACTCCTTTTCCAAGTTCCCCAAGGGGAATAATAAGCTCTCCTGTATACTATAAACTCTAAAGCAACCATTAAAATAACAAAACAAAGAGATATAACTAATAACCCAAAAAGGAGATAAAATGGAATCATAAAAAAAGTATTCAATCAAAAAAAAACAAGGCAGAAAATAAGGGAAGAGGGAATGAAGAACAGATGGAACAAATATATAACAAATAACAAGATGACAGACTTAAACGTAAGCATATTAATAATCACATTAAATGTAAATGTCTGCATACACATAGATACACACTTATAAACAAAACTTTAGCAAATTAAATTTAGGGGGAGGAGGGATGGGGTAACTGGGTGATGGACTTCGGGGAGTGTATGTGTTGTAATGAGCACTGGGTATTATATAAGATTGATGAATCACAGACCTGTACACCTGAAACCAATAATACATTATATGTTAATTAACTGAATTTAAATTTAAAAAAATAGATATATATTTAAAAAGTCAATGTATCATGACCAAATAGGTTAATCCCAGGAATGCAAGGTTGTTTTAGCCTTCAAAATATCAATGTAATTCACTATATGAACAAATAAACTGAAATATATATACTCATCTTAACAGATGCAAAAAAAAAAAATCATTTGACCAAATCCAACATCCATTTGATAAAAACTCTTAACAAACTATGAAAAGAATGGAACTTCTTCAGTCTTATATAGGGCATCTATGAAAAACCTATAGCCAAAATCACACTTAATGGTAAAAGACTGAATACTTTCCCTCCTAAGTTCAGGAACAAGACAATGATGTTTACTCTTACCACTTCCATTCAACATTATACTGGAGCTTCTTGCAAATATAATCAAGCAAGAAAATCAAATAGAAGGCATCCAGACTAGAAAAGGTGAAATAAAACTATCTTTGTTCACAGAAAATATAACCATCTATGTAGGAAATTTTATATACTCTACAAAAACACTGTTATAACCACTGAGTTTAGCAAGGTGGAAGAACTATCAATATCCAAAACTCAATTGCATTTCTATATGATGGCAATGAATAGTTAGAACATTTTTTTAAATGCAATTTGTAATAGCATCAAAATATATTTTTATGAAATACTTATGGATTAGTATGACAAAAGCTGTGGAGAACCTATACACTTAAAACTACAAAATATTGCAGAGGTTAAATAAGACCTAAATCAATGGGGAGATCCACCCTGTTCAAAGTCCAAAAGACTCGATATGGTTTAGCAGTTGATTCTCCCCCATTTTGTCTTATTTACTCAACACATCCCAACCAAAATTCCAGCAGGGTTTTTGTTGTTGTTGTTGTTTTGTGTATGTTGGTTTTTTGTGTTTTTTTTGCAAAACTTGGCAGGCTGATTCCAAAATTCATGCAGAAATGTAAAGGATCTAAAATAGCCAAAGCAACTTAGATGAAGAACAAAGTTGCAGGGCTATCACTGTCTGATTCCAAGAGTTCTTAGAAAGCTACAAGAATCAAAGCAGTGTGGTATGGGCATAAATAAACAAATAGATCAATGGAATTGGATAGAGTCCAGAAATAGACCTGTACATATAGACAACTGGTTTTTATACAAAGAAACAATGGCAATTCAATGGAGAAAGGATGGTCTTTTCAAAAAATGGTGTTGAAGCATTCATATGCAAAAAAGTGGACTTTATTCTATACCTCGTACCATATAGAAAAATGAACTCAGTTATCAGAAGAACCTAATGTAAAGCCTAAACTATCTACTTACAGAAATTGACTTGAAATGAATTTAAGACTTAAATATAAGCCCTAACTCCTAGAGGAAAACATTGGCAGTAAGCTCCTTGACATTGGTCTTGGCAATCATTTTTGGGTTTTGACTCCAAAGCACAAGCAACAAAAGTAAAAATAAATAAGTGGGACTACATCAAAATAAAAAGCTTCTGCACAACAAAATAATCAACAAAATGAAAGGGCTACCTCCAGAATGGGAGAAAATATTTGCAAACCATGTACTGATAAGCAGTTAATATATAAAATATATAAGGAATTTATGCAACTCGATAGCAAAAAAACCCCAAATAATCTAATTTAAAAATGGGCAAAGAATCTGGACAGACATCTTTCCAAAGAAAAGATACAGGTACATGAAAATGTGCTCAACATCATTAATCATCAGGGATATGCAAATCAAAATCACAATGAGATATCATCTGTTAGAATGGCTATTATCAAAATGACAAGAAATAACAAGTACTGGCAAGGATGTGGGGCAAAAGGAACACTTGTACACTGTAATGGGAATGTAAATTGGTATAACCACTTGGCAAAAATTTGAGGTTCCTCAAAAAAATTAAAAATAGAACTACTATATGATCCAGGAATCCCACTTCAGGGTATTTATCCAAAGGAAATGAAATACATATCTCAAAGAGATATCTGCACCCCCATGTTCACTGAAGCATTATTCAAAATGGTCAAGACATAGAAACAACCTAAGTGTCTATTGATGGATGAGGGGATACAGAAAATGTGAATAAATAGTTGTGAAATTTAAACCCTAAACTTTAGAAGATAATATGGGGAAAATCTTTGTTGCATTGGGTCAAGCAAAAATTTCTGAGATCTAACAGTACAACCACGATCCATAAAAAGAACAAATAGATAAATTGATCGACCCTGTTAAAAAAATGAAAAGAAAAGCCACAGACTGAGAGAAAATATCCACAAAGACAGATCTGATAAAGAACTTGTATCTGAAATATAAAAAGAACTCTCAAAACTCAATAATAAGAAAACAAATGCTCAATTAAAAAATCAGAGAAGATTTTGGGGCACCTGAGTGGCTCAATCAGTTAAGCGTCTGCCTTCAGGTCAGGTCATGATCCCAGAGTCCTAGGATGGAGCCCAGTGTCAGCCCTCAGCAGGGAGTCTGCTTCTCCCTCTCCCTTTTCCCCTTCCCTGGCTCACACGCATGCTCTCTCTCCCTCCCTCTCTCTCAAATAAATAAAATCTTTTTAAAAAATTAATAAATAAAAAATCAGAAAAGATTTGAACATACACCGCACAAAGGACAATATATGTATGACAAATAAGCGCATGAAGAGAGTTATAGGGAAAAGTAAATGAAATGAGAAAAACCCCATAAAATATGAATACATGTTGATTAGAATGATTAAAATTAAAAGGACTGACTATACCAAATGTTGGCCAAGATTTGAAAAACTAAAACTTTCACACACTGATGGTGGGAATATAAAATCCTATAACCACTTTGGAGAACAGTTTGGTAGCTTCTTAAAGTGTTGAGCATATAGCTACCATATGATCCAGCCATCCCACTTATTTACCCAAGAGAGAGAAAAAAAAAAATCTATCCATACAAAGACTTGTACATGAATGCTCCCAGCAGTTTTTTTTTTTTTTTTTTGCAACAGCCAAAAACTGGAAAAATCCTAAACGTCTGTCAACAAACAGGTCAACAGATAAAAAAATTGCAGTATATCCAGGCAATGGAATACTACTCAGTGATAAAAGAGAACACAAACATGGATGAATCCCCAAACAGTTATGCTGGGTAAAATGAGCTAAATTTTTTTTCGAAGACTACACTATATAATTGCCTTTATGTCAAGTTCCTTCAAAAGTAAATAAATTTATAGTGACAGAAAGCAGATCAGTGGAAGTCTGGGATGGTGGAGATTCAAAGTGAGGAGGGCCAGGAGGAAGGGATTATAAAATCGAGGAAACTTTTGGTGGTGCTGGATACATTCACCATCTTGACTGTGAAATGGTTCCACAAATAGGTGCATATGTCAACACTTATAAAATTGTACTCTTTAAATGCATGCGGCTTGTTATATGGCAGTTATACCTCAATTTTTAAAGAAAGAAAAGAAAAATCCGCCCGGGTGCCTAGGTGGCTCAATCGGTTAAGCATCTGCCTTCGGCTCCAGTCATGATCTCAGGGTCCTGAGATCCAGCCCTGAGTAGGGCTCCCTGCTGGGCGGGGAGTCTGCTTCTCCTTCTTCCTCTGCCCCTCCCCCCATTCATGCTCTCTCTTGCAGGTGCTCTCTAGTTCAAATAAATAAAATTAATTAAAAAAAAGAAAAAGAAAAATCCTCCAATGGTTTCATCTCATCACATTGCCATTTGAGTTTTATTCTAACCCCCTAATTGTGACCCACAGGCCCTACAACATATCCTGGCCCGGGTGTACCTCTCTTGCCTTATCCCATTTGTTCTCTCTTCCCTGCCTCCTCTATTGCTTCTACCACAATGGCCTCCCTCCTTCCCCCTTCAAGCCCTTTCATACACCAAAAACTTTCACTTGTTTCTCCCTCTTCCCCAAGACATTCCCTTGACTAGCTCTCAGCTTTAGCGCTCAGCACACCCATCAGCCCTGAGTGAGGTCTTCTAGATGACTCAGATCAAATAGGTCCCAGAGCACTATATCCTTCTCTGCCATGCTGGGCTTACTTCCTTCATAACGTTTTACCACCATCTGACAGCAGCTTATTTATTTATTACTACTTGTTTACTATTTATCTCTCCTTCCAAAAAAGCAAATCCATACTTGAAGGGTAGAGACCTTCTCTATTTTGTTCAATGCTTTATCCCCAGTTCCTACATTACTCTCTGGCACATGGTAGAACCTTAGTAAATATTTTTGAATGAATGACTAAATTCAGTACGCCATTGAAGTTTTGAAAGGGTTCACTTTTCATTAAATATTAATGGTCTAGACATGTAGGAGAGCTTGGTTTTAGAGCATTTATCTTCCTAATTCATACTCTTAATCCATCCATCTTTCTGACTTTTAGGAATGCTTACTTTCCTCTGTTTACAAGCCAAGATCAGCTTCCTTGACATGTATAAACTCCAGGCTGCTTTCTGACTGGGTCTCCATGATGCCCCCTATGATATTGTAATTTGTCAAAAACTCAAGTTTAAAATAAAGAATTCAGGAGAGATTCCTTGTCTAAAAATGGAGGGCACATGGAGGCAAAAGCAAATATTCTGATGTGGTTGAAGTGTTGGGTTGGAGAGAAGAAAGGATACAATATTTTATGTTGGCCTATGAGTCAAGCAAAACCACGGTGTATGGCAAATGGTATTTGTCTCCTTTCTCTAAAGGTGAAAACTGAGTAAGTCTTCTGATGTCAAAATCCATATTCTTTCCAGTAAAGGAAGTAGCTACAGGTAAAGCTAGAACAGGAGGAGGAATTCTGTTATCAGCCATGAGAAGCTAAGTTATGCTACAATCTCAGTGATCAAGCACAAACATGTTTATTTCTAGTTCACACAAAGTCCCTTATTGGTCCAAGTACCTATCTAAGACAGTTTCCCTCCATGTCAGTTCATATTCAAAGATTCTTCAATTTTATGGCACCTCCATTTAGATGCATACTTTCATAATCATTGGAACAAGGGAAGTAGAACCATGGAGAATGGATCTCCAGCTCTCAAACATTTCCACCCAGAAATGACTTATGTCAATTCTACTTATATTTTATTGGCCAAATCAAACTTCACGGCCTTGGCTAATGTCAAGGGACTGGAAGGACAATCACTCCATGTACCTGGAAGGAGGAGACCAGAAATACTAGTGAGTAGCATGAAGGTTTTCTCAGGTTTCAATCATGGAAGACCTTGAGCTTCAGCTGAAGAGAAGGGACCTTACATGGTTAACCAGTGCACAGCCATGGAAGGTTTGAGCATTGAGTGGCAGTATCAAGAATTAAGGCTCTATTAAGGTCTGAAACAGGGATCTCTAATCCCATGAGGCTTGATTTCAACCTATGAATACCTAAAAATGTTAATGGTGTTTATGCCTGTAAGCACACAGCCTATGGATCTAAGCATTTGCATTTAAGGTAAAGACCCATCTCATCTTGATGTAAATAAAGATTAGCACATGTCTATCTGCCCGACTCTGCAGGTGGGAACTTTCTAGTCACATCCCCACCTCCAGCCAGCTATTACTGCCCATACCCCCAGCACTACCAAAACATCTTCCAAACAGCTGGAGGTTCTACTTGCTGACTTTGCAAAAGCCCCTCTTAAATTCCTCTTTTCTTAGAAAGTGACTCTGGCCAAGTACTGAGAAGTTCACACCAGATGGGATGCATTTACACAGAACCAGGGCCAAAGAACACCCATCTCTTTGTATATGGCCACAGGCTGGGCAGAAAATATCCTCTGAAGCTCTGCTTTTCACACCTGTCAGATGTAACAACTCTGTGTATACATGCATTTTGGTGAAAGAGACTTCCCTGATTAAGAAAGTATTTTTAAACAAATATACAGTTGGACTTTTTTCCTACTACAATGCCATTCCCTTCGTCCTTATGATCTTGGATCAAAGCCAAAAAGATGTTCTCTAGTCATGTATCTTTGAAAGAAAGTTGGAGCTTGGATCTGTCCATTCCCTATTTAATTTATGAGAGAAATATGTTCTGACTACAATCACATGCCAGTTACAGTCCTTTCTTTTTCCAGGGCCTTTCTCCGTGGGGCTGGAATATTCATCTTCAAGTTCAGGCCTCTCCTATTTGGAAGATGTGAGGCTGTAGGTTGGGTTTCCCGGAGGGTGGGCTCTGAGATGGAAATAGCATGCAGGAAGCCTAGTAGGGCACACTCGGAAGGGAAGGGAAGGAAGGGGTGCAGGATGGACAGAAGGAAAAGCCAGGCTGCAGAGGCGGCTTCTGCTGACCTCACAGGGGGCTCAGAAGCTGGAAAGGCCCTTTGGCATTACCTACTTCACAGGACAAGCAGAGGACTTTCTGCACCAAGCACTCACTGGAGGCAGGCTCCCCCAGAAAGGAGGAATGGCTTTGGGTGAGGCAAGTCTCTCCAGTGCAGGGCAATTTCCAGAGACAGCCAGAAACATTCCCTGGCACTGAAGAGCAAAGTCATTCATTGCTGAAGGGGGATGGAGGTGACACATTACAGCATTCACTATGTATTTTGTATCCACAGCTAGAGTTCAAGTTAGGCAGGGTGATGTCATGGGGCAGCACTGGACCAAAAGAGCACCAGACAAAGATCAGTGATCTTTGGTCAAGCAGAACTGAGTAACTCAGGCAATCATCAGGGCGCTGCACCCCAATAAAGAGGGGCACCAATCAAGCCCTTGATGTTCGTGATCCTTCCCTAAACTCCATAACACACAATCCCTGGCCACTTACAGGCTGGTGCAAGCTGGAGTAGATTTATCTCACCCTGACACTTACTTGTGGTCCCTTTCCTGAAAAGCTGATGTCAGCTAACAGAGCCCACTGCTGTAGACCACCCTGTGCCTTTAAATCAAGCCAACTCACCCACAGCCAACAACATGGAAAATCACAAGTACTCCAGCTCCTTTCACTTTGCTTGGGATCTTACTCACGCTCCCAGATGCAAGCATTTGCCTGGCTTGAAGATTTCCTTCACTCTGCTGGCCTCTGGGAAGAGCTGAAGGATTGTGAATTTCCCAGTTGGGGTCCTCGTCCTCCATGCTTCTGGCTCACCATCACTCTCTTAATTCTTCATCCCCTAGACTTGTTAGGGAGCCTCTGCCTGCAAGCTCCAAGACACCTGGTATTGTGGCTTGAATCATGTCCCTCCAAAATCACATGTTAACATCCTACCCTCTAGTACCTAAAATGTGACCTTATTTGGAAATAGGGTCTTTACAGAGGTAGTTAGGTTAAAATGAGGTCATTAGGGCAAGCCTAATCTAATGTGACTGGTGTCTTTATAAAAAGGGGGAGTTTGACACTGTTGGTGGGAATGCAAGCTGGTGCAGCCACTCTGGAAAACAGTATGGAGGTTCCTCAAAAAGTTGAAAATAGAGCTACCATACGATCCAGCAATTGCACTACTGGGTATTTACCCCACAGATACAAATGTAGGGATCCGAAGGGGTATGTGCACCCCAATGTTTATAGCAGCAATGTCCACAATAGCCAAACTGTGGAAAGAGCCCAGATGTCCATCGACAGATGAATGGATAAAGAAGATGTGGTATATATATATATATATATATATATATATATATATATACACAATGGAATATTATGCAGCCATCAAAAGGAATGAGATCTTGCCATTTGCAACGACGTGGATGGAACTGGAGGGTATTATGCTGAGCGAAATAAGTCAAACAGAGAAAGACATGTATCATATGACCTCACTGATGTGAGGAATTCTTAATCTCAGGAAACAAACTGAGGGTTGCTGGAGTGGGGGGTGGGATGGGAGGGATGGGGTGACTGGGTGATAGACACTGGGGAGGGTATATGCTCTGGTAAGCGCTGTGAATTGTGCAAGACTGTTGAATCTCAGATCTGTACCTCTGAAACAAATAATGCAATATATGTTAAGAAAAAAAAAAAGAAGAAGATAGCAGGAGGGGAAGAATGAAGGGGGGCGGGAATCGGAGGGGGAGACGAACCATGAGAGACGATGGACTCTGAAAAACAAACTGAGGGTTCTAGAGGGGAGGGAGGTGGGAGGATGGGTTAGCCTGGTGTTGGGTATTAAAGAGGGCACATTCTGCATGGAGCACTGGATGTTATGCACAAACAATGAATCATGGAACACTACATCTAAAACTAATGATGTAATGTATGGTGATTAACATAACAATAAAAAAATTTTTTTTAAAAGGGGGGGAGTTTGGTCATCCACACAGGGAAGATGCCATGTGAACATGGCAGAGGTCATAAGCAGAGGTCAGGATGATGTGTCTATAAGCCAAGGAATGCCAAAGATTGCCAAAAAACCATCAAAAGTTAGGGGAGAGGCATGGAAGAGATTCTCCTTCACACCAACCCTACTGGCACCCTGATCTTAGACTTCTAGCCTCCAAAACCATGAGACAAACAGACAATGTCTGTTGTCTAAGCCACCTGCTTCATGGTACTTTGTTAGGACAGCCCAAGCAGACTAACCCACTTCGGAACCTTGCCCACTCATAGCCTGCATCCTGGTCATCATTCCGGACAGGCCTACCACAAGTCCCCTGAGACAGGGAAACCAGACATTACACCAGGGTCAGAGAGCCAGCAAGTAAAAGAGATGACAACAGCACTTTAGCAGCTAGGTCATCTGCCAATCAAAACCACAGTGGGCTGTCACCTAACATCCATCAGAATGGCCACTACCCAAAACCAGATAATAGCAAGTGTTGCCAAGGATGTGGGGAAATTGGAATATCCGTGAATGGCTGGTAAGAATGTAAAATGGTGTGCCATGGAAGGACAGTATGAAGGTTTCTCAACACACTGAAGTAGAATCACTATATGACCCAGCAATTCCACTCCTGGGTATAGATCCAAAGGAACTGAAAGCAGGACCTTGAAGAGATACTTGCACACCCATATTCACTGCAGCATTATTCACAAAGAGCCAAGAGGTGGAAGTAGTGGGAATACCCACCCACAGGTGAGTGGATAAACAAAATGTCATATGTATATACAATGGAGTATTATTCACCCACAAAATTAAGGAAATCCTGTCACATGCTACCACATGGATGAACCTGGAGGACTTTATGCTGAGTGAAATAAGCCAGTCACTAAAGGACAAATACTGTATGATTCTACTTACCTGAGATCTCTAGAGTAGCCAAAATCATGGAAACAGAAAGTAGAGGGGTGGCTGCCAGGGGCTGGGGGGCGGGCAGAATGGGGAGCTATTCAATGGGTATAGGGTTTCAGTTTCACGAGGTGAAAAGTTCTGGAGATCTGTTACACAATAATGTGAATATAGTTAACATTACTAAACTGCACACCTAAAAATTAAGAGAATAAACTTTATGTTATGTGGGGTTTTTTAACCACAATTAAAAAGAAAAAGAAAGAGACGCTGGAGGCCAGGTCAGCTGGCTCCCAGCCCAGCTCTCTTCTGCATGGCATGCTAACTGTCCCTGCCTGCACCCAGGGAAAATGCCATGGGGACATGAAGGCAGACAAGGGGGTGATGGATCTATAAGCCAAAGGAATGCCAAAGACTATCAACAAAGGCATTCCATGTGAAAGCTTTGCAAAAGGACAAGGGACAGACCGGTCATTCAACAAAAGCACCGCCCATCCATTAAAACGGGAGAGGGGTGTTCATGGAATATCTCCTGGGGGGCTCGAAGTATACCCGATCTGACCTGATCTTCTCGGCCACACTGTTGATGGTCTTCATTTCTCCATCCTGGAGAGGAAGAAGTTGAAGTGCAGAGGTGAAAGGACCTGATCCAAGTCCCCCAACCAGCGGGAGGCTGACCTGGGACCTCCTCCCACCACCCCAGTTGCCCATTTGATGACGACTTAGCAAAACCACTTGGCTTACAGAGCTTTTAGGAGCCTTTCAAAGAGGTAAATGGAACTCTCTCTCTCTCATCAGTGTGCTCATCAGGGTTCCCCCCCCCCTTTTTTTCTTCTGGAAGAGAAAACGGATCAGCTAGTGAAAAATATTTTCCTTCGAGATCATTCAAGGTATTTGGGGATTTGGATTGCCAAATATCGCAAAAGAGAAAGAAGTATGATGTGGGGCTGAGGGTGATAGTAAACATTCAACCAGTCCTAAGAGGCTTGGGAAAAGCTTCCGGCACGGCTCCCTGGCTACCGCCCCTGATGTTCGCACAGCTTTTTGAGTTGGCAGACCCTGGGGAGACTGCACCAGGGTGGTCAAGCCCACCTCTTGCCAATCTTGGTTACCCTTTCAAATCCTGCCCACCAAAAACAAACCCACTGCCCCCACCCCCAAGCCTCAGTGTGTTCGAATTTCTTTCCCTCTTGCCAAAACCTGATTTCCTGTTTCTAAGAAAAAAACTTTTAAAATACCCCTTTAAAAAATCTCCTTAAGGCAGCTTACACATCAAAGCGCTCTTAGAAAGTAGAGTTCTGTTTGGTTAAGTACACATGAATCAGAAAAAATTCTGATTAAATTTCCCCTTTTAAGTGCTAAGGATTTTTACTGGATGCGGGCAAAAAGTTTTCGGACAAAGCAGAGATTCTTGGGGGCCACGAGGAACATTATTCTCGTCCAGTATGCTCATTGCAGAGATGAGGACCCCAAGACCCAGAGGGGGAAAGTGATTTCCTAAGGCCTGGTGGCAAGGAAGCATCAGACCTGAACTTAACCCCGGGCGCTTCACTCCCCGTCTGGTGGTGTTTCCATACTTCCATCAATTTCTCTTAAGTTGGAAATTGTAGGACCTTTTTCAAAGTCAAAGGTGATTTAAAGTTTGAAACATTCAGAAAGAAGCTAGTTACTGATCTCATTTTTTTAAAGGTATCAGAGTCTAAAAAGAACGGCCATAATTCCCTTTACTGAGCACCTATCATACATGTGCATGGTTCATTTAATCACCACATTCTATGAGATATTTAGTGTATTCTATTTTACAAAACAAAAAAAGAAAGAAAAATGAATTTTTAAAAGAGGGGAGGAGAGGGAGAACAGGATTCAAATTCTGGTTCCAGGTTTTGCTCTATTTCTTGAGGGACCAAAATGTGCCAGGCTCTTTCTCATACCAGATACCCAATAACCCTCAAAGCAGTCTTACGAGGTAAGTATTATCATCTCCGTCACACAAATGACAAAAGCAGATCTTAAAGAAATGTGTCAACTCTTCCAAGTTCTCACCACCCGTGAGTGGTAGCACGGGGTTTGGAACCTACATCTGGACAGCAAAGCCCACCCTCTTTCTGTTACTTCACAGGGTTGTTTTGAGGGTCAAATCGAATCATGGAAGTGAAAGCCTTCTATAAAACTGTAAAGAAGGTAACCTATTTGAGGGATAATCGTTTGAATTCTAAGCTGTTTTATTTTTCTAAATTTCCACTCTGGCTTTTAGCAACAGGATCTCAGAGCCAGCCAATGACCAGGGGCCCAAGTCTCTCTGCTGAAAAACATTTTCCAAATAAAAGATTTGATTGAACACACTCTTGTTTTCCTTGGGTAGGTCCCAACCACCCAAATGTTTAATTGGGTTGGAAAGTTTTGATCCTGATGGCCATTGTTGGAGGCAAATGAGAAACATGGAGCCTTGCTCTCTGACCCTGAGAGGAGAAGAGGGCCCAAGAAAACCACAAAGAGCAGTCACCCCTCTAGCAGCGATGCTATCCAAATAGCAGCATTTTTAGATCAAATGCTGGTTCATTCATTTGCCTGTTCACTTGTTTATTCTAGGCTGTCTTATGAGCACCTTCTGCAAGTCATACCCTGCTTGAGGCATATGGAATACAAAGGAATGGCTATAGTCTTTCCCTCCACGAGCCCACAGGGCTGAGGACTTGGATAACATCCCTCATGAATGTCCCCCTGCCCTTCCTAGTCAGAACTTATTCTTCTCTCTTCTCTGTGCCATAATCTATGCCAGTGTTAGGGGCTGAATTGTAGACCCCCCCACCTCCACCACCAAATTCATAGGTTGAAGTCCTAACCTCTTTACCTCAGAATGTGACGGTAATTGGAGACAGGGCCTTTAAAGAGGTAATTAATGTGAAATGAGGTTGTACAGGTGGGCTTTAATCCAACAGGGCTGGTGTCATCGTAAGAGGAGCTTAGGACACAGACCCACACAGAGCAAAGGCCACGTAAAGACACAGAGGGAAGGAGGGCCATCTATGAGACGCAGAGAGAGGTCTCAGAAAAACAATCCTGCCACACTTTGATTTCCTCCTTTGAGCCTCCAGAACTGTGAGACAATGAATTTCTGTTATTTAAGACATCCATTCTGTGGTTTCTCTTATGGCAACCCCAGCAAAGTATTACAACTGGCTAAAGCCTTGACTCTGATCTCCAGGTAATAAGAATTATTTTGGTGTGGGGTGCCTGTGTGGCTCAGTCGTTAAGCGTCTGCCTTCAGCTCAGGTCATGATCCCAGGGTCCTGCATTGGGCTCCCTGCTCCACGGGAAGCCTGCTTCTCCCTCTCCCACTCCCCCTGCTTGTGTTCCCTCTCTCGCTGTGTCTCTCTCTGTCAAACAAATAAATAAAATCTTAAAAAAAAAAAAAGAATTATTTTGGTGTTTACTGAATTTAAAAAATGATAAAAAATAACCCTGGGTCAATCCTCAACAGGTTTGCAGTCTTAAAGAGGAGACTGGCATTTTTTTCTTCCTTGTTCTGTGCTAGGTGCTAGAGGCACTGGGATGGAAACACTGTGAGCCTTCTTCATAGAGTATTCTAGTGGGGAGCCAAGCCGACATCTCATGCATAGTGATTTAAGTGCTGTGATAGGGGACTGCAATGCTCAGTGCGCAAAGGAACCCCCTAACCCAGCTCGGGGAGGGACAAGGTCAGGGGACTCCTCCTGGAGAAGAAACTCCCCAGCTGTCATGAAGTACAAACAGCTGTTACCCAGGAGAAGGTGGGGACAGACCATTCCAGGCATGTGCACAGGCAGGGGGTATGAGTGACCCAGCCATGGCAAGTCAGTGCAAGTGAGGGAACAGAAAGAGAGAAGGCCCCGGGCTGAAGCTGAGGCCAGGTCGTGGAGACGGTGAGGGCCAGCCTTCCTCAGAAGAGGCACTCGAGGAGTGTTTGCTGAGTTGAATTGAAATGACTATCCCTAAACATGGTGTGCAGACCTGCCCACCAAGAAGAAACAATCCCATTTCCTTTCTCCTCTGCTCCAGCCAGCCAGGCCCCATCCTTTCCTCCTTCACACCACCTTCGTCTTTGTGAAATCTGGCCAGAGCTTGGCCTGGGGGTGGTCTTTCTCTTCCTTGTGGTCACATCGATGCTATTTTTTGAGGGGCCCTGCAGGGTAACAGAGACTCTTCAAGTCAGCAGACCTGGGAGCCAGTCCTGGAAAGTTCTGGTACCTTGGGGTGAGTCACTCCAGTTCTAGAAGCCTCTGCTTCCTAATCTTTGAACTGAAGATAACAAGACACATCATTATCCATCCTCCTTTTCTTCCTTTTTATGATAGAGCCTCCATCCCGTTTTAGCTGGACACACAGAGCCACGAGATGGAGGCTGTGTTTCCCAGCCTGTGTTTCCCAGGCACCTCAGCTCAGAACAGTGGACATGAGCAGAAGTGAAACAAGCAACTCTCAAGTCACTCTTTAAAGACAGCTTTGCTACTTGCCAGGGGACTCTTCCATTCTTTCTGAGGGCTGGGAAATGGAAGCAACCAGAGCAGATCCCAAAGCCACACCATGCAGGTGACGGACTGACCTACCAGCCAGGGGTCCAGGATGCACCCCAGACCACTTCCCCCTCAACTCTTCGTAAGAAGAATAAACATCTACTTTGTTTACACCACTGAAACCTGGGTCTCTTTGTGCAAACACTTCATCTGTACCCTAAGTAACCCACAGCCTTATTTTGGAGATTGTAGATAATATATTCAAAGCTACCTGATGTGTAGTGGATCTGTGATTAGTTGATGCTAATAGCTATTATTAGGATGAATTAATAGGATGTGGTGACTCACTAAGTATGGCTGGCAAGGAAAAGGGAAAGCTCCTCAGACTCTGGGATTTCTCACTTGAGAGTCTAGGATAATGGGGCAACTCTGAATAGAAATGGGGGCAGAGTGAGGGGGAGCCAATGGAGAGGGGAAATGAAGGCAGACTTTGGCTGTGTTGAATTTTAGTTGCTGGCAGGGCTCATGGAAAGAGATGCCAGCAGGCATTTTGAAATTCAAGCCGAAGTTAGACCCAGAAACCAGGAATCATTGAGGGGAGTGGGGGAGTTGTAGGACCAGATGAGATTTCTAAGGGAGAGAGCCACAGACCCAAGTCTTAGAAGGATACTGAGGAGACCAGTCTGTCTGGAGCAAAGATTTTTAAGATACAAGGGAGAGAAAAGAATAGGAAAGCTGGGTTAGATCTTATAGAGCAGCAGGGGTCCTGCTGAGGAGTTCAAATATTACTCTACAGGCAGTCGGGGGCCATGGACAGTTCTGAATGGGGAGGAGGGTGAGGAGGAATCTGCCTGTCCTACCAGAGGATCCCTGGGTGACACAGAGGAGTGCACTTCATCTCACCAGGTAAACCATTGCACTGGGATTTAGCAGACATGTGCAAAATATAGGGAACAACTTCAATAAACATTTGGCCTCTAGGTGGTGGCTTGTGAGATTATAGAATTTTTTAATATAAAAATTGGATGAAGTTAAATGTTTTAAAAGGGCCATATGTGTTATGAACTAGGTAAATCAAAGCACTTTAAGGTTGAATATTTTGGGGAGATTCTATGGAGACAGTGAGAGCAAAGATTTGGCCAGAGTGACCCCATGGATTGAAAAATAACTTCGCAAAGGAGGTGGGAAGACAGGTGTCTCCCATTCATCCTTTTGGTCCTTCAGTCAACAGATAGGTGTTGAGGTTGTACTCCATGTCTGCGTATGCTGGGTGCCGAAGGGAGGGTGAAGACAAGAGACAAATCTGTTGGGAGTTGAGGAGTTCGTGGTGGAAAATAAAGCTGAATGAAGGAATAAAAGTGAAGGGCGCAGCTGCGTTATCTCAGGGAAGTTCCCTCTGAAGCAACCTTTGAGCCCAGAAGGCAGTTGAGGGGAGCCAGGTAGGTCTCAGAGGCAGAAGGAACAGCAAAGGCCCAGAGATGGGAGATGGCATGACATGAATGGCCATGAGGTCAAGGCCAGCACCAGGGTGAGGCAAGTGCCTAGGTGCAAATTTAAGGAGACACTCACTCTCAGGGCCACGCAATTGCCAACTCCAAGAGTAAATATATCCTGACATCCTGGGCCCAAGCCATTCTCCTTCCATTCTTGGGTCATCTTAGTCCAAACCCTGGTGGCAAGAGCTGATTGCAGGATGTGGAGAGTGGCAGCAGGCCCCAGGGTGGCCACTAGACTCAGAAGATCCCTACCAGAAAGCCCAAGGCCACAGATGCTCACTTGCTTGCTCTGCCTAAAAAACCTGATGTACAGTTCCCACAAAACCCTACATGCCTGGAGGGGTCACCTAAAGGGTAAGAGGAGAGTTTGGACCCACTTCTTGATATGTTAGAGGATCTTCACTAAGGAGAAGTGTCCAGCCTTGTGTCCCAACATGACATGGCTGTAAAACCTCAAGGAAGCCCCTCCCCCACTCTGGACTCAAATTTCCTTTTGGTACGATCAAAGGATTGGGTTTGAGGAACTCAAGTGCCCCCACCACCACCATCCAGGTCCGAAATGTTATGGTTCTATGAACTCAAAACAAACCTCTGTTTTTAAAGGACAGAAGTGTCTCAGGGAGGCTATCAAAAGCTGGAAGAAAACAAATCTTTTTCTCTTCTTCCTCAAGTACTTCTAAGACACATGGGAGCTAGTTTCAGAATTCTAGCTGTGGGATCAATCTCTCTCCATGGGAGGGAAGAACCTCTCTAGGTATGTGATGACCTAGATATCACCAATAGACTCGAAATCTGCCATCCTGGGGAGTGTTCACACACTAGCGCCTTCACTGACTGGAACCACAGTAGACACTCATAGGAGGGACCACTTCAGGAGTCAGTGAATAAAGAACAATGTTCTGTTTTGAACAAAGTGGTCCACTTGAAGCCAATCTTTCCATTCTTGATCCCGAGCCAACACAGATATAACTGGCCCATTACCCATCTCTCTTAGGCTTTCCACAAGCCATCTTGCCCCTTCCACATTTCCAACAATCTCCCAGGAGTTTAGAGTTTTTGAGCAATTTCCATTTTGACATCTAATTTGACTTCTGCACCCAGGATCTGAGGCAGAAACTATCATTGCTACTTTACATATGAGGAAAGTGAGGCTTTCAGAGAGAAAAGCTATAAGAACCTCCCATGTGGGTGTCATTTCTGAAGAGCTGGCAGCAAGACCCTATCAAGTTGGTGCCATGAAATCTCATGATAACTGGGGGTTAGTGAACAAAAATACCCCTGCCTATTGTAGCAGTGAATCACATCTCAGGTTTACACCTTACAAATATCTATGGTCTACTCATCGTGTCCCAGTATAACAGACAGCTGGGACACAGATACCACACCATCCCTTCCACCCTCCTCTACACCTTTGCCTTTAGGTTCTTGGACACATATCAACTCCTTTCTCCTTCCACTTCCCCTTAAAAAGTCCATGCATATCAGCTCCAGCAAATAGATCCCTGGAAGGATCACCATGCCACTGGTTCTGCCACCAGCCCGACTCCAGTGCAGGTCTGAGCCCCACTGGGGCACCCCTGCTATATGCTGCCCTAAGGAAAATCTTTGCAGGGACTTAGAGTGGCCTCTGCCCTCTAACGGTAGAAGGATAGAGACATGTAGCTCCAGGACACCAGCTACTCTAATTTTCCACTCTTGACTCACAGTGCCTTGCCCAGAAAGGCTTTTGGGTCCCAGACTGCACACAGTTCAGAATGCCAGGATTTAATAGATGTGTTTGCATGTGCAGGATGAGCCAAAGAATAGAAACTCTGCCCCCATCTAGAGTGAACGCCCATGACAGACGCACATTCCCTGAAATAACCTGAGAGCAAACGTTGGGAGAGGCAAGAGCTAGGGAAGGAGAGACAGCGGGCTCTCAAGTCAAACAAAGCACAGTTGTACACTCGTAGAGCAAGACCTTGGGGGCCATCAGCTAGAGGAGGGTAGACCCATGACAAAGGCAAGCAGGTGGCAGAAGTTACCTTAATAAGTCAGTTTGGTTTTTGCTTTGGGTTTTGGCAACCAAGGATTTATCTTATAAAAATGGAAAAGCTCAAGTTCAAACATTTAGTCTCCTGCAGCCTGCTTCAGGCCAGTCAAATCAAGCAAGAAGTGAAAGAATTAACCTTGAGAAGAGCTAGGAAGTTCAGAATGGATTCCAGTTTGACCTGGAAAAAATCTTCCCCCTGCCTTGAACTTCATAAAGTGCTTCCATCAGGTCTGAACCATCCCAACAGCCTTGTAAGAGATGACTTGTTATTTCTATTTTGCACTGAGAAAACTGAGGCACAAAGAAGGAAAGTGACTTATGCCCAAAGCCACATGCTGGCAAGGGGCATAGCTGGAATTCTATCCGAGGTCTGTTTGAACCTGGGATTTCCAGCCAGCATACCACATGCTTCCAAACAATCCGATGAAGCAGGGATTTATTATACCTCAGATTCAAAGAGATTAGCCCAAGGTTACATGGACAGTAAATTCAATACCAGGAGGTGAACCTAAGTTTCTTAGCGCCAGAACTAGGCCTCTTCCCACCACACCACAATGCTTTGGTGACCACTCTCTGCCTGAACTACTCCTCTAACCTGCCAAAGCAGCATCTGGTTTGTAGTAGGTGCTAAATAAATACTCGATGGATAAATGAGTCCTTCTTTGAAACAAAGTTTTATTAGAAAAGCAGATGATCATCTTCACTGAGCAAGATAGTCAGTGATTCATTTTGCTCAGGGCCAAAATCTGGGTTTGGAACAAAGCTCTTAGCTGTGAAATACGTCCCTGGCTCCTCCCTCCTTAAGAACAGGGACAACTGGAGAAAGAACCCACTGTTCCTCTCTGGAATGAGAATAAAACCATAAATTAGGCTTTTCTGGTTTTTTTAGGGTGATCAGGGAATAAACTTGGTACTTGACTACATTCCGACATCCAAGAGCACAGGCCTTTAAGTGGTCAAACACTACTTTTTTTCCCCATTATCTGTCACTTTGTTAAGGTGTGGTGACTGACCAGTTGAAAATTATAGAAGAAACTGCTTACTCTAGGGAAAATTCACCCATACATCCCTCTCCCACATTCTTTGGAGTGCTGGGCAAAGCACTAACATCTGAGGGGTGGGAGCCAGTGGAGGGAGTGAATGGAAAGGGGCAGCCGTGTGCAGGCACTTTTCCACACAGGACCCCTTTAATCTTCATGGTGAGCCTGCAAAGGAGCAAGCCCCATTTCACAAGGGAGAAAATTAGGGGTCAAAGAAGGGCTGGAATTACTAATTTCCCCACAATTAGTAAGTGGCAGAGTCAGGATTTGAACCCAAGACTTCCTGACCTCAGAACCTACGTTCTTTCCCGTATACCATGATTAGAGTCTACTAATAATAGGTATGATCACAGGGAAAACTACTCCACAAAGAGCTTCACTTTTTTTTTTTTTTAAGGTTTTATTTATTTATTTATTTGACAGAGAGAGAGAACACAAGCAGGGGGAACAGCAGGCAGAGGGAGATGGAGCCCGGTGCCAGGCTCAATCCCAGGACCCCAAGATCATGACCTGCGCCAAAGGCAGACACTTAGCCAACTGAGCCACCCAGGTGCCCCAGGGCTTCCCTTACTTCATCTTCCAGTATGTGAGGATCAAAGGCAATGGAGAATAGGGATAAGAACTCCCATTTTATAGGTGAGGAGACAGAGGCTTAGTGTTTCGAGTGATACACATATGTAATATCTGCTCCATATAATTCGTATTTTGTAGAAGAGGGAAATGAAACGTATAGGCAATCAAGTTGCATAAGCATTTACATATGTTAATATTGTGCTCCTACTATGCGCAGATTCTGTGCTGACATTTATATTTCTCCAAACCTCAGTGGTTTCTTTTATAAAATGAGGATGAGCATCTGAACCAGAAGTGATCAGCTAGAAAGGGTTGCATTTGGAATCTGTATCTCAACATTTCTAATTTTCAAACTTATTAAACTTTTATGTTATAAAAATCTCAAGGCTTTTAACTATTTCCTTCTACCTTGCTGTCCTAAAATATGTGGCTCCTAAAAGCATCTCAATGGAGACCACTTTATCAGTTGCTAGCCAGGGTAGGTATTTGGACAAATACTTACCCAAATCTGTGTAGGAGATCTTCAGCTCTGATGCTTATATGAGCCCTTTACTTGTGGAATCAAAACTATTCATTCTACTAGTGCAGGAAGGCTGCATCTGAATAAATCCTGCCTGGCATGTCACCTATGAGCTGGTGGGAGGGAAAAAATGTATTAACTTCCTCCAAGAGAATGACAAGGAGGCCCTTCAGTCAGGGCTCTATGCCAAGTACTTAAAATTAAAATGGCCTTTGTCTTCTTGGGGTGCAAGAAAAGCTATATTGGACAAAACCATGGAAGACATAGTCAGAAACGCTTGGCCAATCTCTGTAGAAAGATTCCTTTCCAGCCAAGGTTGTTGAGAACCAGTCATGAGCTTAGGGAAGTTCAGCAAAATGCCTGGGGAGCACACGTACTGCCCTTGGAGGCCAGGCACAAAAGAAGGCGGGGTGGATAAGCGGGGCCTTGAAGAGGAGCTGTGTTTCAGAACTTTCTGGGCAGTCCAGGCACAAACACTGACATGAGCAAAAGCTTGAGTTGAGAAACAAATTGGAAGCTAGAGCCACGCTGAGAAAGATCATTAATGTCTGGACCAGAAATTTGGCCTTAACCTACTAGACAGTGCTGAAGGTTTTAGTAGCCAAGAAATGTAATCAGAACAGTTTTAGGAAAAGCAGTCTTTGACTTATTCACCAACTATCTGTTGGACACTTTGCCAGGCATGGCATCTTTTCATTACTGCCCTTACCAGGACTGCACGCTTAGTCTAGTGCACGGACGTTTTGGAGGTCTTGGGGGTGGGAAGTGCTGCAGTGAAGATGTGTGCAAGCCGGGGCAGACCCGGAGACAAGGGCCTGAGGGCAAGTGGTTTATTTAGGAGAAGCATTCATAGGGCATTGAGGGAGTGAGACAGGACAAGTAAACTAATACCACTGGAGCGACTGAGTCTTACTCCCCCTGGATGCTCCCAGGAGACTGTGCAGAGCATATTTCGGAGCTGTGCCACCTAAGGTATGAGAAAGCTGGGGTATTTGCCTACCAAATCCCATCCTTCATTGGCTCTGGGCTGCTCCCTGGAGGCAGGAATGGCCAGGCTGCTCATGGGCTATGCTCTGCTGCCAGAGAAAGCCCTGAGGCAGATGGTCCCAGAGACTAGAAGGGTGTATGAGAAGGGGGAGTCCCGAGGGGATCCAAGCAGGGAGGAGATAAGCTCCCTCCATGGTTCCCTGGAGGGACAGGGAGGGCACCATTGCACAGGTGGTGCTGGAGCTGAAACGGGGAGGACCAGCACAGGTTCCCTAAAGGGCAGTACCGTAGATAGTACACTCTAGTAAATAAAATGAGGGAGGGGAGAAGGAAGAGTGAGTTATGTTGCTGAGCAAGGAGGCAAGGGCTAGATCACAAGGACCTTGGGCTCCCAGCAAGGGCTTTAAGTTTTCTTTTGTGCTCAACAAGGCATTATGGAAAGAATTTAACTAGGATGTGACATTGTCAGAATAGCATGCTTCTGGGGAGGAGGGATGGGCAGGCCAGACGTGGAGGTAGAGATCATGAAGATGTGGGGTGTGGGGTTGGAGGACACCTGGAGAGGGTGGAATTACAGGCTTGAGCTAAGGCAGAGGCTGTGGGATTAGACATGAAGGAGCTGACAGGAGAGATAGTTAGGGAGAAGATGCTACAACTTGCCCACCCTGCATCTAGAAGGATACGTAGAGTTTGCCTGCTAAGAGCACAAAAAATAAGGAAAAGGAGCTGAGGGGCAGAACCCAGAGGGCCACCACAATCACATTCAGGGCCTGGAGGAAGAAGCGCCAGGCACAGAGCAGTGACCTTTGAGGACATCCAGGTGTCCTCCTACAGAAGCCAAGGGAGGAGCACAGCACAACCATCACTGTTGGTCAGCAGAGGTCAGGGAGATGGAGGCCCGTGCCAAGACTGCAGCTGTTGCTCATTAGCAGGAGGTGGCTGCCGATTCTTTGACGTCCTCATTGAGGGAGCAGTCAGGTGACAGGGTGATGGTGGTAAGGATTGGTGAAGATGCGGAGGATGGTGGGGCCAACCAGATGGCAGGAAGTCTGGCCATGAGTAGATGAAGAGCTGCATGTGGCTTGGATGGGTACAAGTGGTGTGGAGTGGGCAGGGGATGAGAGGGGTGGAAAGACCATGAAGCATCTTCAACCGAAGGAGGCCGACCAAGCCATGGCCTGAGGAAGAGACCGGAAGCAGAAGAGGTTGAAAATGAAAAAGGAAGGAGGAATCAGTGTTTGATGGAAAGAATTAAGACTCCTTTAAGTAAGCCCATTACTGCCATTGACTACTTGGGTGACCGTGGTAGGCAGCCCCCAAGGAGAATGATCCCTACCTCCTGGTGTTCACAACCTTGTGTACCCACATAGTACCAGGGTTGTCTGTGCGACCACTGGAATATGGAAGAAGTGATGGTACGTCAATTCCATGATCAGGTTAACAAAAGATCCTGTGGTTTCCCTTTGGCCCTCTCTCTCTCTTTCTCATCAGTTGCTCTGGGGGAAGCCAGAAGTTCTGTCATGAGCAGCCCTATTCTGATGCCCACGTGGGAGGACTCAAACCCTCTGCCAACAGCCCTGTGAGTAAGCCTGGGCTTGGAAGTGGACAGCCCAGCCCAGATGACCACAGCCCCAGCCAATTGCTTGATTACAGCCTCATGAGGAAGCCTGAGCCAGAGCCACCCCTCCCAGCTTGCTCAGCCCAGGAACCAGATGAGATAGCACTTGCTGATTATTTTATGCCATTACATCTTGGGGTGGTTTGTGACACAGCCAGAGATAACTCAAACAGTGATCTTTCTGGAATGATTGATGTGACAGTAAAGTGACCTAAAGAATGGCCTGACATAGGGACTCATGAAAATATAGAGGAGAGAGAAAGAGGCAGATTCAGAAGATCAGGTGGAATGAAGGGCCACCCTCCTTACGACCTAAGAGGCAAAGAGCAGAAGCTCCAGGTCCTGACCTGTAGTGAGCACTACCCAGGCCAGGCGCTGGTGAGCACCTGATGCACTGTCTCACCCGAACCCCTGGCAGGACTGTTGCATCATATGGGTTTTCCATTACTTAGTAACTCGATGTAGATGCAGATCTGAGAGGAGAGAAGAAGGGAAAAGCAGGGCCTTGCTCAGGGCAGGGCTTGGGGTGGTGGGCCTTCAGGAGAGGTGTGGCGGAGCTGGGCGTGGGGCGGGAGGAACGTGGGAGCAGAGCAGACAGCCAAGGCGGGAGCCCTCTCCAGCAGGGCAGCCAGCTCCCTGGGCATAGGAAAATTCCCACATATGTCTAATTGAAGGTCCAGCTCACTTTATATCCTTTTAAAGTAAAAACTCAGGGATGTTCCCAGGCCATCTGTGTTTACCAGAAAGGGCCATTTTTCCACCTCCTGATGTTCAGGGAAGACACTCTGAGAAGGAACAGAGTGTGCTTCCCCACCCATCGCCTTTTCCCTGCCAGCAGGCCCAGCTTGGCTCCGTGCACCTCCATCCATAGATGATCAATGCACTGTGTAAAGTGCTCGGAGGAAGGGAGATGTAGACATCCCAGTGCCTTCCAAGTTCCCCTGGGAACACCCGCAGATGGTGCTGTGATCTGAGCCATCTCCCTTTTGTCCCCAAGACTAACTGGACATAGCCGTGATTGTCTTCTCCAGAAGGCAACCAACCACATAAGAAATGTTTCATTAACATATTAAGAGTTATTTTTAAAAAATCAACTAAGTTATTACCTCATTTCCAAATTGTTTTTGTTTTTTCATGTCCTAGAAATACAAAGAAATCTGTGGTATAGACCTCTAAGTACACAAAACAAATAAACCTAAGGAATTTTTTTAATAGAAAATAAAGCAGGATTCATTTATTGAAAATGTTTTCCTATCTGGAATCATTTTTTTTTATGAACATCACAGCTGACAAGTGTGTATTTGTATGTGCGTTGCAGTTTGCAAAACAATTCCCCACTTAACCTTCATTCCTCCTCTGCACAGCAGCAGGGCAAGGTACCCACCCCTTTCCAGAGGAGGGACCGGCCTGCGGGGAAGCAGAAGGGTAGTGAGAACAGGTGAGGGCTTCCCACATCTTGCTCAGCCTCACTCTCCTCATCTGTGTAATGGGGACGAGAAGAGCACCGACTTCAATTAGTTAAAATTCTCGTAGTGCTTAGAACCTAAATTTGGTCAGTAAGCAAATGACACCTGTTTATTGTTGTCACTTTTTACTGCAAATCTGTAAGGATTAGCAGCAGTGTTTATAAGAATGCTGAACACGGTACCCAGAAATAGAAGGTGTTAATTATGAAGAGGTAAAGCTGGGACTGTGAGGAGTTTCTAATTCCTTAATAATTAATCTTCCCTCTGCATCCCAGGCTCGTAGTCATGGGATCAGTGAGACACATCTCTTAGCTTTGAGAATGAGTAGATTAAATGTTTATGGACTAGAAGGGGAAGAAAGAAAGGGAGGGAGGGACGGAGGGAAGAAGGAAGGAAACATGGAAACATGAAAATATGGAAACATTTTACTGTCTGCCCTAAGATGATGCCTGGCTGTATTCATGTTTTTGAAGATTCAACACATTTCTCTGCATGAGCCATAGGGGAAGCAGGGATCATGAATCTGTAATATTTCAGTGTATCTCCATCTTCTAAAGAAAAAAGAAAGAAAAAAGCCATCTCCATATCCTTATTCAAGCCATCCCTAAATGGCTCCTGCCTCCCTTTCCGGCCACCGTCCCTCTGGGGAAATCTCCTCGCCATGCACCCATCCCTCCAACCTTCCCAAACCACCACACTTTGCCCATGCTGTGGCCTCTGCCTGAAATGCCTTCCCTCGCTTCACCTACTGAAAATCTCCCCACTCTTCAAGCTCTTGCAGAGAGGTTCGCCTTTCCCGTCAGACCACCAGATGCAGACATCTTTGAGGACAAGGGGAGGGGTGTGGGGACGGAGTGGCCGCTTCCCAACCCCCAGGATATGCTTGCCTGCCAGGGAGAAGGTGGTGGAGACTGCACACATGTAACACCCTGTTCCTCTGCTCTGTTCATCTCCCAGCTGTAAAGATGATGGAAAAAGTGGATCTTACCCTGGTAATCACCGATCATCTGGGTGTTGCTCTGGTTTTTCTTTAAAAGAATTATTAAAAGGGAGGGACCCTCCAATTATGGCCATATGGAGAAAGCTTCACACATGGCAAGACAGGGCATTTTAGAGCAGAGAAAAGGTGCTCTTGTAACTGATCTGGCTCGAGTCCACAGCCTGTCTCTCTCCAGCACCTAGAAATGCTGCCACATGGGGAGAAAGACAACTGCAGTCGCAAATGGCAGGACTTGGCTTTGATCGCAAGGCAGCTGCATGGGCCTGCGCAATAAAGCACCACACAAAGAAGCCCCGCCCCGGGACACCTGCCTCGTACTCCTTGCGGCCCTAGGTTGGGGTCTCCTCACTTGCAAATTTGATGGCCTTCCCCATTCAGAATGTTCCTGCTTCCTGTCTAGTAGGCATCCAGTTAATTCCAACAAACCCTCAGCATTGTGATGGGATTAAAGAGACTGTCAACTCCATGAGGACAGCAAGTCTGGGACCAGCTCACTGATTGCTGCCTTCCCTCAGTGGACAGTTGTGGGAGGTATGAATGAACAAGGGTCCGCCTAAGTTACACCGACATTAAGGCACTGCTGGGAAATCTTAGCCCAATAAATGTTTATTGAGTCTTTGCCCTGGACTTGCTCTAGGCTGTGGGGAATACAAAATAGATACTATGTAAGCACTCCTCCAGGCTTTTTTTTTTTTTTTTTTTTTTTTAAGGAGGCTCCCCGCCCACCATGGAGCCGTATGCGGAGCTTAAACTCATGACCCTGAGATCAAGACCGGAGCTGAGATCAAGAGTTGGACGCTCAGCCCACTGAACCACCTAGTCACCTCCCTCCTCCAGGCTTTAAGGTGATCTGAGCATAAGTAAAACATAAGACCGAGCGAGGGAAGTAGACTAAGGAAAGGCTCTGGGAGGTTGGCCTGAGTCAGGTAGGATCTGATGGTCCAGCTGGGAAGAGAAGGAAGCAGGGAAAGGCGGCTTTCTGGACGAGGCCAGTGTACACACGGAAGATGGTATGAAGAACAATTGTGGGTACACCTGGGTTTCATTAGACCAAGGGATCCAGGATGGCCCAGGCCCCCTTACACATGAAAAATCAAAGATTATATTAATAGCTGGACTTGTACCCCAAACCTGCAAGTGAAGTTTGCTGGAGCTTTTTATGAAGCTCTCATCCCAAATTCAGATCTTGGAATCATACCACCAGCCTGCGAGTCACAATAGACAGGAGACCAGAGTTGAAAGTACTTGAGTACTTGAGCACACACCTGAAGGAGAGGGGAAGAAGCTGACCCCCATCCCTGTAGGTTGGGCCCCAACTTCCCTTCCTAGGGAAGAAATGTGTTGAATCTTCAAAAACATGAATACAGCCAGGCATCATCTTAGGGCAGACAGTAAAATGTTTCCATATTTTCACGTTTCCATGTTGCCTTCCCAGCCCTAGGAAGGCAAAGCTGAGAGCCACACTCCTGCGCATGACCTTTTAGTATACAGCAATCCCCCCAGTAGTGTTGGAGAGTTTATCTCACTGTCTTGGTATCTGATCAATCAATAAACTCATCCACAAAGCTGGGGGAGGAAAAGAGGGAGGGAAGGAGGAAGGACACCTTCCCGCTGAGCCCCTCCACTGTGAGGCTACGAGTGGGTGGGATATGTCTTACTATTTGCTGGCTCCATGCCATTCTTTGCACCCACTGTGTCCTCTGCCTGGAATTTTCTCCCCCTCTGTTTTTCTAACATCTACTCACCCTTCAAGACTCAGCCCAGGATCACCTCCTCAGGATGGCCTCCCAGGTGCCCTGTTGGAGTCCACTGCTCCCTCCAAGGTAAGTGCAGGGCATGGCCAGGCCCAAGCATCGCACTTACACATGGCATTGCCCTATCGCTTTACTTGTCTGAGGCCCTCACACATCACTGAGTTCCTTAAGGACATGGGACCGGCCTTCTGCTTTTTTAATCTAGCACAAGGGATCGTCAGATGTAGGTTATTCAGAAGATGAATGTAGAGAGGGGAAAGGAGAGGAGAGCATTTTCCAAGAATAGAAAGTACGATTTTAGATAATAATAGTCACTTGTAGCAGGCAAGTATCCTGCACATCTTGTGGAAGAGGAGGCCCGACGGAGTCTCCTGCAATGCTACCCCCAGTCAAGACTCAAACCTAAACATTTCTAAGAAAGTCAAGGTCTGGAAGCAGGAACCTACACAACAGCTCGTGTGTTTGCTCTTCTCTCTCACACACACACACGTATGCACCCGTGCACAGAGGCATCATCCACACATACCCAGATGACCCCAGATGAGAAGTCCTTTGCCTTGTTGATACTTTAACCCTCAGCACACTTTCCCAGATATGACTCCGTTCACGTGGCACAACAGTCCTGCTCTGAACAGAGGCAGATCTTACCTTGGCTTCCTACCAGTTTGACCAGTTTGACAGTTTGATAAGGTCAAAAGATTCTTGAACAAAAGTCAGAAAACTGAGTTTGTATCTGGAATCTATTGAGATTTGCTCTAGACTGAATGTTTGTGTCCTCCCTTCGCCCCCCCCCCCACCAGATTCATATGTTGGGAACTAATCTTTAATGTGATGGTATTTGGAGGTGGAGCCTTTGGGAAGGGATCAGGTCATGAGGGTTGTATGATTAGTGAGCCTATAAAAGAGACTCATGTCCCCAAAAAGATAAGCTGTGGTCCTAATCTCTAGCACCTGTGAATGTGACTTTATGGGGAATAGGGTCTTTGCAGATGTAATCAAATTCAGATGAGGTTACTCCGGATGAGGGTGAGCCCTAAATCCAATGACTAGCATCTTCATTAAAAGGCCAAGTGAAGATAGAAAGAATGCCATGTGATGATGGAGGCAGAGAGGGGTGTAAGGCATCGACAAGCCAAGGAACATCACAGGGACTGCTGGAAGGCACCAGAGGCTATGAAGAGGCAAGAGAGCATTCTTCCCTAGAGCCTTCAGAGGGAGCATAGCCCTGTTGACACGGTCAGACTTCTAGCCTACTGAACTGTGAGAAAATAAATTTTTGTTGTTTGAAGTCACTTGGTTTGTGGTATTTTGTTATAGCAGCCACAGGAAACTAATACAGTAACAAAAGCCTGAAGTAAGAGATGTTTCTCTCCAGTTCAGGCAAGATGAAAATATGTGGGACAGAGGTCAGCAGGGAACAAAAGAAGACGGAGAGGTAATTAATAGCTAACACTGGAAGACCCAAAGATCTCTCTGACATACAATTTTAGGTTTATAGTTTTATCAACACAATCAAATGATGTCAGCAGAGAGCCAACATGTTTAGAGAACAGTGTTCTCTTCAAAACAGGACAATTACCTGATTTGTTTGTTCCCAATTTGGAGAAAGGTCTACCTGTCAATCAGCCAACAAGTGTTTATGGAGCCGGCATGCAGGTGTGCATGATATGTGAAGTCCCTGCCCAAGGGGCTCCCCATTCAGTTGGAGAGACTATACTTTGAGTCAAGCAACATACCAGCATTTGACAGAAACCCCTGGAGCACATAGAGAAGGCAGGGCAGGAAGGATTAACAGAGGAGATGTTCATTTGAGCTGAATCACAGAGGAGAAAGGCAGGTGGGGTTGCTTAAAATACAATCAAGGTGACAAAAGTGAAAGAGCACTCATGAAAGAAGGAAGCACACAGGCAAACCCAGAGCATGTCCCACTGAGGGGCCAATGGTGTCCTTTGATTTGGCTGGATCCGGCAAAAAAGAAGAAGGGAAATAAGATCTGTTGAGTACCTGTTTAGTACGTGTGAATTTCTCACTAAACAGTCAAGTGCAAGAAATGCCATTTGTGTTTCTACAAAGCACATATTTTCCACTCTAAGCCCATATTCTGCTCAAAGGCAGAAATTCTAATGTAATCCATTTAGGATTTTCTTAAACAAAGCAGGGTTTTCTCAAGTCAGAGTTTCTTCCCTTCCGGACCAACCCTAAGCTTGCACCTTAGTCTTGATGGGAGTGGGAGTGTTGGAATGGCGGGGCTGTTACATGATGTCAAGGCACTGGGAGAGGGGTGGGGAGGCACAGATATCTCATCCTCAGCAGCGGGGTTGCCCATGGGGCCCATGCAGAACCTGCTGCCCTAATCCCTTGCCCAGCCTTGCAACCCCAGATCTGCTCCATCTCAATGTCATGTCAGTCTTCACTGCTCTCAAAAACACAAATGTGGCAATTTGTAACTGTGGCACCATGGCTGAGCTAGAACTACATTTCCCAGAATTCCCTTCCTATACAATTTCAGGTTGGTGTTGGTCAAAAGAGAAACGCATGCAAGATGTCAAAGAGGAAGTAAAGCTGGTGCCATTGTTCTCTTGAGTCTGTCATGTTTAGATGAGGTGAGGGACAGATGCAGAGATGCTGAAGATCTAGAATGTCTCATTCTCACTTGCCTACCTGCAGTCTTGGTTAGAGACTTTTCTCTGATCCTCCAGCTGCCCAGTTCAGACCCTTTTTCCCCAGGTCCCACAGTCCTTTATTCCATATGCTCACAGTGGTTCTACTTGCTCCACTGAGTCCCCACTTGATCCAATAGGGAAATATTTCCCATTCTATGTAGGCTCTCTGTAGCAGAATTACTAATTGTCCCCAAATATCCATTCTATTCTGATTCTGGTTAGTTATAAAGCCCCACATCTGTAAGTTTCAGCTGGTCTGATGGCCAAGCAACAAGGGATTCCATTTCCAAGGCTTTCTTGCAGCTGGGGATGCCTATATGACAAAGTTCCAGCCAATAGGATATGAGAAGAAGTGATGTGTGAAATTTCTGGTCATGCCCTGGGAGGGAAGTGGCTTGCTTCCCATGTCTCCTTCTTTCTTTCTCCCTTCCAGCTCACTGATATGCAGATGTGGTGGATGAGAGCTAACTACAGCTGGGAAGACCAAACCAACACTCTAGGGGATAGTGGAGTAACAAGAAAGAAGGAACCACAGCTGCAGAGAACTCATGGAGCAGAGCTGCCTTTCCTCTCTGGACCACCTACCAGTCTAAACTTTTAGGTGACAGAAATAACCCTCTCTCTCATTTAAGTCACTGTTACTATGGGCTCAGTTAAAGGAGCCGAGCAAATACTCTATTACACTTCCCAGGTGGTCCTCTTCACCCCACCCATCAAGGCCAAAGGAGGGTAAGATCCTGTGGGGCTCACAGCATCCCAGAACAAGGAGCCAGATGCTGGGCACAGGCTCCCCAGTCCCTCTTCTTTGGGAGCCATCAAACCCATCTGGGGATTCCTTCACCCTCTGCTTCATGTCTCCAAGTGGGATGGGAGCACTTCCACCAGAGATTCACTCTATTGCCCTCCTCCCAACTCTTCCATCTCTCTACCAACTCGGAAATGTATGAGCTCTTTTTATGCAAGACAATAGCATCATCCCTGGATCCTTGGTTATTTCATGCATAAACTGCATGCCCTGAGTTGGTCCAAGCTTTGTCTTCTGAACAGACCGTTTGCTGCTAGGAATTTCATTGCCTACTTAGAAATCCTAAGGTGACTTTTTAAAATCAGGGTTTCTGCCCTAAGAGCCATGCCTCACAAGCAGTAAGTCTAGAATATGTCAGCTGCCACGTGAAAGGAAGAAGATACAGCAATTAATACTTGACAGCATCATCTCCAACACCTGTGATGAGCATCATGCTAGATACAGTTCATCTCCTCTGTGACTCAGCCCCAAGGACTAATTTCCTTGTTTGTGAAATGGACATAATATGACCCAGACCAATGAAGTGATTTGCCCAAACACACACACACTGGAAGTTACAGAACAGAGTTTAATCTCAAATTCATGCTTTTTCAGCTGCATACCTTTGTGGGAAATGGGGGCTAAGGAAAATGGACTTTGGTTTCTCCTTTGATTTTTTTTTCCTAAGCTTTATTTGCTTGGTGTTGTAGAATTTTGATGATTGCTTTTCCTTCCTTTTTTTTTTTCCTAAAAGAGGCTTATATTAAATTCATGTTTAAAATGATCTTTTAATATTTTATATACTAGGCAGAAGTAGACTCATTAAATAACAGAAACATTAAAATATTTCCTTTCAGAATAACGAGAGATTAAAACAGAAGCAAAGAGATTTTTAAAAGACAAACTTCTTAATATTCTTTGGATTTCTAAACTAATATTAATTGTATTACATTGATAGTTTTAATAATTTAACTACAAATAATGAAATCTTTCCCCCCGCATACTAAATGAACACCAGAAAAGGAATCTTGTCTTTGAAAATCTGTGATTTCTACAATTACATACAAATGTTGTGTCAATGTTTTGAATGTTTTTCTGTTGAACTAGAGTTCTATTTCTCTTCCCCAATACCTCCAGAATGATTTATTTCTCTTCTGCAGATGTAGCAGTGAGAGCAGAAATGAGTCTTGGAAGCAGGGTGTATCAGTTTCCTGTTGCTGCTATAACAAATGACCACAAAGTTAGTGGCTTTAAAAATAAATGTATTCTTTTTTGGTTCTGGAAGTCAGCACTCCAGACTGTTTCACTGGGCTAAAGTGAAGGTGTGGGCAGGGCTGGCTCCTTCTGGAGGCTCTGAAGGAGGACTCCGTCTCCTTGCCTTTCTCAGCTTCTAGAAGGCACCTGTATTTCTTGGTTAGCCCCCTCTTTCCCCATCTTCAAAGTACCTCACTCCCACCTCTGTTCTGCCATCATATTGCTTTCTCCTGTGACTCTAACTCCTCCTGGATCCCTGTTCTAAGGACTGCTGTGATGACATCTGGCCCAGCAGATCATCTAGGGTAATTCCCCATCTCCGGATTCTTAATTTATTCACATCTGCAAAACCCCTTTTACTATGTCAGGTAACGTGTTCACAGGTGCTGGGGGTTAGGACATGAACATCTCTGGGGTTGGGAGTGAGGCTGTGGGGATGAATGGAGACCGAGGGTGCACGTTAGGTTGGGACAGTGTGGATGAGAAAGGCAGAGGTCTGTACACCAGAAGGCCTGGTTAGAACCAACTACCTAATTTGCAGAACCTGGTGTAAAATGAAAATGCAGGGCCTTGCTCAAAAATTAAGAATTTTAAGAAAGCACAACAGAGCATTAAGCCAGGTGTGGCTACACAGCCCTGTGCAGCTGCCCAGGTTACACACTCACAAAGTCAGCCCCAGAACTGAGTTAGAATCCAATCTGGGGCATTTGCCAATTCTGTAATCTCGGACAAAGTCCTAAACTCTTTCTTAGCCTCAGTTTTCTTGTCTATAAAATAGAAAAACAGGGGCACCTGAGTGGCTCAGTCGGTAAAGCAGCTGACTCTTGGTTTCAGCTCAGATTATGATCTCAGGGTCCTGGGACTGAGCCCTGCATTAAGCTTCACGCTCAGTGGGGAGTCTCCTTGAGGATTCTCTCTCTCTCCCTCTGCCCCTCCCCCACTCTCTTGCTCTCAAATAAATATATCTTTAAAAAATAATAATAACTCCTATATTATACGTATAAAAAAATTACCAAAATCTTGTTGGCTTAAAACAACAGAAATGTACTCTCTCACAGTTCTGGAGGCCAAAAGTCCAAAATCAAGGTATTGGCAGGGTTGGTTCCCTCTGGAGACTCTGGGGTAGAATCTACTCCGTACCTCTTTCCTAGCTTCTGGTGACGGCTGGCAGTCTGCAGCATTCCCTGGCTTGTAGATACATCTCTCCAATCTCTGCCTCTGCCTTCACGTGGACTTCTTCTCTGTGTCTCCATGTTAAATCTCCCTCTCCTTTCTCTTATAAGGATGCCAGTCATTGGATTTAGGACCCACTCTAAGTTCAGGATGACCTCGTCCCAAGATCTTGAACTTAGTTACAACTGCAAAGACCCTATTTCCAGAAAAGGCCACAGGCATTAGAATTTGAGCATTTCTTTTGGGGGAGGACACTATTCAATCCACCACAATAGAGTTGTTGCAAGTATTCCAGGTGTTGTAAATCAAGTGCTCAACACAGCACCTGGGACACTGGAGGCCCTAAAAATTACAGCTATAACCATTATTATGAGTATTATTTAATGTATCCAAAGTAAAACTAGAGCATATATTTGATAGTGGCTTAACCTCTCAGAATGGAAATCCAGAGAAGAAAAGTGATTCGAATGAATATCAGAAGGGGAAACAGAGGAGCTTGTTTATTCCCAAGACAGGCCAAGCACAAGGGTGGGAGAGGGGCTGAAATCCAGCCTGGCCGCAAAGCAAAGGAGTTCCCAGGGGAGCACACCCAGGCACCGGGGGGAGGAAGCCCTGAAGTGGAGGCAAAAACGGACACAGGGAGGGCCCCTGGGAAGAAAGGGGTGCCCTGGCAGATAAGGAAAGGAGGCACCCGTTTGCCTATCCGTTGTCCATCATTTGCACCTACCCGGTGCCAGGCGCTAGGGATACAGGGCAGAGCAAGAATGCTACACTGTGGAAAGATTATTTCTTTTTCTTCTTCCTTCTTCTTCTTCTTTTTTTTTTTTTTTTCTGGAGCAACCTCTTAAAATTTGTCTGCTTTCATCACAAAATTAATTTAAGGTTTTGGAAACTCCTAGAGGCAAACAGGAAACTGGAGCAGACAACCACCATGGTCCAGAGAAGGCTGCAGGCTGGGAAGCAGACTAGGTTTGAACCCGCTCGCCAGCACAGGGCCTGGCTTGTGTCATATAAACCCTCCGAGCCTCAGTTTCCTCATCTGTAAAATAGGGAGAGGACTACTCCTCACCTCCCCATGAGGGCGGTCCTACGTGAGGGGAGCTAGCAGACGTGAAGCGCGGGTACAGGGACCCGAACAGAGAGGGTTGAATGGACTCTCCCTTTGCCTTTCACACGAGTGTTTCAGAAAGAAGGCTCTCAACACCCTTGCACTCATTTGCTATAGAATCTGACACTCCTATTCCCTCAGTCAACTTTCACCAGAGGCTAACAGGCTGTTTTCTTTCAGTTCAAGCAAGATATTTTCCTGACTGTGTTGTAGCTGGAAAGAAAAGCAAGAAATATAGAATACAGTGAACTTGGGAAATCTTTCCTGTAAAGACCCCAGCAGATTTATCACAGATGTCTGGCCCATTCATGGCCTTCTCCTGAATTCTATTAAAAATAATAACAAACAATCAAGAAACTGAACCCCAACGCCCAGAAAACAGTGTTCTGGGTCTCTGGCAAAGTGGGGTCATGTACACACACAAGAGACCCGGAGCCCTCCAGGCACTCCCTCCCTGGTCGCTGGGACGCGGAAGTCGGCAATTACGGAGCACCCCTGCGCAGGCACTGGGTCGGCCCCTTTCACATGCCCGAGCTCTCCTGGGTCTTCGCACAGAGCCCTGGGTCCCAGCAGCCCCCGTTTTTCAGATAAGAAAACACAAGACTGAGGTTTTTTTATGCTGAGATTCTCAAGCACAAAAGCACATCAGAATCACTTAGGGAGCTTACTCGGAATAGTGGTTCTGATTTGGCAGGTCTGAGGTGGTGCTCTGGCTGGAGTATTTTCTAAAGTGTCAGAGGCTCTTCCAAAGCATACATTCTTCCGACCAGGAAGCACGCACCACAGGCTCCGGCTCTGCCAATATCTAACAAGGTCACCTTGGGCAAGTTACTTAATCTCCCTGAGCCTCAGTTTCTACTTCTGTCAACTGGGGATAATTAAACCCAATCCATAAGGTTGCTTTAACCAGGATCAAATATGATAATGTATGTGATGCATTTATATTAAGGGCTCGTACACAGTAAGTGCTCAATAAATCATAGCCGGGAGTGTAATTACGGACTAATCCTGTGGTCTTGAGAAAGTTATTGAACTCTGAGACTTGATGTCCTCTTCTGTAAAATGAGGAACATTAGGAGAGAATCTTTAGAAAACATTTTGCCCCACTTAACCTTCAGTGGCCCCCTACTAATTTGTCCCTCGTCCAATGAGGAGGGAACTCATTGGCCACTCAACGGATGAACTAATTCTGGGCAAAGACAGTAAGCGGAGCAAGAAAACAGTGATTCTTCTGGGCTGGTGTATTTCTGCTCTGTCTCCTGAAGAGCTGGCCCAGCTGCTGCAGGCTGCATCAGCAGCCGATAGCTGCGGAAAGCTCTGCAAATAGCACCCCACCTGCTTTGCCCCCACCACGGTCCTCCTTCTGCCTGGATTTATGAAGCAAGCCGTATGTGGCAGGGAGGAGCGGAGCTGAGGCCGAGGCCACAACAGGAGGCTCTACTACCTGGCTTTGCTCCTCCAGTTTGCAGCCACGGTGAATACAATGTAGGAGCCAGTCACTCATTCATCCTTCCATTGTGTTTTGAGCACCTACGATGTACTAGCAGACAATGCTGGGTACTAGAGATACTGAGGTAGGCATGAGGCTGGCCCTAGTGCTCACCATCAAATGAGGGGAGACCAGGGGTGAAATCGGGTCAGTACTGAGACTGAAGGAAGAATAGATGCCTGGGGGGACCCCACGGGGAACCTGGAAGCCAGGGCCTATGTCTGCTTTACTCACAGATTCTTTCATTCATAAGCACCTGTTGTATGCCAGCCTCCAAGCCAGTTCCTGGCTACGAGTCATCCTCAGATCTGGTCTCAGGGTTGGAGCTGCTTGCGGCTCAGGTCCCAGGCGCTCATCCACCCATGTGGATGCGGGACACAGCGCTGTCCCAGAACTCCCGCTCCCTACAGCTCTAGAGTTCCAGCCTCTATAACTCCAGGCCCCTGGAGCGCCTACCTCTGCAGGTGGGGCCACCCACTAAAACCTGAAGGGGCACAGAAGAGACAGGGTTGCTCCACAGACTTGGCAACCTTTCTCTTGAACCCGAACCAGCCACAGAAGAAGGTGAGAGGACCTGCGAGCAATTTACAAGAAAAAGCATGGAGGTAGGAGACTCCAGGCACCCTAGGAGAAGGAGGGAAGATCAGTCCTGTCAGACCGATGATTGTCAATCTTTGCTGTGCCAGACACTCTGAGGAACAGAGACGCAGCCCCACGGGCCTGATCGGGGCACTGTCAGGGCCGGAACCCTGACCTATCTCAGCGGGGTCTGGAGGCTCCTCGGCCCCACCCCGCGGGGCCTCACTGGATGTTCCATGTAGGCTCCAAACAGGGTGAGGTGTACAGCCCCAGACGTGCACTGGCAGGAGTAGAAGGGGATGATCTTGGTCTGACTTTAAACACATACTATTTTATAATCCTGTGTGGCTTTTTTTTTTACCTTCTTTATCATTATTATTATTATTATTATTATTATTACTGAAACATCTCCAAGAATGGCAATGGCTGAGGCTTCCTTCAATCTCTGTAAAACTCCATCTAGGTGCAACTCTCGCTGTCATCGGTGTCCCCCACCCCCATGAGCTGCCCTCCCCCCACTCTCAGCGCCATGCAAATGGAAAAGGCAGAGGGAAACGAGGCTCACAGAGGTGATGTGACTTGCCTACAGCCACACAGCTGCCAAGAGCGAGATGAGGCAAACCCGGAAGTCTGGCGGCAGGCTGTGTGCACGGCGCCGTTTTGTCCGGAAAAGAACACTGGCCTCAGAGATAGGGCGGATCACTTGTAGCTTTGTCTTAGGGCCCTGAATGCCCATAAAGTAACCTTCTCATTAATCTCCCCACACCCTCTTCCCAATGGGGAAAAGCAGGGGACATTTCAAGGAAGATAGAGACTTCAGATGGGGACTGAAAGAATTTTCGAGTCCTCCCGGCCCAGGAGAAAGTGCAGTCCTTGGTAATCAGGGTCCACAGCTCACTCACTTTCCGCAGGGAGAATCAGTTGTGAGGATTTAGTAAGAGACCCATGCATGTGAAGTACCTGAGGTGTAGTAGGCATAAAATAATAGCAATAATAATAGCAACATTTCTATAGGGTTTACTGTGCCAGGCACTGTTCTGAGCACTTCCTATACATTAACTCTTAATCTTCACATCAACTCTATAAGGCAAGTAATAGCAATATTCTCCCATTTGACAGATGAGAAAACTGAGGCACAAAAAAGATAAAGAAAGCTGATGAGGGTTGACACAGTGAGGAGAGAGCCAGGGGGCTGGGATTTGAACCCTGGTTCCAGAGACAGGGCCTTGAACCATGTGCTATATTACGTCCTCTTGTAAGCTGCATCTTCCTAGTAAAATAGAACTGCCTTTTACTTCCCCTAAGACTCACTTTAAACAATTTCAAAAAGGATCCTGGGCCTAGCACCACCCCCTTGGTTGGCTACTCCCTAAGCAAATGCCTTCTTGATTTTTCCCCTCCCAGCCCCACCTCTTCAGGCTGAGGACATGCTGGTGCCCCTGGCCCACCACCCACCTTTCCCAGACTGATACAGAAACCCTCTCAAGTCAGCCCGCCTGGATCCCATTTAGACATTCTCCTCCGCAGCAGATAGCGTGCATGCTTTGCAGAGGAGAAGCAGGTACGAGTTTACCCCGAATGTCAAAGGACAAGACAAATGAGTGCCCCTCAATGCACCCTCGTCCCACCCAGCAGCGGGCCACCCACTGGCCATGAGGCCAGCCCTGACCTCTCGGGGGCCCCTCCCTCGCTCCCCTGGTCAGCATTTCTCATTTCTCACTTTGGGAAGAAAGAAAGGTCAGTGCTGGGTGGGAGAGAAATTTTAATGCAAACACCTCCATTCGTCAGAGGTGTGCGCCCACCTGGAGGACAGGAGAAGCTAAAATTGATAGAGAATCTCCTGAAAGCAGGCCTCTGGATGTGCTGTGTATAATCTCAGGTTTCTCCTGTGTAATATGGAGACACAGATTACACAGTGCTGTGTGGGGATGAGATCAAATAAAGAGGCATTTTTATGAGGAAGGATGGCCTTTGACTCTTGCACCTCAGATAATAAGCTTCCTATTGTGACTTTTCCAAGAACTGACCCTAATCAGAGCTCAAACTTAGTCGCCATGTGTACGGAAAGCTGGCGGAGCCCTTCCCGGGGCAGAACGACACCCTGGAAAGAGGCCTGGCCTATACCGTCCCAGTGCAGCCGGTCACTTCGCTGGGTAACTGGGCAAGTCCCCTCCCCACCTATAAATGTGACCACGCTGATAACAATAGCAAAGGCTTTGCACAGCCCCTGCTTTGTGCGGGGCACTCTTCCAAGAGCTTTCCTGTATCAACTCATTTAAATAAAATAAACAAATTAGTATGAAGCCCGGATCTCCCCATTTCCTCCCAGCTCTGCCTGTCGGGGACAAGCAGGCCAGCCCGGGGTTCTATAATTACTAAGGGTGTTAATGGCCCTTATCTGCCGCCAGATCATCAGGACCCTCGGAGTCCAGCTCGCCGGTTGTCAGCACCAGGCCATGGGGGTCTCTGCAGCAGCCCCGTGGGCCCATTTCCCTGAGTCCGGGGTGACTGATGAGGTGTGGGGGCAGTGACTGGACGAGGAACAAATGAGAGAGCCAGCGGGGCAGGGTGGCTGAACAGAGGCGAGGAGCGGCCGCCGTGCTCTGCAGCCCCCTCACAAGCCCCCTGCCCGTGGCCTTCCAGACTTGACACCTGATCCTCCCTGAGCCACCAGCCAGCTGTGTCCTTTCATTGCAAACTGGGCAGCTCAAGTGGGAAAACACTTTTCAGTGGCCCCTCTCTTCTCATTTTTAGAGTAAGACGATGGACTTGCTGAGAACAGATACCTTTCATATATTAAATCAGGTCCAGAGGCTAATGGCCCGCCTCCCACCTCCCCCTGTTCTCTCCTGCTTATTTTCTAGATGAGGGCACGCTCGGTCCCTCCAAGCCTTTGTCACTACCTGACCTTCTACCTGGGGCCCTCTTCCTTCTCCCACCTGGCCAACAGCTTCTTATCCTTCAGGACTCCAACTGAAGGGCACTTCATCATCCTTCTAGAAGGTTCTGGGCCCTTCCTCTGCAGGCTCGCTGAGCCGTAGACTTAGGTTGAACCACAGCTCTCCTCATACTGGGTCCTAATCACCTGGGTATATGTTAGAAGGCAAAAAGCTCTGTCATCCATCAGAGAGCAGGGTTCAAGCTCTGGTTCAGTGCTTACTACCTGTATGACCTTGGGCAGATTGGTTCATTTCCTTTAACCTCTGTTTCCAGGGCTATGAAACAGGGATAACAAGGCTTACATTGGCCAGCTGCAGCAAGGAGTGGCTGGGACCCTGTAGGGGACAACACCTGCCGGGTGCTTGGTGGGGTGCCAGTGCTCATGGCCACTCTGCTTAGCATCACCTCTACCAAATGACCTTCCCTGGGTTGTGGAAGGAGAGGGGTTTGAGGATCGTATATTGCTGGGCTTAGTATGGGCTTAGATCTGGGCTTAGTATGGTTCCCTCCACCCCTTTCTTTAGAATAATTGCTTTTTCTCTCTTAGTAAAGAATTTTGGCTACTGAGTTCTGTTTTCCCTCAGACCCGGCCCTTTCCAGCAGGCTGTACCAGGTAGTCAGGGTGGCCTGCCTGGACTCGGGGCACCACTAGTTAGTGGCAGGTGAGATTAGGGGCACCCTCACGATGTGTCTGCCCTGAGCGAGGTGCTTCCCTGGCCTTGGTCTTACCTATGAGGTCAGTGTTCTCCTTTTATAGAGGACAACACAGACAGGCAGGCGGCCTGGTTTGCCATCTGCTGAACTCAATGGCTGCGTGACCCAGGAGATGTGACTTGAACTCTCAGAGCTTTTGTTTCTCACCTGGAAAGCGGGGATGACAATGGTGCTTGGCTCAGGCCAGGAGTAGATGAGAGAAGGCAGGTGGTGGCTTAGGTAAATTGCCCGGTGCACGGGAAACCCGGGGCCCCTGCTGTCATTGGTAAAATCTGAAGTTAGCCTTGATAAGTGGCAGCCCCTCTCCTCCCGCCTTAACCCCAAGCCAGAAAGCTTCGGTGCAGCCTTATCGGAGTTATGGCCCTTAAATTCCCCACACCTTCTCACCTCAAGCTCTTCACCCATGCTGCTCTCTTTGCCCCAAGCATTCCTCTGCTCCCACAGTTAGCCAGCTCTGACTGATCTGTGCCTCGGATTAAATGTCGCCTCCTCTTTGGGGCCTTCTCTGTTACCTCAGACTGGGTCATGTGATCTGCCTACGCAAAGCCTGTGCTTTCCCTATCGTTCACTTCATAGGTGATCAGGTAAATTTTTTACCTGGTTCAAAAATGGAAATAACATAAAACCTGGCTTCTAACCATGCCCCACCCGGCCTACCTTCCCTTGCGCCACAGGACATCACTTCTATTAGCTTCTTGTGTATCCTTCTGCAGTTACTTCAGAGCAAAAGGAAATATGTAGTCTTAGTTCCCCCTTTCTACATACTCATTTCTCACCTGTTCTGGCCACTTCACACCCTACGTTGGAGATCAGTCCTTATCCGTCTAAAGAGCGCCTCCATATTCTTTGCTACGGGAGCCTAACACTCTGTTGTACGGAATTCTCCAACTGGCCCCCGCTGTTGAAATGGGGATATGTATGTCCATCTACAGCAGAAATCCCCAGAAGTGAGAGAAAGGTGGGCATAATACAGTGTACTAGCTCCCAAACAATTCAGCTGTCAGCCCCAGGAAAGCTTGGACGTCTGTCTCCCCCTGCATAGAGGACAGAGCCGAGCCCCGCACTGGCCTCCAGCCACGCAGCCCCGTTGGGAAAAGGCTGCCGACACCAGTGAACCTCCTGATGCTATTCCCCTAAAAACGAGTCCTGCAGGCGTCCCCAGAGGGGACTCCAGGGAATGATGCATCTGAATGCTTACATCAGGTTGCCAAATACCAAGATACCAGAAACTGACTTTCCAACAAGCCAGGGCAAGGGGAAGGGGCCTTCACGGGTGGCATGGTTGTGTGCCCACCCCCTCCCACGTCTTTTCCCAACCACACAACTTTCCAAGGCTGAGGGAGTAAGTGCTCCATGGTGGCATGCCTAGCTCTGTAAGGAGCAATGTCATTTATTAGCCACCATAGCAAGCTGCACCGGGGACCCGTTCATTCTCTTTCCTCTCTTTCGCTCCTCCCGATCACCGTTCACAAGTCCTACCTCTTAAAAATCTCTAGCATGTCCTAGCCGCTCCATCTCTATGGTCCATTTTTTTCTGGACGACTCCACAGCCTTATCCTGAATCTCTCCTTTGTTACAGGACAATGCAATTTTCAGAAAGTTAAAATTAAAATGACTGTCCTACTAATGTAATGTAGTATGTGTAAAGATTTATTTAATTCATCAGTGAGAGAACCAGCCAGATTGCAAAGCTGGTTTGGAGAGTGTTTGAAGAGCTGAGTATTGATTTGTAAGTGCTACAGACAGAATATTGGAATAAGATTTCTTGTTAGGTACAAAACTAGTTAATGTCCTTCAGGACAAAAAAACAAAGCTGGAATTATTTTTTTCTATAAGACAAAAATTACCTTATCTCTGACAGACAAAAGTCCACAAATCAAGGTGGATTTTCAAGGGGTCTGATCTCTAATCAATAGTAAGTCATATGTCCAACAAGAGTACATTCTCCCAGAGCATGAATGGCAGCCACCTCTTGGTTTTGTAAATAAAGTTTTATTGACATCATTCATGTTCGTTCATTTACATATTGCCTTTGGCTGCTTCCCTGCTACAAAGGTATTGTTGAGTAACCCTGATGGAGATCCTATGGCCACAACACTGAAATATTTACTATCTAGCCCTTTACAGAAAAAGTTGCAAAGAGAACTAAATAACCCTTGGGTGGACCTGTTAGGCGCTGCTCTGCATAACAATGAGAAAACACGCAGACCTCACCTTACTCTTATACCTCTTCCACTCTCACTTCCCTCCCACCCCTTCTCCCGGCTGTTATTAGAACATTCTTTCAAAATCATGCACTTTACATTGTCGATTCTCTGCCTAAAATCTTTGCAAGCCCCCACCGCTCACCAGTTAAATTGACCTTGTAGGAATCCCGGGCGCGCTCAGCCCCCAGTCTCCTGGAGCTGCAGGGAGGCCCTCCTAGGACCATGCGTGCGGGAGCTGGGAGGACCGGCGAGGCTGCGCCCAAAGGGCTGTAACTTCCTCTGTGATGGACAGGATTCGTTTTTTCTCTTGACTGGGGGCACCAGGAAAACTTTGGGCATTCCTGGTTCGAGGGAACTGGGGCTAAGGATTAATACCAACCACCCCTGGAGCTTCTAGGGAGAATTAAAGGGAGAACTTGTTTATAGGGCTTGGCACCTGGTAAAGAGCTCAATAAATGTGAGCTTATTCTCTTACGATCCACTTACCTCGTGCGGATCTGAAAGGAGGATTATGCTTGTGAGAGGGAGAAGAGCAGGCCTGGGGAGAGTGGGAGCTGGGGGCAAATAATGCTGAGGGAACATTAGGGAACACTGAGGACGACATCTGCTTTCTATTCCCCAGACTCGGGGGCCCAGGCCGCCTGCCTGGTGTAACGTTTCTCCATTCCGTATAAACAGAAAAGATGACTCTCGTAATCTCGGCAACAAAATACGCAGGCATAAAAATGGGTCATATTTTACTTTAATGAGAGAAATGAGGGCCTGTTTCCTTCACACAGAGAAGGCTGGGTTGCTGTAATTAACACCAAATGGGCCTGAAGCTGATCCCTCAGATGATGAAGGGGTTGTTGGGATTGGAAGAACCTGAGGCCTCGGGAGGTGCTGACGCGGTGCCAGCCCTCCAGCCCTGCGTCCCTGCCCCTCCCCTCCTCCGCACCCGCCAGCCAGCCTGCCAGGTCCTGCAGAACAGGGAGCAGCATTCACTGTCTCCAAGCACTCACTAGGTGTTTTCTGCACACTCGCCATCAGGAAGGGCATTTCAGCCCCACTTTCCAGATCAGAAGACTAACACTCAGAAAGGTGAAGTAACTTGCCTAAGATCTCACTGTTTGGAAGTTACAGGATCCTTCACTGTCTGGCATTAACCTGTCCCTCAAATCTCATCTCTCTCCAGAACAACCCCTTTGTATGGTTTATAATCCAATCACACGGGACCTTTTCCTATTTCCCATTTACACCTGACTCCCGCCTCTTCCTGTGCTGGTGTCTCAAACAGCCCGCCCTCCTCTTCCTTCTTTGCTACCACAGTCTTGTTCAGCTTGCAAAAGTCAACTCAAAATTGAACATAGCATGGGCAACTAGCGTAGAGCATGCCTGTGGACATTGCAATCACCCAGACCATATTCAAATACCAACTCTCCCATCTAACTAACCTTTTCTCTTTGAGTCCCAAGTGCCCATTTGTAGAATGAGGATAACAACACAGAGTTTTGATGAATTGACATATCCAAAATGCCCTGCACAGAGCTTGGCTCTCAGTACGTACCTTTTATACCTCTTGGTTGGAAACACTGGCAATATTGCCAGCCACCAAGAAAAAAAAACCCTAAATAATAAAGGCATTTCAAGATTATCCCCTCATGATGAGACTACTACTATCACAAACAACTATTAAATGTCCAATCCCTCCCCCTGCCAGAGAAACATGCTCTGCCTACAGGCCCATCTTTGTTTTGGGGGCCATCCTGGTAAGAACATGCTCAGCACCGATTCCAGGGCCTAGTCCCGGACTGCTGACCCTAGACTTATGACAGACAATTGTTAACACCAGATAGGGCACCTGACCTGTAGGAAAGAAAGAGCATGGTGACCAGAGATGATGACAAATTCAGACTATTGTTCCTCCTTCTGTAAGACTTCATTGGTGGGAATAAGCTGACATGTCAATATGAACAAAGAAAAGAATAAGGGGGGCTTAGGAAGACAAGAAGATAGGAAGAGCATTTTTTTTTAAGATTTTATTTATTTATTTGACAGAGAGAGACACAGCAAGAGAGGGAACACAAGTGTGGGAGAGGGAGAAGCAGGTTTCCCGCTAAGCAGGGAGCCTGACGTGGGGCTCAATCCCAGGATCCTGGGATCATGACCTGAGCCAAAGGCAGACACATAATGATGAGCCACACAGGTGCTCTGGGAAGAGCATTTTAGTTATCAAGATTTGAGGGGAAAATCTTGGGGAATTCTGCAGGATAATGACTTGAATATGTGCTCAGGATCCTCTCTCTGTTCCAGCTCCCAGGGATGAATCAATCACCAAAATAAGGCTGGCTGATTATAGTAGCCTAGAGAAGCCAGATATGGCCAACACCTCAAATACTAGGAAAGGAGACATAGAATAAGGGCTTCATTTATTGAAATATAGAGGGAAGAGCCCAAAACCCCACTTGAAAAGAGGATTACTTGCCTAGAAGAATCAGTGGTGAAGACCTTAATCATAAGGTCATGAGAAGAAAGCCTGGTGAATTCCCTAGGATCAGGGAGGGGACCCTTCACTCCAACTAGCTATGTGTAACTCTAGGAGAGGTCAGCTATTCCAATAGGTGGCTATGCCTGAAGGCCCTAGCAATGTGGGGCTGAGGACACCCCATTTCCACTGGTACATTTGAACAAAGAAGCTTCCCTCCTTCCTCCCATCTTAACAAATCCATCATCAGTAGCCTACTGGAAAAGAAACTCCTCCCTGTCTTCCACTGCCTGTCAGTCTCCCTGGCCCCAAAGAGCCCAAGGCCTTGTGTTCATGACTTCAAAACAAGCATTTACAGCACAGATATCATCAAAGGATCAGAAGCCATTGAAGGAGGGAGATCAGTCCCAACAACTAGACAGGTGGCTTTTAAGGAGGCAAGTCATAGTTAGAATTCTTAAGGAGAGGTTGTGAAAGCATACGCAAAAATAACTTTTGGTACTTTACACATGATTTCTGAATTTTAAAATTCATTAGAAAAATTTTAAAACTAAGCGTTAATTTCTCCAAAATCATTATAGCATTTGGGAAAATCAAATATGGGAAACAACCCACAATACAGACCAACAAATACATGAAAATCATAAATGAAAAGGTAAGGCACATAAAAGACACATGCAGGACATCTATTATGTGAGAGAGTTTCAAAAGGGGAACAAGACACAGATGGAGAATTAATGATAGGAGACAAAGTTAAAGAAAAGTTCACCAAAGTGAGGAAAGATGTGAAAATTCATATGGAAAGGACACACCATAAACAGGAATAATGTTTAAGTGGCACACACCTTGACATAGCTTGGCAAAATTACCAAACTCCAAAAACAGAAGAAAGAAAAAATATTCATAAGCTTCTTGTGGCAGCCATGAAGACATGTCTGTTAGATCTGAATCTGCCACCAAGGGCACCCTGAGGTCATGCTCCCTACGGGCTGCTCCAGCCAGTGACTCAGCATGTGGGGACACGAGACAGGCCAGTTCCTGTGAGACATGGGACTCTCCACCAGGGACAACCTTGGCTCAAGGACTCTCCATAGGCCTGGTGCCTGGTCAACCAGTCTCGGAGCTGAGCTGCAGTGAGAGCCAACTCCTACCTTAGTAGCCCTTCCTTTCCATCGCCTTTCACAGACTTCAGACCTTCACCATGGTCTGAAGGTTCTGCTGGCCTTCTCCTGCTCCTGTCCTCCTGAATCTGCAAGTCATCTTGGCCAACCTCAACTAACACACACATACAGGTAGATAGGTAGGTAGGTAGACAGAGAAAACTAAAAAACAAAAACAAAAACAAAACTGACTTTCGATATGCAACACTGCTAAATAGGAGACAGTGAATCATAATTTTTAGATCATTGAGAGGGAAAATGTAATTACAACATCCTATATTTTGCTATGTTCTCATTCTATATGCTAGGTGAAGGCTGTTAGATCCTAGTCATACTCACAAATATCTCCAGGTCTCTGCCTTCCAGGCACACAGGGTGCTTAGCATGACCCTGCCCCTTTGCAGTTTGTCATGGTCACATGACATTCTTTGGCCAATAAAAATGTGTATGCTACTTCTGGGCAGAGGCATGTCAGGGTAGCCTGAGACCCCCTGAGCACTCCTTCCCCTTGCTGCTGCAATCTGGAAAGCTTGTGTTGATACAGAAGTGCAACACCAAGCCACAACATGGAGCACAACCTCCCTGGTAAATCTCCTGGACCCCGTAGCAAAGCTTGCATGAACAAAAGGGAGACTTTTCTTTTTTTAAGCCTTTGAGATTTGGAGAATGCTGATTCCTGCAATAAAAACGAGTTGATTCCACTAATACAAAGGCCAGAGGAAAAGAGATGTAAGCTCCATGAGGGCAAGGCCCTTGACTGTTCTCTGTCCTATCCCCTTTGCCCAAGAACACTACAAACTACTACCATATACATTGTGGTGGTGGTGGTGGTGGTGGTGGATCTTGATGCTGAAAGAAATTTCCAATTATTAAAGAATTTGAAGAGTATGTGCTCATGCCCAAAGCTGAGGAAATCACTTGAGGAAGAATTCTAGACAAGTGAAAATTAAATTAAAACACAAGTCTCAAGACAGAAAAGATGACAAGTACAAGAAAGACTGGGGGCAGTAAATTTTGTAGTATATTGTGGTTAAATCTAAAAGAAAGATGAATGCTTGACTGGGAATTGTAATATGAGTTAAGCAAGGATTATTGAAACAGAAGAAGCATATTGTAAGAAAATATGGGATAATAGAACAAAAGTTCTGAATGTACTCAGTAAAACCCAGGCGGTAGGGGGATGAGGGGGGTGGGGGCAGGTTCCCCAAGAGGGTAGGAAAACAAAGAAGTTCAAACATTTAAAGGTTTCATCACTGTGGTGAGCACGTGGCCAAATAAAACACTGAGGTGGGAAAGCATTGGGAAGATTCATTGAATTTTTATGTAGTGATAGAGAAGCATTTGACTGCAAAGATGGCTAACGATTACTATGATTAAGATGCTCATGGCTTGATCGTTTCGTCAACAAATAGTTATTGAGCATCTAGTATATGCCAGGTATTTTTGTAGGTGTTAGGGCTGTATCAGTAAATACATCAGTAAATAAAATAGACAGTGTTCCTACTCTCATTCTCAAGAGGGAATGGACAGGTTATCAAACAAATAACAACATAATTTCAGATGGTAATAACCATCATTTCTTTTCCTTGACTAAAACCTTAGGAAAGAATAGAAATTATCCATGTTAGGATGAGGAGACCAGGGTGTTCTAGGCAGAAAACTTAAGGTAGTGATAAGCTTGGTATGTTCAAGCAATAAGAGGAAGGTCAGAGTGGCTGGAGTTTGTGTGTGTGTCCAGGGTGGGGGCAGGGGCATCACGATACCAGTTCACAAAGGCAACGGATCATATCCAACTTCATGATGCTAAAAGTAAGAATGCAAGACAATTCTAAATGTGTTGGAAAGCTATTGAGAGGTTTTAGGAAGGGGAGTGTCATAATCTGATTTAAGATCTTTGGCTGATAAGCAAAAAAAAAAAAAAAAAAGGGTTGTAGAGGCCAGGGCAAGATTGAAAGCAGGGACACCAAGTGGGACATGATGGTGGCTTGAACCAGACAGTGGCAGTGGGCATGGCAAATAGAGGCCAGATTCGGATTCTTTCGAAGATAACAGCTAGTGGAACTTGGCCATGGATTAGCTGTCCTAAGTGAGGGGAAGGAAAGAATTAAAGTTAACTCAGTATTTTTGACCTGAGAACTTGAGTAGAAGACTCAGGGACAACAGATTGGGAGCTGGGGCGGGGGGTGGGGGTAACAGGTAGGTTATAGACAAAGCTATGTTTAGGCAAGTTCAATCTGAGATGCTTATTAGACATCCAGGGAGAGACCTATCCAAGCTCACATTCGAATACATGAGCTGAGTCAGAACCCAGGGGTGGAGGTGAACAGTCCTCAGAGAGAAGGCATCTAAAACCAAAGGAAGACTCAGGCTACCATATTTCCATAGCTAGATATGTAAAGCACCTAGCTTGGGATTAGCACATGGTAGGTGCCCAATGAATGGTTTCTTCTCCCTTTCTCCTAGGAATGATTGAAGGTGGTCTCCTGGAATGAATCCTGCCCTGAGAGTCAGGAGACTGGACCAGATAGTAGTCCTGACACAGGCAGGATGTGTCATCTTCTGGCCCTCAGTTTTCCCATCTATTACAAGAAAGTAGTGGTCATCAGTAGTGGTCATCAGTAGCAGTCTTCTGGGGCTGGTGGGGGATGGGAATGGATTACAGTGAAACATGAAGGAACTTTAGGGGGTGGTGGGTATGTTCTTTACATTGTGCTGATGGGTTCACAGGTTTATACATATCTCAGAATTCATCAAATTTTACACTTAATGAGTATGGATTACTGTGTGTCAATGATACCTTAATAATGCTGCTGAAATAAAAAGGAAGGGAACAGTTTCTGCTTTATTTATCTCCCTGGGTTGCTGGGTCTAGGATTAAATAATAATTATAGAAGCACTTGAACTAATAAAAATTAAACAGATGGAGCACATTCTATTGCTGGTGCCTTTTCGCTCCCTGTAAAACTGGCTTATGCAATTATGGAGGCTGGCAAGTCCTCAGATCTGCAGTGGGCAAGATGGGGGCCCGGGAGAGCTGCTGGTGTAGACCCAGTCTGAAAGGGGAGGCTCCAGCCCTGAGGAGAGCTGGTATTGTAAATCCAGTCTGAAGGCTGGAAAAACCAATGTCCCAGCTCAAACGTAATCAAGCAGGAGGAGCTCCCTCTTACCGTTTTTTTGTTCTATTCTATGGATTGGATGAGCCCCCCTCATGAGGGAGAGCAATCTGCTTTACTAAATCCACCAATTCAAATACTAACCTCATCCAAAACACCCTCACAAACACAATAATGTTTGACTAAATATCTAGGCATCCCATAGCCTAACCGAGTTGACGGAAGAATTAGCCATCACAAGGACTATTATTTATTGAGCTCTTATTTACAGCAAACCTCTATTCTCCCCCTGGCCCAAATAAAACCCAAAGGGACCAAGAGGTGACATCACTTGCCCAAGAACACAGGGCTGTCAAAATGACAGAGCCAGATTTAAACTTCATCCCATCTGAATCTACCATACCACACTCCACTTCTTACGCTCCCAAAGCTCAGAGGTGAATGAGCCCTTACAGATTATCTAGTCCCCATCGTTGGCTTTACTGAAACCCAGAGATGAAGTGATGAGCTGAGGTAGCACACGAGTTACTGAGAGAGCCCGCAGCTCAGCGTCTGGCTCGGGCTCTTGGAGCATCACCTCTCCGCTGCTGGGTTTGGGTTTGGTTGGAATCCGACTCCATCTTTGGCCACTTCCAAGTCCAGCCCGGGAGGGAGGAAAAGCCTATGGTGGGATCATGTTCTGCCTGCAAGGCCTCACCAGCTCCAGAGAATGTCCCCAGAGGTGGGCCCCAACCTGCCCCCTCACCATTTCCAGCCCCTTCTTCCCAGACTGCCCTGCTAGAGAAGCCCAGATATTTCACAAGCAGCCAATTTACACGTCTTTTCCTCCTCTTGGAGGAGAAAATGAGGCTCAGACTTCCTAAGTGCAGGAGTGTGGGATGGCCTGGTGGGGTCATCTCTTCTACTGGAGGCTAGTTGCCCTTGGGGGAACCTCATGTCTTTAAGGCTATAAATGATTGGATTCCAGGATACTAGTGAGCTCCGGAGAAGAGATCAGGGGAAGAAAGCCTAGTGGGGGAAGGGAAAGGAGAGGGATCCTTTACCTGAAAGTTGCCATCCCCCAGGGAAAGTTTCTTTCCAAGCTAATACTAGCTGGCATTTATCAAGAACTTACTGAGTGGTCAGCCACTATTCTAAGGAACTCCGGTTGTCTCAATTATCACAGTCACCCAACAAGTTAGGTACTTGTATGACCCCATTTTACAGGTAAAGAAACTGAGGCACAATTGATAAGCAAATTTCCTAAGATCACACAGTTGATAGCTGGTGGAGCTTATTTTCCTCCTCTGGCAGTCCGACACCAGAAGCTGTGTACTGATGCTTACACGACAGTTTCCTCTTCACAAAGTGTGTCTCCACCAATGATCTCATTTGATTTGCATAACATACCTGTGACTTAGATTTTGCTACTTGCCTTGGTTTCCTTCCTTATCAAATGAAGTTCACAGAATGAAGAGACTCACCCAAGTCTACCCAATGAATCAATGGTAGATGAGGGAGATGCTCACTGATTCATTAAAAAGCTGTTTATTGAACACCCACTATGAGCTAGGCAGAGCCTCTGCCTTCAGGAAGCTACAGACTGTCCAGGGAAATAGGCAATTACAATATAATCTGACTTTTTTATCATTTTAATTTTTATTGAAGTATAACAATGCAGTGAAGTATACAAATCAAAGTGTACAGTTCCATAAATATTAAAGTTGAACATACATGCATATACACATACCTATGCATAAATGTGTATGTATGTATAACTCTGAATCAAGATACAGGCTATTTCCAGTACCATGCAAGGCTCCCTTGGTACCAAGGTCACTGTTATTCTGACCTCTTTCCCCATGAATTTGTTTTGCTGGTCTTCACCTTCATTGAAATGGACTTCTAGAGTGTGGACTCTCATACCTGGCTTTTCTTATTTAACATTCACTCATGTTGCCTGTGTCATAGTCTGTTCTTTAGAGTGCTTTACAGTATTGTGTTGTATGAATACGCCACGCACTGCAGGTCTGTCCCCTGGGAAGCCAACTTTGCGACAGATGAGCATGCAGTATTGTTACTAAGAAGGGCCCTTGGGATGACAGCTGGGGCAGGGAGAGACAAGAAGCAGGAATGGGAACAGGGAGATGTCCAGAGTTCGGTGCAGACCCAAGGACCACTTTCTATTCAGCCTGGAAGCTAGAATGGCCTGTGTTAGCTGTGCTGTGTGGATGTGGGCTGCCCCAGGAAAGGCAGCCTTGGCCAAGTGGCTCTCTGTGGCCCAGGCAAATCTGGAAGGGCCAGACATCCTGAAGGTTGTCTGCTAGCAGCATTCCCAACAGCTGGGGCAAGCCCCACCTGAAGAGGGATCTCTTCCCTCTTCATGGGCAGCACATGACCATGTCCACACTTTGACATGTTTCTCCATTCTCCTGTTGATAGACATTTGGGTGGACTCCAGTTTGCACTATTATGAATAGTGCTGCATGAACATTTTTATAGATGTCTTTTGATGGACATAACCACTTGTTTCTGTTGGACACATAACTAGGAACAGAAGTGTTTGATCGGTCATAGGGTATATATCAATTTACACTTCCACCAGCAATGTACGAGAGTTTCCGTTATCCCAGCACCTAAGATTAAAGTCTCTTTAATTTTAGCCATTTTTGTGGGTGGGTATTTAGTGGTATCTCTTTATGGTTTTGGTTTGCATTCTCTTAACTGGCTTAACACATAGGCATCAAATATCTGCATAAGCTTCCACGGCTGGTCAGGTGTAGCCAAATTTGAATCCAAGGTAGTTGGTTCTAGAGATTCTATGTCTCTCCCTGTACATGTCTGCTCCAGGGAGTGTGTATTTCTAAGGACTGAACTACTTTTGAAGTAACCGTCGGCCCCTCCCTGAGTGTCTGGTTGTGTACTATGTATCGTTGCCCTCTGGGGCAGAGGCTGCTTGTGGGGTCTGACAGTCAGTTGCCACTTCCTTCTTGTTCCCCTACACTTTCTCTTCTTTTTAAAAAAAAAGATTTTATTTATTTATTTGACAGAGAGAGACACAGCGAGAGAGGGAACACAAGCAAGGAGAGTGGGAGAGGGAGAAGCAAGCTTCCCATGGAGCAGGGAGCCCGATGCGGGGCTCGATCCCAGGACCTGGGGATCATGACCTGAGCCGAAGGCAGACGCCTAATGACTGAGCCACCCAGGCGCCCCTCCCCTACACTTTCTGATCGAGGAGTCTGGTGACTACATGCTTAGGGGAGAAGACAATGAAACACTGGAGTCTGCCACTCAGGCTGCTGAGATTCCTTCTAGGGTCTTTGATAATGTCATGAAACAATTGAATTTACCAACCCAGAATCTCCCATAATGCAAACATCCGAAAATATGAAATGACAAATTTTCATATTATTTAAGCCATTCAAGTTAGTTTTCTGTTGCTTGTAGCCAAAACCATCCTAACTCCCTCTTTCCCACACCTCAACTCCAACAGAGTGGTACTTTCCTCCCTGGCTTCTCCTTACAATGTGGTCTTCAGGAAAATGTAGTAGTGTCATTCTTGCAACATTTATAATAACATAGATTATTTCGATTCTTATGCAGAGCCACTCTAAAAGGTAGGATTCGTGTAAATTCCATTCCTTAGATGAGGAAACTATGGAAACAAATCTCAGCTTCCTGAGGACTTGAGCATCTCAGAAAGCTCTTCCGAGCAATGACTTCATTTTTCAGAAATGATAGCCAAGAGCCAGAGAGGAAATATTTTGCTTACGGTTCCACAACCACTAAGAACACCTGACGGGCGCCTGGGTGGCTCAGTTGGTTAAGCGACTGCCTTCGGCTCAGGTCATGCTCCCGGAGTCCTGGGATCGAGTCCCACATCGGGCTCCCGGCTCAGCAGGGAGCCTGCTTCTCCCTCTGACCCTCTCCCCTCTCATGCTGTTTCTCTCTCTCTCTCTCAAATAAATAAATAAAATCTTCAAAAAAAAAAAAAAAAAAGAACACCTGAAATCTATAGACCTCTGTGCAAAACAATTCTTCCCTTACAAGAAATGAACACACAAGCATTCAGCTGGGCACTCTGGGAAGCCAGAGGACACAGCCACTCCAGGTTTTAACTGCTCTATAAACAGTCTTCCGCTTCAGAGGCTGCAAATCGGAATGTCTCCTGCACATCTCACAGAAGACACATATTCTGACACCAAGGAGAAAATGAAAGCAACTCCATGTCCAAGACTTATAAAGTTAGCACCTCTGCATAAATATACAGTTTTCCCTGAAGCTGGAACTCACTGGAAGCCCGAGCGGCCGTGCAGAGAAAAGAGAGCGGAGCTGAGCTCTCTGGGACAGAGCAGAGGAGCCTGGCTCCTTCCTTCCACAGCCCAGATTCTCCCGCGAGAACTGCAGGTGCCTCTCATGCTCTCAGGGCCCTGATGTTCCTCAGATTCTGTCCTCTCCTGCGGGGATCCTGCTCCCCTCTCTTCTGTGGAGCTGCAAGCATCGTCTCTTCCCTCTGGACCACTTGGTCACGCCATCCCCCATGCTGGCAGCTCCACAGACCCGCTCTTACTTGCTGCCCCTAAGGCTAAGCCCTTGGCCCTTTTATTAGTTGAGTCCTACTGCAAGGTTTTGACACAAAGGAGTAACTGAAAGTTACTGAGAGAAGAACAGATGGGGGCCACTACAGATGAAGGTGGGCAAGGGGACAGGGACCATCCCACAGGAACTTGCAGGCCTTGTTAAGGACTTTGCAATTACCTGGAAGACAAAGGGAAGCCATTGAGTGATCTTCAGCAGGAGTACAACAAGATCAAATCTGGGTTCCTGAAAAATCCCTCTTGTGGCCAAGGGAAAGGTTGAGGAGGACAAGGGACCAGACTAGAGACCAAGGGCAATAATCTAGGCTGCTTTGTCAGGTAAGGAGCTCCCTGTCCCTGGAGTATGCAAATGAGATAGAGAAGCTATAAGGAAGATTCCTCTAAAAGACATACAGTTGGACTAGCTCATGCCTGAGGTCCCTTCCAGCTCGGAGACACCAAGAGAAAACCTGCCTGCCCCAATCCAAACTCCACTCCCCTAAGCTCACAGGCTGGGATTACGGTGTCCCAGTCCATGCCTGAGTCGGTTTCTGTCTCCATGGCACATTTGAGGTCCTCAGCCAGGTCCCCCCCATGAGGACAAGGGGCGGTTCCATTTTGTTGTGCAACAGCTCATAAATCCAGGAATTACAAACAAAGAGAATTCTGTTATAGGTATATACCATTTGAAATACAATCTCTGTAAGGGCTTTATGTTTGTCATGAATTTTATAAATTGTTGCAGTAATTAACAGGGCATAAAACAGGCTTCCTACCCCATCCGGGAAGGCCTTCCTGAATGCTCCATTGTCAGATGTGCCCCTCGGGCCCTCGGCGTGGCGGTGCCCGGGGTGATGCTGGGTGTGGGAGGAGGGTAGGGGCATGCAACCCTGGGAAAAACGCCTGCATTCACGGGTGGTAGTTTAATGGGCTCAGTTTAGGTGGCTTAGAGAATGACATCAAGATTTATCTCCTGGGCCCTTCCCTCAATAAATTAGAATGGGGCCTGGGGCCTGGGAGACAATTAAGACCCTCTCCCACATTTCCATCTGAAGCTGGGCCACAAGAAGCGTTTTCTTCCTTGCTCTGACTACAGGCGTTTGGGGCGCTTTCCCACTTTTTCCCTCATGTTTTCTTTCTCTCTGGGAAAACCGTCACATGCTGGATGGATGGAAAATAAAGACCCCAATTCATGAACCCAGGTTTGATTCCTTTCTGGAAAATAGTACCTTCTCAAAGTCTGAAATGACCCAGGGAGTGGATTCATAGCCGTCCCTGGAGAATGCTATCTCCCTGCACGTAGCTTGCAGGATGTCAGGAGACAGTCAATGAGCTCAGTGTCCTTGAGACTCCCTCCTCATGGCTTTTTAATTGAGGAATATTTCGGGCAGACAAAGAACATAATGAGTATAAATAATGTGTATGAACCCACGATCTAGCTGAAAATATAAAACATGACAGATCAAAATGAAACTCCCTGGCCCCTCTCCCATTTTCCAACAATGTGTCCTGTGGGATTTTAGCAGGGAAGTGACATGGGGGTCAGATGAGATTGGGAGCTCACTGTGACCACTCTATGGATTGGAGGAACCAAGGCTGGATCTGAGAGACCAGACCAAACACTGGAAGGGGGTTCAATGGTCCAGACCAAACACAACAGCACTGGAGGCCCTCCCCTGCACCCCTTAATGCTAAACGTGGAAAATCAACAGGCAGATGAAATTTGTGAGTGACAATGGCAAATTAATACTTGCATCTCAACTTTAATTTACCCAATATTTTTCAAACTCACTAAATCACCAAATCCTCCCCCGTAACTCTTTATTTGAGCCCAATTCTACATATATGGAAAGGGATACTCAAAGGAAGTACATCATTTTCTCAAGATCATGCTGCTGGTTTTGAGTCCTGGCTAAGGCCCCTCTAGCTCTTCCCTTGACCTTGTGTCAACATAACACCTAGGACAGAACCTGGCACATTGAGCCCTGTAAATGCTCAGTGGATAAATGACTCCCTCCTACTACTCATCCTCTCTATTCTTTGGAGATTTAATCACATACAGCTTGTGTCATTTTTTTGTACATAAAATCATTAACAATGATATATTTTCTAACTTCGTAGTAAACCCCTTGGAGTGGGGGTGAGAGATCATGTTTCTTATCTCCTGGCACAAAGTAAGAAATCATAAATTATAATTATGTAACAGGCAGAGACTTCTACAACCAGACGAGATATTTGAGGACATCTGGTTAAATTCCTTCATTTTACCAATGAAGAAACTGAGATTTGGAGAGGAAAAAAAAGTGCCTGGCCAGGGTTCTTCTGGTGTGTTAGGAGGACTGTGTATGTGTATAATATGGCCACTTCCTCCCAGATTCTTTAGCCAGCCCATATTTAGAAACCCTCTGATGTGCCAGCCTTCAGGATGGGCACTGGGATACCACAGGCAACAAGACATGGTCTTTGCTCTAAAGGTCCACACTGTAGTCCAGGGGTCACAAGGGCTTCGGGGACAACCCCCTCTGTAAGAAGCCCTATCGTAGAAGAAAATAGGGAGAGGTAGAGCCTGTGCAGAAAGGGAGTGCTGGTGCCCAAAGTAAAGACATTCCACTTCCAGGGACACCTGGGTGGCTCATTCTGTTTGTTAAGCGTCTGACTTCAGCTCAGGTCATGGTCCCGGGGTCTGGGAATCAAGTCCCGTGTCGGATCCGCACTCAGCAGGGAGTCTGCTTCTCCCTCTCCTTCTGCCCCTCCCCCCATTCATGCTCTCTTTCTCTCTCTAATAAATAAATAAAATCTTTAAAAAAAAAATCTGTAAAAGACATTCAGCTTCCAATTTTACACTCTGGATCAACAAAACACACCATGTCAACTTTCTTGACCTCAGGCATTGCTAAAATCAGAGGAAGAGAACAAGAATTTCTTGGGATCTCTGGCTTATAATGGAGAAGAACTGGTTGCAGGAAGCCTGGAAGTTCTGTCTGTTCCCCAGCAAGTGCAGAAATCCTAGCCACAGCTCCTACAGAGCACTCCTAGGCTTTGGTCCTCACTGTTTTGGGAGACGGTTCTCCATGGGTTTCTTGTGTTTCCACAAGAAGAGGCACCAACTATCTTTTCAAAGACATTTGTAGAGCAAATAGCCTTGGAAGAGAGATAGCCTCTCCCCCAGGAGCAGGGACAAGCCTGTTTGCTGGCCCATGTAATACGGACAGTGTTTCCTCTGGGGCAAGAGTCAGGGGGGTTTGCATGCAGCCCATTATAAAAGCTTTGTTTCCCTAAGGGGCACCTGGGTGGCTCAGTCGGTTAAGTGAAGGGCTCTTGATTTCCACTCAGGTCATGATCTCAGGGTCCTGGGATTGAGCCCCTCATTGGGCACATGCTCAGTGCAGAGTCTGCTTGAGGATTCTCTCTCTCTCTCTCCCCCTCACCCTCTGCCCCTCCCTCCTCTTGCACTCTCTCGCTCTCAAGTAAGTCTTAAAAAAAAAAAGAAAGATTTGTTTCCCTAAACCCAAGGCCCCCCCCACGTATGAAGCAAGTCTACTATGCATACAGCTCCGATGTGGGCCACCTTGCATCATCCCTGTGGGACTAGAGGGACAAGAGGAAATTAACATATACATGAAGCTTATGCTGCTACTTCACCATGAGTAATAAAGTTCTTTGTCCCCAACACAGGGGTTACCAGTCTTCTACCAGCATCCATGAAACTGTGGTGGGCTAACTTGTGAGCTTGGAAGTGGGGCAAAGTCCCAGACTCTTCTCCCTGCTGTTTTCTAAGACAACTCCTCCTGTGATTTCACAGGTATTTGTGTTATTCCTAGATGACATGTAAAGTTCCTTGGTTTCATGTTTGCTGTTTTGGTTGTTGTTGGAGCAAATTTAAGCTAGAGTAGAGTTCAAGCTTTTAGGGACTGATTTCCACTGTAGCGTGACTGTCTGACCTGGCTTGTGCCACGTTGTCATTTCATTTTGCCTGCTGTCCCGGCATACCTATTAATAACACTCCTTTTCATTCCCCAAAGTGTCTTAGGTGGGATGATACATCATACAGGCACCCTCATTAAAGGAGATGGAATGACCAATTTAGCAACCAGCCCAAAGGCTACAGCCTTCAAATCCCTGCAGCAGCCTCCTGCTGAAAGGATAGGATACAAGTTAAGGCTTCATGCTCCAGTGTAAAAACATCATGGCTTTAGCAAGCCATTTAACCTCTTTGTGCCTTCATTTCTCTGCTTGTAAAATGGGAATAATAATAATAGGCTCTACCTCATAAAGTTATTGTAAAGATTAAATCAGTTAATACACACAAATGTAAAAGGCTTAGGGCAATGCCTAGCTCATAGTAAATAGCATGTGTTATTATCATGTGTCTTCTCATTATCTTTATCACCGGCATCTTCATTTAACTACTAGAGCCATATGCTTTCTTTGGCATTTGTCAGCAGCCACTGATTTATTTCAAGCATTCACAGAACTAGAAAGAACCCTAAGTGGTTACGCGTGCCATACCCGTGGTTCCAGGCAAGACTGTATTCCATCACATTCTGGGTGGCAGCTCATTTGGCTTCTCACGAGAGCCACTGGAGGGCTCTCCACAGGAGTCCCACAGAGCCATGCAGTAAATAACTATGAATAAATAAAAGCCATCTCCTTCCTACAAATCTGTATCTAGCTCATGACTCCAAACTCTCACCATTTTGTATGTACCTGGCAGAGGGGTGGGTGTATATCCATATGCCTATGTTTTACTAAGGGCTTGACTCCATATCCAAGAGGAAAAGGGGCGCTATTAATATTTACACGGGGCCTATAGGCATAACCTAGGGCTGTGTGAGATCCCATGGTCGACAGGGAATAACACACACAAAGGAACAGGACAGGTTGTCTTAGCAGCTAGTGGGTCCCCGGTGTCAGGGTCTCTCAGCAAACTTTGTTGGGTTGTGGGTGGAGAGCAGGAGTCCCTCTGGTTGTGACACGCCCACGTGCTGGCCATACAGCCGAAGAGCAGGGTCGCATTTCGGTGACAAATCCAGCACGCTGAGCCTTGTTAAGGTCCCTTCCAACTCTGGTGGGTTGGCCAGTGGGGGGAGTCTCTGATTCTGTGCACTCTATAAAAGGCAGGACATTTTTATGGCCCTGGGGGACAATAAATGTTAAAACACCAAAGGTGGCAATATAACAAGTATGCAAAACATTCCAAATGGTCTTAAATCTCCAAGCAACATGGCTTGTGTTTGATTGTCTTCGAGTCCTGACAAGTATAATGAATTGTCCAATATGCTCTCCGCCAAGGCATCGGGGAGGAAACGTTGAGCATGTCAAGTATGAAATATTCCTCTTTTTAAAATGCATTTGTTTCCCTGTGAAACCTGAGCTGCCTTGTACACTCCAAGTGAGGGCCTGCTCCCCTTGTGAGGAGAGCCACCAGGAGGGATGTGAGCGTTTGTAAAGCAGAGATCTTCAGGATTCAGCCCCCAGGGCCACAATCTGCAGAACATGGCCACTGCGCAGAGTATTTGTCCCTCCTGATAACTGCGGATCAGACTGACACCTGACATCCTGTGTACTTCTCACTTGCCCAGAGGGGCCATGGGTTTTTCTTAATCAGGAGAAATAATAAGAACAGTTAAGTCTACCATTGATTGTGCCCTTGCTGTGCAGGTATTTGTGGCAGGTCCTCTGGGCAGCAGACGCTGAGATGAGTGGGGGACATCAGTGGCATAGTAGGGGCAATGTCTGTAAAAGTTTGGGCAGGGAAAGCCTTTAGACTGGGATATGGATCTAACACCTGGGAAAGGATGGAAGCGGGATTGGCAGGGAGTGACCCCAACAGCAGTGCATAACTGACAGCCGACCCGGCCAACCCAAGAAGGATCTCTGCAGCAAAGATGGCCTGTTATAGGACACCCACATTGGCCAGAAATGGCCAGGCCCTAAGAGCCCCGAGTAGTCAGTCGTTGCCTGGTGCTGCCCAAGAAGGACACGGTCTCAGGTCAGAGGGTGAGGCAGATCCTGGAGGTGCCGCAGGTGGGGGCCTCACACCTCCATGGCTGCTACTGTATTATTCGACCTGCTTGATCACTGACTGCATAACTGAGGTCCAGAGAGAGAGTTGCCCAACTATATACACAGCCAGTATGCTGTGGGGCAGAACTTGATTTTAGACAGACCGGCTTTCAAAGCTCCACCCTCTTAGAACCATCCAGAAAGACATCAAGGAGGAGGTGGAATCTCACAGGATCCCAGAAGGATGGGCAGGACTGGGGTCCCTGGGGATAAACACCCCGGGAGGAGGGGGCTGTCCAGTGTCCCACACAGTCATCACTCATGGGAGAGCAAGGAGGGACGGCTTTCAGGCAGCACCTCTGTCCGGTGTCGGAGCCTGACTTGTAGCCACCACTCGAGCCTGATGCATGTTGGTGCCTCATGACAGGGGGCTCCTGACCTACGGACTCAGTGACTTCATCAGAAACACCAAGTGGAGAGCGTGTGGGGCTCAGCCAGCAGTCCTGAGAGCAGTTCTAACTCTGCCACCCTCCAGAGCCCATCACATGACGTCTCTCAGCCTCCCTTTCCCACTCTATCCACTCATTTATGAACCACACTCCACAGAGAGGGCCCCCTTCCTCTTCTGTCCCAGGAATGATGCTGGGGGCTGCAGATACCCCCGGGAGAACACAGAACCTGTGTTCCTGAGAGACAGTTTCAGGTGGGTGTGAAGACTGCTCCGAGGATGATGGGGTGCACAGACTTAAAGGCAGGGTAGCTATTCCAACTTTACAACTTCATGTCAAGCATCTGCCAAGCCAGCACACAGAGATACTTGGTCAGCAGGCAGCTAGTGGTATACACAGAAGAGCTATGAATGAAGAGCCCAAGACCAGCTTCCTCCCAGTTCCATGTTTCTGAACATGACACCTACACAGTGCCTGTCCTCACCTTGAACTTCTGGACACCCCAGTTCCTGACTGGCTCCAGCCTTCCCTGTTTGGCTCCAACTCAACCCCTGGCCTAGAACCTGAGTTCCGTTCTCTCCTCCAGCCTCCTAGAGCTGCCTAAATAGTTGAGAGCCTCATGGAGTAAACACTGCGAAACCATCCCCGATGAAGCCCAGGACTGACCCTTCCAGCCCTGAAGTTCTACACACCACACAGGTCCAGCTCACATCCTGCACACTCATATGGAAAACACTTCAAGACACAGCTTGAACTGAAATAAATTAGATTCCGCATTTCTTGGGCTCTGGAGTGTGCGGTAGTCAAAACCGGAATGTCCGCTCTTGAGCTGCTCTCAGGGACCTTACATTCACACCCAGCAGGGCGGGATCTAACCACTGATCCAAGTCTCCGATAGGGGAGCAGAGGGATGGAAAGAGTGTCTGTCAGCTTGGCGTTCCCATCCCAGCTCAGCCACTTCCTGGGGGGCCTTGGACGGACCCCTTAGTCTCTGCAAGCCTCAGTTTTCCCATCTGCATAATAAGGCTAATTATGTTTTCAAAATTAAAAAGCTAATGTACAGAAAGCTCTTAGGTGCCTTGAGTCGCCGGAGTATTCTAAGGTTGAGTGAAGAATAAATATAAAATGTCTATGTCAACTCTACTTCAATAAAAAGTGAAAAAGATCAGCAGCAGCAATAAAGAAATCATCAGCAATAAAAATAATAAAAGTGTTATTAAAAATTTTAATTAAAAAATTTGGTAGGTACAAAACAAATCATGCTTGTTGAAAATAGCATTATCTACTATTTGTCAATAACAACTCTTCATAAATAATTCCACAGAATGATTTCTATTTTATTAAAATATTTACAAACCCGTTATGTGATCTTTCAACCTGATCAAGGAAACACTCTGTAGCTCCATTTTACAGAGCTGTAAATTGAGATTTAAGTGGCCGGCCTCCAGGTGCCTTGCTCAGGGTCCCACTGCCGCACAACCAAGAGGCTGACCCTTTCTCCCGATCTTTCATCCCACAAACCTGGCCTGTTTCCCTGTGTCCTCCTGGCCCCCATCTCTCCATCACACAGCTCTGTGAATTCCAGAAGACCAGAAATCCCATTTCCTACGGTGTTCGGAAACTTGGAGAACAAGCCGTTAAAGGGACAGGCCTCCGGTCATACCCAGGCCAGACTACGAGAAGGAATGGTTCCTGTCACTGAGCCAGTCCTCCAGATGATGCTCTGAGGGGAGCTTGGCAGCCTCTCAGGCAGCTGGGTTGAATCTCACACACAGCCTGAGAAGCAGGCTTAGGAATAAACTCAGTTTACAGATAAAGACAGTTCAATGCCAAGAAGGAAAAGGAATGCACCAGGGTGACGTGCAGAGAGTCCTGAGGTTGAAGCTCCAGCCCAGGCTCAGATGCATGGTGAGGCCACATGGAGTCACGGCTCTCTTCTGACCTCAGTTTATTGCCTCATGATTTTCCTACAATATACTCAGAGACCAACCACAGGACCAGCTCCTCACAATATCCATGAGCTTGGCTGCTTACGGAGCTCTGGTCCCTTGTGGCTCTCACGTTCTAGGGTTAATGGTGACTTTCTTAGAACCTGGAAGACACAGAGCCCATGTGAGTATTCGGGTCCCCTATGGGGCCTTCCTGCCACTCAAATACAAGGTACCAATTCCGGGGTCATCAGCCAGTCTTCTGCTCCTCTCCCAGCACAGGGCAGAAGCCTGATTACAGTGAATACCTGTAATTTGAAGGTGAGGCTGTAAATGGATTCCAGACAAGAAGGGGTAGGAGTCTGCTGGCCCCTCATCCCCAGGGGCCAGGGATGAGGGATGAGGGGTCAGCAGACCCGAAAATGTAACACCCCCATGACAGTGAGGCTGGGATTCTTGCATTTCAGTAGGCTCAGATCCTCTGGGACACAGGTGGCTTCCTGGAGGGGGGAGGGGTGCTAGAGAACGCTGAGGTTCAGCTGCACGGTGGGTAAGCCCCCAGCACCTACCTCCGGCCTCTGCACACCCTCAGTCCCCGTCCTGCCATCCCAGGCTAGGACCTCCAGTGCTGTGCCCATGGGGCCGTGCGCAAGGTGGCTTGCCTAAAGATCTTGCCAGAGAAGCAGGATAGTTTGGACCTTCCCTCCCCAAATGTTATTCATTCACACCAAAGGTCTTGACAGCTCAGAGATACTTAATAAAGGCGAATGTGCATCACGATTTCTCCACAGTTTCTTCAGAAACCGACCACTCAGGGTGAGCCTGAGGGCTGGCCCTCCCTAGTCCACAGACCCATAGAATTTACAAAGCTCTGGTTATTGATATTTCCATTTATAAAAGAGTAAACAAGGGCTTTCCGGCTCCAGAATTCACGCTCTTACTCATGACTCTCTATTGTCATCTGACAGCGTCCAGTAAGGAGACAGAAACCTGACACGAATGAGGACAGATTAATATAAAAAATTATTAACTAGGAACAGTGAGATCGGGAAGGGTAGGCCTTTTTCATGTTCTGAGTTATGTCTACCGTGTAAGGCTGCAGAGGCAAACAAGCCCGCATGTTTTTCAAGCGCTAGGTACTGTGCTGAGGTGTTGGAAATTCGGCAGGGAACAATACAGACACAGCGCCTGCCTTCACAGAGTCCAGAGTGTAGAAAAAATGCCTCATATCATCTGGGGAAGCATTGAGAGACACCAGCTTAGACAGTTAAACTAAGTGGGACCCATTAGAATCACCTGGAATGCGTGCACAAAGGGGGCTGGCATATCTGAATCCCCCCCCAAACCCAATAAATCAGTCTTGATATATGCTCAGGAAGCCCACGGCACAAACACCTTAGTCTTACTAGGCTGATTAGGGGACGGGGTCCCAAGGAAAGCCTTGTAAAAGACTAGTAATAGAAGAGCTGACCGCTAGTGTATGCTAACCAGACGCAGGACACTGTGCTCAGCATTCTATATGCATTATCTTATTTTATCCAGCAACCAATTATCATTACATTTGCTAATCATGTCAACCTTTTGACCTATTATTATCCTCCCAGTTTGTTAATGATTGAAATGAAGCAGAGAGAAGTAGCCTGTCCAAGTTCAGTTAGTAACAGAACTTTTAGCCGTTATACCATACAGCTCTATCCAATCTGGTCCCTGAAGTCAGTGGGAATTTTCCCAAAACAATGCTCTCTTCTCTCTACCCTTCTGCCCATTGCACAGTTCCTCTTCTGACTGGCTGAAGGAATAGCATGTGCAAAGGCCTAGAGGTAAGAAAGAGCACAGAGCACTCAAGGTGACTGAGGAGCAGAGAGTGCTAACTGAGGAGGCTAGATCATAAATGCTTAAGATAAAAGCAGGTCACAAAATCTAGACCCAACAGGCTAGTGCTTTGACCCTCAGTCTAGTCCTCTTGACCCACCTAGAAACGTGCTTGTCCATTCCCTATACTGAGGGTTCCCATCCTTGCTTATACCATAGCCATGGCATAAAGACACCTAAGAACCCAAAGTCAGGAAGTTGGCAAAGCCCACCTTCAATACACTTCAAACTCCCTCCAACCCTGGGGACACCCAGCTCAGAACCACTGCTGCCCAATCCCTCTTCCTCATCCCCGCTCTGCCAGGGTCTACCTTCTAGACAACAACCTGTGACCCAATCCCAGCTTCCTACCTTTCCCTTCCGTGTCCTTCAACTCACAGAGCAATTGATGTGATTCATGAATAATATAGTTCATTCACTTCTTAACAGTGACAAATACCATGATGAAACAGAAAGAGCTGGTTTTTTGAATCAAGAAAAATGGATTCAGGTCTTGGCTTATCTGTTGTCTAGCTCTCTGAACCTTAGTTGTCGCATCTGAAAAATGGGATGATACCCACCCCCTGCCCCCAAGAGTTGCTGAGAGATAAAAGGAAGAAAATGTCAGTGAAGTGCCATTTGAAAACCCTTTACAAAAATGATTTCAATGAGCTTGAAGTTGGCCACCTAACACCTGTCTGGCCCATTAAAACCCCTTACTTCAGGCTAAGCCAGGGTAGCGGTCATGTTTGGGGTCTTTTTCAAGTTTACCCAAGTCAGTGGTCATGTGTGTTGTCTCTGGGATCAGAACCTCCTGCACCTGATTCAGACCCTGCCTCGACCTACCTGTGCGACCTCAGACAGTCTGCTTCACCTTGCTGTATCTCAGTCTCCCCATCTGCAAAATGGAAATAGTGACAGCACCTGGCTCGTGGGCTTGTTGGGAGAGTTAGGTGCCATCACACAGTAAGGTCCTTTGTGCAGTGCGTTCTCTATAGCCACTGCTCCAGAAATGTGCATGGCTTCTAAAAAATATCTCCACAACTTACTCCTAAGGGCGGTATTAAGACCTCCATCTTGCAGATGAATAAACTGAGGTCATGAGAGACTGAAGTCTCAGCCAAGTATGTTCAGAGAGGGAAAGGCATTGTTGAGCTTTGAACCCAAGTCTGTGAAATGCCAACATCTGCTCATGTCCCATCTGCCCCATTGTCTCTCACTGGGGACCATGGCCAACAGCTTCTCCTATGGGGTCATGAGCACTTCTGTGGGCTCCGTGGGAGCACGAGCTCTTAGTGAGGTTCCAGCCTAGATGCTGTCCTCTAGAGAAAGAATGAGACAGGGACAGGACTCTTCCAAGCAGCAGAGAGGGGAACAAGGGTGGCAGGAGGATGGGGAGGGCTGTGGGAACTGTAGAAAGTGTGACGGGGCAGTCTGAGCCAGGACGATGGGTGGGAGAGAAAGGGGAAACCCCACATGGAAGGGCCATCCGAGGCCTAGGAGCAGCGTGCTCCTGCCAAAGGCAGGGAGGCCTGGGCTCCTCTTTTCATCTCCCTCCATGTTTAGAGGGGAACTCTCACCTTTTTATAAGGCTTCACCCTGGAGGAAAGAAAGACTGCGTTAGGAAGCTCATTTCTTCTCTGTCCAGTGTACAGCTCAGCCCCAACTGGAACAAAGAGAACACACCAGCCATAAACAGCCCTGTCCTCTCCAACAGTCCAAGAGCTGCTACACGGTAGCTGCCTCGCATTCGGGCCGCTGATCCTGCCCCTCTCCTGGGGGTACCAGGGGTCAAATTCCCAATGGTGCTTCGACATCATCAACTGGGGGGCACCTGTGTGGCTCAGTCAGTGGGGACTCCTCATTTCGGCTCAATTTATGATCTCAGGGTTGTGGGATTGAGCCCCTGGTCTGGCTCCATGCTCAAGGGGGAGGTCTGCTCGAGATTTTTCTCTCTCCCTCTCCCTCTGCCCCTCCCCCTGCTGTCTCTCAAAATAAATAAATAAAAAATCTTAAAAAAAAAAATCGTCAACTGGAACCATGAACTTTTAGGTGGGAAACTGAAGCCACATGTGGAAGTTATGTGAAGAAGAATACGCAACCACCTCTGCAGGTCTTTGAAAAATATTTAAATCCTTTCCCACCCCCCTCACTCATTCCTTTCTTCATTCCTTCCTTCATTCATTCATTCAATACCCATTTATGAAGATACAGGCACTGCTGCTCACAATTAGAAGCTAGCTAGAAGCCAAAAACTAATCATGCCCAAAGGCGTGATTTTTTGGATCCACTAGAATATTTTTAATTTTTAAGTTAATGGACATTTAAGATCAGTTTTTCATAAATATACAGATTTCAAATAGCCAGATATTTGTCTTCTTCTAATCAGACCTGGCCATACTTCCCGGACCTAAAAACATTTTTGACTGGAGCCCAGTACTCAGCCTCATGCCCAGTCCTGCCCTGCACTCCTCTCTGTCCCTCCCCACACCGACTCCAGTGTCCTAGGAAGCTTACCCAGCCTCTCTTAGATGATATTTACATATGCTTATTCCCTGAATAATAGCACTTTCTACACTTAAAGGTGCATATGAGTTGCCTGTGAAGATCCTGATTCTGATTCTATAGGTCTGGGATGGAACCTGAGATTCTGTATTTCTAAAAAGCTGCCAGGTGATGCTGGGGCTGCTGGTCTGGTCTAGGACCACAGTCCCAAGAATACCTAGCTTTCTTAAATGGTTTTCACATAGGCCCATTTCCCTCCTCCTGTTTACCTGTCTCACTTCAACCTCTCTTTCAGGACAAAGTGTAGGTATACCCTCCTACAGGAAGCCTTCCCTGACTGCCCAGGATAACTTAAACCTGGTCCTCAACTCTCAAACCCCTTTGTGCTTCCCTGTGTCCCAAGGAAACAAGTGAATATGACCAGCCTGAGATGTTCCCTGCCCAGCAACTGGGGACAAGGAGACTGCTTCTGGGGCTTCCTTATCCCTGGAGCTGTTCAAACTTTTGTTTAAATAGTGAAGTCTGTCCTCTCCTTCATTAATCTAGCCCAGTGGGTGGAGCAGTGCCTGAGATCTGGATGAAGCAGAATTAGATTCAAATCCTTACTCACCAGGTGGGAAGGCGACTTTACACAGGCTGTCTCAGCTCTCTGCATGGATTTGTTATATCAGTAAAAAGAGTATACAAATATGTGCTTCTCAGGTTTCCTCCAAGTGTGAAATTAAATCACACATCCAGCCCAGTGCCTGGCACACAGTAGGTGATGAATAAGTGCTCATTATTCTTCTCTTCCTTGCCCGGGTGCTACAGCCCAGGGGCCCGTCCTGCTCCAGCACGTGTATCTGCTCCGGGGACCCGGGCCGCGTGGGGGAGGCTGCAGCCCCAGGGCAGTGGGAGCAAGACTGGTGTGGTCTTAGGCCTGGTCCTTTCCACCTGTCGGATTTGGGGTTTTGGCTGTACCTCTCAGCCTCTTTCCCACTGGTGATAGAGGGCCTTCCCTCTTGTCCTTCTCTCTCTTCCTTACCTCTCCCTGCGTCCCTCCCTGCCACCATCTGTGTGCAAAGCTAATCTTGACTCAGGTAACAAGGCATTCTAGAAAGGGTAATGGTCAGGGAGCCAGAAATTCTGGGGTCCAATTCTGTCTCTGCCACTGACAGTCTGGGTGCCCTTAACTTTTCCAAGCCTGGTGTATTAGTTATCAAGGGCTGAGTAACAAAACACCCCCAAATTTAGCAGCTTCAAAACAACTAACATTTATTACGTCACATAGATTCTGAACACTGGAAGTCCAGGAACAGCGGAGCTGGTGGTTCCTGCCCAGGATCTCTCATGAGGCTGCAGTGACCCAGAGTTTGGCCTGCAGCTGGCCGACCTGCTTTCATTATGGCTCACTCACGTGGCTGTTGGCAGAAGCCTCAGTTCCCAGCCACGTCAGCCTCATGACATGGCAGCTGGCTTTCCCCACAACAAGGGACCTAAAAGAGAGCAAGAATAACCAACACGAACACCAGTCTTTTATAACCTCCTGTTAGAAGTGACGTACCGTCACCTCCACCATATGCTTTTCACTGACCACGTACATGGGCCAACCCCGGGACAGAGTGGGAAGGGACTAAGGTGCGACTACCAGGAGGCAGGATTGCTGAGGGCCATCTTGGAGCCTGGCTAGCTGATATGGGCTGAATTCTGTCCCCCCTACAGTTCATATGTCCACGTCCTAACCCCCAGTACCTCAAATGTGAATATATTTGGAGATAGGCCTTTAAATAAAGGTAGAATGAGGTCATGAGGGTGGGCCCTAATCCAATATGACTGGTGTCCTTATAAGAAGAGGACATTTGGACACAGATGGGTATAGTGGGAAGACCGTGTAAAGACACAGGGAGAAGCCCGCCATCTTCAAGCCGAGCAGAGAGACCTCAGAAAAAACCAATCCTGTTTACCTCAGACTTCCAGCCTCCAAATCCATTCCATTTGTATGGAAGCGCAAGCAAAGTCCTACATTTCCACCCCTCGGTGCTGTCCGTGCGCAGTGGAGATGACCCTACTTCCCTCGAAGGGCTGTAACGTTGACATCTGAGCCAAGTGCCCAGCACAGCACCAGGCACAGACGAGACCCTGCATGATGGTAGCCCCTCCTCCCTCCCCTCAGCCGTAGCCGGGGGGATTCCATGTCCTCAGGGGTCCCTGTAGGGTGTAGGGCTTGATTCAGCCCAGTAGGAACTGCGATCCTCTCTGAAAGCCCTGGGAACAATTCTGGAAGTCAGTTTGGAGATGAGAAACAAGTGGTGGCAGGCCAAGGAAAGCATTACCTTTCGGGGCCACCAGTGCCCGGAGGCAGACCACAGTGCAGGAAGGTTTAGAGCCCCTTCTCTTGCCCAGGGCAGGAAGGGAACAGGCTCACCTCTCAAGCTCCTGCCCTCTGCCCGAGACTTGGCCAACACCATCACCTTCCCTCTTCTCAACATGGGGATCTGGGGCTTGTCAGCGCCATTTCACAGCTCAGGAGTGTCCGGTAACCTGTGCAAGCTCACACAGCTATGGCGAGGTCAAGTGGGACTGCGATTCCAGGTCTGCCTGCTCCAGAGCCCGTGGGCCTTGTCCTCCTGCCCCGCTGCCTCACAGCAGTCCTGCCTTCCCGTGTCTCTGCACAGTGTCCAACGCAGAGAAGCTGCTCAATTCCTATTTGTTGTGTAAATGAAAGAACGAGTGAAAGAAAGGTGCAGTGAAGAAATGAAATGGTATAGGAGACAGCAAGCTGGTGGCCATGTTGAAAGGGACATTTCCCCTAAGTCCCACTTCCTCCAGGAAGCCCTCCCTGACCACCCTGCTCACAGAGATCTGGCCATATGTGTGCCCCTCTGGTGGTACTTAACTGATTCTGTCAGCAAGAGGTGTCAGAACTCAGGGGGCAGGGAGGCAGTTCGGGCAGGCAGGGTGAGGCCCCGGAGACCACACGTACATGCCCTGGGGGCGCTTGCCATGGCGCAGGCATGTCCATGCCGTTCACTTAGCCTTCCCGGCTCCACGTGAAAGAAAGGGTTCCTAAGCTTGCTAGGCTCGGTTTCCATAGGCGCAGGGAGCTACGTCTCTTGCCCAGAGTCAAAACCGAGAGTACATGCCAGGAGCTGGAATTCAAGCCCAGGGCTGTCTGATGCCTGGGCTCTTCCCTAGGGCCACATGGCCCTCCGAGGGCCAAGCACGGCAACTGGAGGTCAAGGCCATAGGGAAAAGCAGCAGGGCCTTGAGTGCCAGGCTAAGAAGGTAGGCCTTTTCCTGAGGGCACGAGGGAGCTATTGAAAGGTGGGAAGCCGTGGGAGCGACATGCACTGATGAGTGTTTGGGGAAGGTCTCTGTAGCAGGAACGGGGAAGTACATGGGAGGGGAATTAGATCAGTGGTTCTCAGAGCGGGGTTCCCAAACCAACAGCAGCAGCTTCAGCAGGGAGCTTGTGAGAAACAGTCTCCAACTGCCCCCACGCACCAACTGACTCAGAAACTCTGGGATGGGGCTCGTCCCCTGCTGCAGGGGATTCTGATGTCCCCTAAGGTTTGAGAAACCTTGGAACAGAGGTCACACGACCAGCCAGAATTTTATTTAAACACTTTAAAGAAGAGAACGGTGGGAGCATAAACCATAGCAATACTAATATTAAATTGCTAGCCTTTGTTTCTTATTTAATCACCATTATTTAAATCGTGCATAATTAGCAACAATAACCCCGCAGGTATAAAGGACAGATGATACCATTTTTCAGATGTGGATACTGAGGATCAAAGAAGTTAAGCAACAGTCTAGGATGACCTCAAAATTTCTCACCCAAACAGGGCACCCTTGAAAGGGAAGGGAGGTGCTAACAATCATTACACTGGGTCACAGGCCGGAGCGGGGACTGTCTGAGGCAAATCTGGATGAATGATCAGACTCCATGTCTAAAAGCTGAGGCAGCCGGAGTCCAAACCCAGGACCATAGACTCCATAGACTCCGCAGTCTGCCACTGAGAATCCACCTCCTCTTGTCAGCCTACGGACGTCAGCAGGCCTGGGGACACATGCTTCTGGATGCCGCCTACCGCAGTTTCTCTGGGACATGGGAGGGAGGGATGTGGCTCTTGTCCATCTCCTCCTTGTTAAGGGCTGGGCAACCTGACTTCCTTGTGCTTTATCTCTAGTCCCAAACATAGGCAGTGTGTCAGTTTTACTGGGAAATACTGCAAAGGTCAGAGCCAAAAGAAGCATGTGAGGCTGCCCCAGACCCTTCTGGAACAGTCCTCTGGCAGCCGGCAGCTCTCCGGGCTCTGATGTGTTGCAGTCGCGCTCAGAGGCTGTGATGTGCCCTGCGGCACAGGCTGCTGCCACCACCCCGAGAGCTCACGAGCACGCCACGGTTTGCAAACGGCTTTGGCCTCTGCAGCTCGGCCCCGGGCCCTGCAGGCCCACACCTGCCCCCGCGGCAGGGGCTGTGGTTTCCCTCGGGGCCAGCGAAGGATCCCAGATGCAGAGGAGCAGAACAACCTCCACAAATGTCGCCAGCCGGGGCCTGGCTGGTCCCATTTGTCTTTCTTTGGTAATCGTCCACTCTACCTTTCATTGATTTGGAAATAGAAAAACGCGGCAGTTTGCTTGGGAAGATAGTAAATCTGAAATCACATAATCTTTCCTTCCTTGTTTAAGAGGAGCAAAAAAAAAAAAAAGGAGGCTCTGATCTGGAAAAAAAAAAAAAAAGGAGGCTAGTTTAAATCTGTTATATGATCTCTAGTTTACGGAGGTGTGAGAATGGAAAAGTTGTCCAGTCCAGATTCGTCTGACCACAGGGTCACTGTTTGGGGTGGCGGGGCGGGGGGTGGCATCATTGCAGCCTCCATGGGTCGGACTCTGGCTGGGCCCAGGACATTTGCCATGGAACCCCCTCCTGCCAGATGTGAGACCCCAAGTGAATGGGGGTCAATGACGTCCTCGAGGCCACCCAGCTGGTGAGGGGTGCGGTCACGATTCCAGCCCGGCAGGTCCCAGAGCCAGGGTGCACAGAGCCGTTAAACTCCATGTCTTGAGTCTTGTGAGCGTTCCTCCCATGCCAATTCCTGCACAGTGGACAGGGGAAAACTAGAGATTTCTCCACACCTTTGCTTTCTCCTAATCCCCCAAACCTCCAACCCCTCCTCGCTCTTCCTCCCTCTCAGCTGATGGCCTTGCTCACCCACGCCTGTGTGCTCTGCCCCCCCGCCTGTCACTGCAGATGTCTGTCCTGGGCTATGGAGGCCAGCCTTTCCCGGGGGGCCAGACCCTCACCCTCCCACTCCCCAAGGACCTTGAGGGACTATCTCCTTTCCCGCCGACACTATCAAATCTCCCCCTTGTCTTTTCCAACAGCACGCGAACCTGCTGTCTCCTTCCGCCTTTACAAAGCCCTGACTTGACCCTTCAGGCTCCTCAGGCCACTGTCCCCTTCCTCTGCTCCCTTTATGGAAAACTCCCCAAAGGAGCTTCTGTATCCTCCCCACCTCAACTTATTCCCTCCAGTTTCACCTGGACCCTCTCGTCACGTCTCTACCCCATGTCCCATGGAAATAACTTTGTCAAGACCACCAGTGACCTGCATGCTGGTAAATCCAATGATGAGTCACCTTGACCTAACAGCAGTGTTTGACACTTGGTTACTCCTTCCTTTTTGAGGTTCTTTCTTAATTTGTCTTCCAACACTCTCTGGATTCCCCTCCTATCTCACTGATAGCTCCTTCTCTTCTCCATTCCTCCTGAATTTGGGGGACTACAGAGCTCCATTCTTAGTGTTCTTTCCATCTTTTCTCTTGATAGATGATATAGATAGATGATAGATGATAGAGAGATAGATAGATGATAGATGATACTTGTTCATGTCATCCAGTTTTATGGCTTAAAGAACCACAAGCTGACAACTCCTAAATATGCATCTGTAGCCCAAACTTTTCTCCTAATCCGTCTCACATATCTGTCTACTCAACATCTCTCTGAGACGTCTAATAGATATTTCAAACTCAGCATCTCTAAATGTGAATTCCCGATCTTCTTCCCAAACCCTACTTCTTCTCTACTTTTCTTCATTTCTGTTAGAGCAACTCAGCCCCACCTGTCAGACAGGCCAGTCGCTCATAGTCACCCTGCCTTCTCTCTTTGTCTCATATTCCACATCCAATCCATCAGGAAACCACGCTGGGTTTACCCTCAAAACATATGCAGCACCTGACCCCTTGCCACCCCTTCCATCACCACCTGGTCTGAGGGGTCAAGCGTCTCTAGCTTGGATTTATGCAGCAGCCTTCTAGTTGGTCTCCCTGTTGCTAGCCTTGACCCTATCTATGGTCCAACCACAACTGAACTACTAGAATGACCCATTTAATAAATAAGATGGGAAAAGCTAGTTCTCTATCCAGAGCCTCTATGGGCTCCTCATTCTGCTTTAACAGCGGGCCACAGTCCCTATAGTCCTGGTGCCCTGTCACCCTCTGACCTCGCCGCCTGCTACTCTCCTGTCTCCCTCCACTCCAGCCACATGGCCCTCTGGGCATATCTGCCTCTCTGCCTAAAGTTTTTCCAAGATATATCAAGACTCTGGTCAGAAGTTAACTTGTCTTGGGGTGCCTGGGTGGCTCAGTCAGTTAAGTGTCTGACTCTTGATTTCAGCTCAGGTCATGATCTCAGGGTCGTGAGATCGAGCCCTGCATCCGACTCTGTGCTCAACAGGAGTCTGCTTGGGATTCTCTCTCTCCCTCTCCCTCTGTCCCTCCCCCTGCCTACGTGTGCTCACGCTCTCTCTCTCTCTCAAATAAATAAATAAAATCTTTTTTAAAAAAAAAAGTTAACTTCTCTTTACAATGTTAATGGTCCTACCCCAGCATTCTCAGTCCCACTAACTTGCTGTATTTTTCTCACAGCACCTGTCATTTTAAAACATACTCAGGACCTTTGTGTTTACGCATGTGGTCTGCTAGCTTCTCCCATGATGATGTACGTTCCTGGACGGCAGAGGTGTTCGCTGTTTTGTTCACTGACACAGCCCAGACACCTAGAACAGTGCCTGGTACACAAGCGCTTAAGAAATATTTGTTGAATAAATGAGCTAGTGAATGAATGACTGACTGACTGAGAGAGGAATGTCCCTGACCTGAAGGATTTTGCAGCCTTCTAAGAGGATCTAGGTCAGGTACCACCCATATTGCCGTTTGACCCTGAATCGCTTACCTCACTGCCCCACTTGTTTCTTCAAACTCCTGCTTAGCAATGCCTCTGGCACTCCCAGCAAGGCTGAATCTGGGAAGTGTCATTTCTTGGACTTGCAAGATCTTCATCAATACCCCAACCACTTCTATTTCTTGAGTGATCATGATGTATCACATGAGGTGTTTCAAGAATCTTATCTCTCATCTTCATGGTACCACGGAAAGGGAGTTTCCTCATCTGTAAATGGGGATAATGAAAGGTTGCAGAGCTTGCTCACATTCACAAATTTGAGAATGACAGAACTATGACCTGAAGCCAGATTCGTGGCCCCCAAAGCCTGTGTTCTTTTCACACCCACCTTGCTAAGATAGAGGGAGTGGTGGCCAAAGAGCTTCCAACTTCCTATCCTGCTTCTCTCCCATTTTCCTTCTGCATCCTGCACCTGGAGCTACACTCCAGGAGTCCAAATCCTGGCTTCACTACTTACCAGCTGTGGAACCCTGGGCTAATTACCTACTTCCCCTACTTCTCATTTCCCTCCTCTGTAAAATGTCAATAATAACAGCACCTCCTTCACGAGGTTGTGTCTGGATTAAATTAGCTAACACGTGTACAGCACTTAAAATAGGACCTGGAATGCGGCGAGTGATTAATAAACGTAGCTGTTGTTATTTGTTGTTGTTACTGTTACCCAGCCTAGAACATGAGATTGGTCACGTGGGCAAAGAAAAATGGACCATAAAGCACTGGAATGAAAGGTTCCAAAATATCAAAACTAGTTATCTTGGGGTGGGGGGAGATCACAGGAGATTTTTTACCTTCTTTATAATTTTCTGCATGTATACATGAGAGAGATTGAGATTTTAAGGACTTGGCTCACAGAATTGTGCCAGTTGGCAAGTCCAAAGTCTTCAGGAGAGGCCAGCAGGCAGGACCCAGAGAAGAGGTACCATTGCAGCTTAGATATACAAAGAGTCTGGAGGCAGAATTTCCTCTTCTTCAGGGGAGGTCAACCTGCTTTATCTTAGGGTCTTCAACTGATTCAGCAAGACCCACCCACATTATGGAGGGCAATCTGCTTTACTCAAAGTCCACTGATTTACATGTTCATCTCATCGAAAAACTACCTTCACAGCAACATCCAGGCTTGCCTTTGACCACATGTCTGGGTACAGCCCAGCCAGATGGATGCATGCCAGTAACCCAATACCTCCCACAGGGGGTGTGGTAATGACGGAGATCAGGCATAGGGAAGCCTCACCAGCTGCAAAGAGCACCTAAATCTGGGGCACTGCTTGAAAAGTGCCAGAAGTCACTTTTTTGTTGTTCTTATGATGACACCAAAGTAGGAGAAGGCAAAGAGGCCCAGCCCTGAGGAGACCTCCTATTAATCACACACCCAGCACGTCTTGCATATTTGCTTTCTTGACAGGCAAAATTTTCTAGATTCCTGATAAATGTACTTAGCCATCCCAAGCAGTATGGTAATAAGGAAGAAGCTTTTAGTTTTGAGCTGAACCTTAAGCCTTACAATATCCCATAAGCCTAAATCTCTATAGAATAACATTGAAAACCAACATCTAGTCACAAAACAGAATGACACACAGTCCCTGCAATAGGTGCATTTTCTGAGCTTCAATTTCCCTTGTATAATAGGAACTAAGGCGGACCCCTGCCACAGCTCACCTGACAGTCACAGAGACTCAGTGGGACCATGAAGCTGACTGTACTCTAAATTGTAACATTCCCAAGTTCCAGGGATTTTTTTAATCATTAAAGAACATGTACACCAATAATAACGGCAAAGCATGCCTTTTCCACAATCCCACAGGAAGTGTAACAGTAGGTGACATAGAGAAAGGATTACGAGATAAAGCTACAGGCTTCATATTAAAAGCAGAGGTTACCCGACATGCATGCTGCCGCCCTCCCTCTCACTCTCAGGGCAGACCTATCTAATTGATCACAGAGCTCTCTCAGGGTCCCAAAGACCAATGTGGTGTCATGTAGACATGGGGTGGGAAAAGCTGTTCCTAGACGAGGGAATGAGCTCAGAGAGGAAACTGTGGTCAAGATTCATATGTTTCAAGAAATCTGTCTGCTGGCCTAGATAGAGCCACTTATATTTCCTAGTCCTGGGACGGAATGATTTCCCACATCTGGATCTAAGTCTGGGAATGGAAGCTAGGGAGCCCCGGATTATGCCTTTTGAAATCTTTCCTGGACCAAGGATTGACAGCAATCATTCAATCAATTTCTAGACAGGAAATTTATAGTGACACAGGGGCAGGCTTATAGATGATGCCGCCACCACCATCGCTGAACAGTAGCAACCACCACCACTGTATTCGTTATCTATTGCTGTGTAACAAATCACCCCAAAATTTCATAGCTTAAAACAATAAATATTTATCATCTCATGCAGTTTCTGAAAGTTGGGAATCTAGGAGCAACTTGGCTGGGTGGTCCTGGCAGGGTCTTTCAATGGTTGCAGTCAAGGTGTCAGCTGGGGCTCTAGTCACGTGAAGGATTCACTGAGGCTGGAGAATGTGCTTCCAATGTAGCTCACTCACATAGCTGTTGATGGGGTTGGGGGGGAGGTGTCTCAGTTTCTCACCAAATAGACCTCTTCATAGGGCTGCTTGAATATCCTCACAACATGGTGGCCGGCTTCCTCCAGAACAAGCCATCCAACAGCAAGAATCTATGATGCCTTTCATGACCTAATTTTGGAAGTCACACTGGGCAGGGACATCAGGCTGCAACTATTGGAGGGAGGAATGTCAAGGAATTAGTAGATCTATTTTTAAAACCACCAAATCTATCACCAGAAATGCCTGTGAAGCATAGTAGGGAGTCTTGGCATGGGGAGAGGGTAAATGTTATGTCAGATAGAATGCTCGACCTTAATTGAATGTGTTAAACATTGCAGAGTATACTTAGTTTATGCTACAAGTAGATGTACATTTTAAGTATTTAAGCCAGAAAGAAACTTTCCAGTCATTGATCCAACTTCCTCATTCTACAGAAGGGCAAACTGAGGCCCACAGAGGAGTGGTAACTTTCCCAGAAATCCCAGTGAGTCAGTAGCCCAGCCCTGCCCAGGAGCCTGATTTCCAAACCCCTGGGCAGAACTTTTCCCAGTATTTCATGCAGGGCTATCTGTTATGATGTTTTTTCCCAAATCAGGTTGAGATATCCTAAGAAGAAAATGAGCTCCAGAGAGGGTGATTTTGGGGAAAAGGGAAACAGAATGAACTTGGGGCACTCTCAGGAACTGCTGAGACCCTGAGTTCTTTCTGGCCCTGAGATGAGCTGGCCCCCCTTCCAGGGTATGACCAAGAGTGAGGCCGGCCAGAAGGAGAGCAAAGGGAAACGGGCTCAAGCTGCCCCTCCCTGAAGCCAGGACAGTAAGTGTGCCTTGTTGGTGGAGACCACTGACCAGAAAACCCCTGTTGTGTGGCCAGTCCTTCCCAGCAACTCAGCCACAAGGGATCAGCTCAAGTCAAGAGCATAAAGTGAGAAAGAAACCCACCAAGGTAGCTGAGATAATATTTTATATTACGTTTTCCAGGTTGCTTGTTATATAGTTTACATATTTTATGCATGTTTATGCTCCATAAAGATGTGACATGACAGCCCTTTATAGTTTTAATTGCATAGGTTATGTAGGCAATCTGTAGTTCCCAGGTCTTAACTAAGGTCTGCTAAGAGCTCTGGAACAGCAGTAACGGTGTGACCATTCTTGCCATTGTTCTAGAGAAGAATGGTGGCATGAAGGCATGGTGGAGGAGCGCGCAGCTCTGGAGCCAGACTGCCTAGATTTAAATCCAGCCTCCACTGTATACTGTGACTTTGGGAAGCTCATTCAACGTCTCTATGCCTCTGCGTTTTTATTGGTAAAATGGAAATGATCACAGTTGCTGGCTCATAAGATTGTTGTGAGAGATGAACAAGTCAACACCTGGAAAACAGGACAGAGCTAGTGCATCCTGAGAACCCAGTGTGACGGTTAGTGTTGCTACGTGCTTTACGTCACACGGTTTCGTCATTACGTCACACTCTCACGTTTTATGCATTAGGGCGCCACTGTTAGAGTTAAGTGTCCTGCTCAAGATCGCATAGTAATCTGGCCAATTTCCCAAACCCAGGAAGTTGGATGAGAAGATCTCCGAGGTCCCATCCAAATAATTCTTCTATGTGCTTCCAAAGGTTGGGAATAAACTGTAAGCAGATTGACAAAGTGAGTCATGTTTTGATTCCATCAAGTTCAGAAAGACCTACGTGGCCTAACACAACCACAAAATGGCCAAGTTTAATCCTCAAAACAATCCTACGAGATTGGTACTACTATTATCCCCATTTTATAGATGAGGAAAGTGAGGCACACACAGGCTGCCAGGTGACACAACCGGTAAGAGCAGGGACTAGCTCCAGACGTGGGCAATCCAGCCAGAGTCTGCCGGGCTGAGCTGCCCCGCTGCATCCTGACAGCTTGCTTTGCCGTGACGCCGATTGAAATGTTGGGTGAGACGAAGTGCTGGATAGAGATCTATTAGCAGTAAAGTGCTTCATTCTCCATTATATACTTGGCCATCTGCATTCATTTACCAGTCTTGGTTGGTGTGGTCTGTAGTCTGTATTCTGTGTTCCAAGCACAGACCTCAGGGAGAGAGGCATTAAAGAGCCAGATTGGCCACAGTATGTATTTTTTCATGCACTTACTATTCAGCTGCCCCCCCATCCCAGAATCTGCCATGTCCATTCCTGCTTTTGTGCCTTTGCCATGCTCTTCCTTCTGCCTGTACCGTCTGCCCACATCTCCATTTGGAGAATGCTTTCTCCTGCCTTGAGGTCCTGCTCAAATCACCTCCTCTACGAAGCCTTCTATGATTTCCCCAGGCAGAGTTGCTATGTCCTTTATGAACCCTCAGATGTTGCGCTTTCCAAAAGCTGTAGGATTTATCAGTATGTACACAGCTCCCCAGAGGAACACGTGTCCCTACTCTCCATAACCTTTCAATAATGTGTGGCCTGAGGGCAGGAACTGAGTTTTATTCAACTTCAGACTTGCTGTGCCAAGGATAGTATTGGCTCTTGGTAGAGGCTTGACGAGCATGAACCGGCTGATTAAATAAATGAAAGACCCTTTTCTTCAAAGCGTTTCTGTGATTCAAGGTGATATTTTTCTCCAGCACTTATGGTTTTTCAGGCCAGAGGGTGACTTTCCCACCACTTCCATTGCAAACAGCTCTGTAAGAGTTTGGCTTCTGGAATTTTTCCTATATTTTCCTTATAATTGTAACCCAATTGTTTCTTATTTGTTTGACACCTCATATTCCCTTCCTTCTTCTTCTTTTTTTTTTTTTTTTTTTTTTTTGTCTTAATAGTTGCAGGCTGGGACGCCTGGGTGGCTCAGTTGGTTAAACGGCTGCCTTCGGTTCAGGTCATGATCCCAGGGTTCTGGGATCAAGTCCTGCATCAGGCTCCCTGCTTCTCTGTCCGCCTGCCGCTCCCTCTGCTTGTGCTCTCTCTCCCTCTCTCTCTGACAAATAAATAAATAAAATCTTAAAAAAAACAATAGTTGCAGGTTATTTCCACTTCACCCCTGCCTGTCAGAGAGTTCTGCCCTGGATTAACATCCTCTCCCCAAACAGACAGCAAGTCTGGTTTGGGGCAGGCTCCTAAAATTGCAGTACGAACCAAATTGAGGGCTTTGGATGCTACCACTTATTTCCTGAATGAACCTATTGTTTCACTTTGCCTAGCTTTGGTTTCCTCATCTGTAAAACGGAACCACGCATCCTTTCGTTTGTGGGATGTTGTGAGGCTTCACAAGTACTAGCAAATTTGTGAAGGACTAGCATGTAATAGGCACTCAATAAATGCATGAGTACCTTTCCCTTTCCCTGTGCAGAGAAGATCTGCTTTTTACCGTAATGGGATGTGTTACAGAGAGCAGGGATAAGAATATGTACTTCATGCAGTCATGAGAAGTAAAACCTCTAGAAGCTACCCAATTATTGCTAGATGCATCCCCATCCAATGCACTCTCTTGACACCATGTAGTTAAGCAGAAGCCTGAAAAGTAGATCATATTTCCCTGTGGCTCAGACCACATTGCATCACACCTACTTGTTACACGTAAGCACACAGGGCAAGTGCTGCGGGCTTAAGTGTGCAGGAGGAGCGCTGGGCTGTGTTTGGGGAGGTGGGCTGGGCAGGCTTCATTGGGCTGAGACGGACCGGGTGGGGTTGTTGAAAGCATGCCTCCCTCCCCAGACCTCCAGACTGAGAGAGGAGGCAGGGATGAGAACAGGGCCTCGGGACTCAGCCTGCCTGGAGAAAGTAAACGCAGGACAATGGAAAGAGGGCTTTGAGTGGGAAAAGCAACGTTAAGTTTAGGCGGTGCTATCAACTAGCTGGTCAACTTTGGGCAAATTTCTGAGCCCCGTTCCTCCTCCATAAAATGAGTTGGATGATCCCAGCTCATACAGTATCAGAGTTTGGCGTAAAGATCCCACGAGGTAACCTCGGTGGATGCACAGTTTAAGCTAAAACGTGGCGTACCATTGCAAAGGGATCTTTTAATAATCTTGTAACTTGTTCTCAATCTCCAAGCCTCTGAATCCCCTGCCAGCCCACTTTGCCAAGAATCCCTTCAGGGCAGCTGGGTGGCTCAGTCAGTTAAGCATCTGCCTTTGGCTCAGGTCATGATCTCAGGGTCCTGGGATCGAGCCCCGCATCGGGCTCCCTGCCCAGTGGAGAGCCTGCTTCTCCCTCTCCCTCTGCCTACCACTCCCCCTGCTTGTGCTCTCGCTTTCTCTTTTTCTCTCATGCTCTCTCTCTCTCAAGTAAATAAATTTCTAAAATCTTGAAAAAAAAATAGAATCCCTTCAGATACCATCTCAAACGCTTTGCCCATCCAAAACTCTAAGAGGTTTTGGTAAGAAGATTGGCAACCGGGGAAATCTCCCATGCTCATCCGGGGGACTCTGACCCTTAGCCATCTGCTGTTCCCTACGAAAGGATGAATGTGTAAGCACAGAGGGGAGAGGAATAGCCAAAGGATTAGTAAGTCACACGATTAGCATTTTCTTTATACCTTCGCCATAAAGGCTAACTATTTGTGCCTTTTTAATTGGATGGGGGCTTTTGACAGGTGGGGTCATGAGTAAATGAAATTGTATTTGAATCACCACATGTGTTGCATACAGAACCTTGGACCCACGCCCAGGCAATTCTTTTCATGTGCTGCCATCCAAGAGGAGGTCTCGTTTGAAAACTAACAACTGATATTGCTTCCCTTCCAACTGTAAACAGAGCCCCGATCAAGGAATTTACTATTGTGCTTCTCTGGTGGGCATTAGCCAGTGTTGAATAATTCATCATGACTGATGATCATGGCGTTAGAAGGAAATTTTCTCCGGTAAACCTTGTCATAAGAGTAGGCGCTCGATAAATGAAATCCCTAATTGTGTGCTGCACATTGAATAAACTTTTCTCTGATTCTCACAATACCACGAAGTAGGTACCTTTATCCCCATTTCACAGATGAGAATGGTGGTAAGGTTACCACTGAAGTGACCTTGGGCATCCGTGGTGGAGGAATACAGATGGGGACTAACGTCCGTCATCACAACACAGCAGATACTTTCTGAAGGGCCACCTTGTAGGACAGCACTTGTTAATACTGGAGATATAATGATGAACAAAATACTTTCCTCATTATCCCTGTAGAGTTCACAGCCCAGAAGTGAAAACAGGTTCATCAGACTGAGAATTACTTCGAAATTTTTCCAGAGGAAGCTATATATAAATACACTGAGTTGTAAAGGGTGAGTAGGAGTACACAAAGAGCCGGGGGACGTTTAGAGGACAGAGCCTTCCAGGCAGAGGAAGGCGAGTGTGTCAAGCTCAAGGCAAAGGAGAGAGAAAGGAGAGAAGAAGCCGGATACACAGCCCTGGAAGGTGGGGAGATGGCAGGGCTTTCTCCTGGGGGCACCGAGGGGCCTCTGAAGGGGAAAAACATGCTCAGACCCATGCCCCCTGCCTTGCTGCCCCACCCGCCTCCATCATCCTGGCTTCAGCCTGAACAGACCTGGGGAAATCAAAGGTCCAGGACAGGGATGCTGGGGACCCAGATACAGTGGAAATGGAGAGGGGAGGATGAACTACAGGGGTCCTAAGGAGGCAGCCGGACTCTGAAGCCCCGGAAAAGCCCCAGCCCACTGCGTTGCAGGCACTGGGTCTGGGATGCTAGAAAGATAAAAACTGAAAATAAAGAAAAGGGAGCAGAGGGACGAACAAGCAGGGGTGTTGGCTCAAATCAAGTTGTTTGCCAGTGTGTTCTCTTTTCTTTTCTTGTTTCTTCTTTTTCTTGCCCAATCCTATGCATGAAGAAATAAACTAAAGTATTCTCTTTTAAAGTTTATATGGGATCGTAACCCTTTTATATATGGGAAAAGGCTGGCTCCTGGTGGGTTTTCTGTGTTTTCATATTGCCATAATTCAAACAATGTGAGGAATCAGCTCGCTATAATTTCTGAAGCTGGGCTCAGAGGAGCTGGATTTTATGGGGACTGGACTGAGCTGCGCCTGGGGGTTGGGTGGCCGTCCTCAGGGGGCTGGGGTATTTTCTGACCGGAGAGAGGAGGGAACCAGCGTTTACACAGTGTTCCCTGTGTGCCAGGGTGGGAACTGCCTAACTCCAAAGTTGGGGTTCTTTCCTGTTCACCTCCCAGAAACAGATGACACATCCAGAGGGCCTGGCTGTGAAGAAGGAGGAAGCTTTAGGGATATTTTCCCTGTCTCTCCAGCTTTTCAAGACTTGTTTAACCTTTGACGCCCTAACCGTCCCTTCCCAGGTACAAAAGGGAGGAAGTGGGGGATGCTCTCCTTGGAATCAATTTTATCTTCTGACCCAACAAATTTCCCACCTGGCTTTTGTCCTAACTCAAGATCCAGGGCTCATACCCCATGCCCCACTTCAGGGAGACCAGTCAGCAGGTGAACAAAAGGAATTCTATGCTTCCTCTAAGGGTCTCTCCCAAATCCGAGCAGGTAAGAGGGAATATTCAAACCTTAGGCTCTCAAAGCAACTGAAGGTTTTGCTCTTCCCTCTCGGGAGTAGGTCAGCATCACCCTCCCATTTCACACATGCAGATGCTGAGACTTGGAAAAGTGGAGTGAACTGCCCCAGGTCTTTAATAACACAAAGTCAGGCTTCGAACTGAGGTTTCAGATATGAACACACCCAGCATGGTCGTCAGTAACAGCAGGTGTTTACAATGCCTTTGTTTCCTTGCTTGCTTCCAACTCTCTGCGGACCCCTGTCCCTCCCAGAGGGGACAGTCCAGCAGCATTGTCCCCAAGGGAGAACCGTGGCTCCCCTGTGTACCTGGGCCTACATCCCCGAGATGTGCCGTCCCTGGACCTTTTAAGGGATTAACAAGCCCACATATGGTGCAGGGTAGCCTGGGAGCCTGGTCTAAAGAGTCATAAAAGATTTTTAAGAGAACTTTATAGGAGTGAGCCCTCCAGCAGGGCTAGCAGTGAGGTAGGGGGTGGGTGTGGAGGGCTGAGCAGATCGGAAGGGTGGGAAGTCAGCTCTGATGGAGGAATTGCTGTTCAGAAACCCTCCACGGGAGATCCTTGAGCCGAGAGCCAGAGCTGGGGCCTGAACTCCGGGGCCCTGACTCTATGGCACCTAGTCCCGTCCCCCGGAAAGCTTCTCTGTGCACTGAAAATCTGTGTGGCAGAAAATATTCTAAGTTCTTTGGAACGTATTCTGTTTCATAGGTGTGGCACCCTGTGGCAGTGACATCATGTGCAAGTCTTTCATCTCTGTTAGGTATTTTGGCAGGCTCGCCTAGGAACAGAAAGCAGAGAATATGGTGTGAATGCCTCTGTAGCTGCAGCAAAGTGTAACATTTCTGTTGTTAAATTATTCCATTTATTAAACTGGCATGTAAGTTACCACCAGTGTTTACAAGTCACTGAAGTCATAGACTTGCATCATTCTTTTTTTTTTTTTTTTTTGCAGCCTAAGAAAGTGATGAGCAGACCTAGCCTGCATCTTCAGCTCTACAACTTGAGAGTGGAAAACAAAGCCTCGATCCCTTCCGAATCACTGAATGTATCCTTGGACTATACTGGTAGCTGTTTCTATATTATTCAGAATTAAATTTTATTTATTTTTCTTTTCAAAGTTCTGAAAGCAAAAATGAGAAAGGGCACAGGGAGGGGAAGAAGGAAGAAAGGACTGGTTCGGACAGCTCAGCTCCATGGTGCCATCACAACACCCCTCCCTCCACCCTGCGCCCTGTGATCAGGGTATAAACGTGTATCCTCGTGCCCCAGCCCAGCTACGCATTCTTGTGCGTATGCTGTTCCTGCTAACAGGAATGTGCTTTCCTCTCTCCTCTGCCTGCAAAGCTTATAGTCCATTTTTCAGTTCTCAGGTCACATCACCTCCTCCACGAAGTCCTCCCTGACTCCTCTCCCACCTCCATCCGCCTCTGAGACACAGGCACTCACACCCCCGAGTTTTTACAGCATTGCATATACCCCGATGACAGCCTTTGGCACATTATGTTTCTATTGTGGTAGTACTAGTCCTATCAAACTGCTCTTTAAGAAACCCTTATTTCTTTTCACCTGACATAGTGTTACAGTCTTTTTATAAGTTCTATCACTTAAATTTCTATCGTCCCTATACTCTGAATTAGCTATTATTTTCCCAGGTTTAAAAATGAGGAAACTAAGACCCGTTGAGGCTGGGGCTCTTCCTACCGTGTGACCCTGGGCAAGGACTGTGCCTGTATTTGGGGGCAGGATCTGATCCTGTTGTACTTCCAGACTATCCAGCCTAAACGAAGAAGCAATAATAGGCAATGAATGAAATAAGGAATAAATGTCACCATTGAGTGAAAAGGCTTAAGTGTGAAACATGGCTCTAAACAAGCATTTTATTTTGCTGCAACCATCCCAGAACACCCCCGCTCAGGAACCAAGGGAGGCCTTAAGGAATCACATTATTTGACCAGAGGGAAAGGAAGCCCCCACCCCCTCACCTCACTGGCGGGCGAGAGGCTGGCCTGGGTCACAGAGCTGCCTTTGGCACCTGCCCAGCACTATTTCCCAACTCCTGGTGGGCAATCCTTTCCAAGCCCCTCCTTCCCAGAGCTCTCCGTCGGTGACGGACCTGTTTTCCTTCTTTGCAACAGAAGTCTTTCTGTGCCTGTCCTTGGAGACAGAAGGAGCACCAAGCCTCTGTATTTCTTGGTTGCATTCTCCCAATTAAGCAGAGAAGCCAACCGAAGACTCCTTGAGTCAAGCTAATTGCATCTTAGCAGGCTCAGTGCCTGCCAGCTTTAGCCCGGAGTCAGGTTTTATAGGCCACTTAGCCCCACAGCCAGGGTTTATGATGGAAACCCTGACAAAGCTGCACTGATAAGGCTACGGAGCAGCCAGGAGACCAGAAAACCTAGTAATTTTCCAGAGTCTAAACCCGGCCTCCACTGCGAGGGGCCCTTGCCAGCCAAGGCTCTGAAGTGTTGGCCAAAAGGGCTCTGGAGGGAGCTGTTTGTTTCCACACCAACACGCTCCGGAAATTCGGTAGGATACCTTACTGGGAGTTTTAATGACAACTTTCTACTTTGGCATCACCTGGTATGCAATTAGTTTTCCCATTCTTTGGACTTCCAATCATTCATTCACTTGGTCATTCATTCATCAAATTCTGAACTGTGCCAGGCTTGTGCTGGGCACTAAGGAGAAGAACTTCTTGGGTGACTAATTTTAAATTCTATTCTGTTAGGGTGTAGTTTGTGCACTGCACAACTCTAGGGGGTGCCATTCACATGGGCCGTGATCACATCGGGCACCTACGTGCAAATAACTGCAGAATGGGGAAGAATAAACACAAAACAGAATATGAAAATACCGTATATTCGGTCTCTTATAGAGGAAGAACATGCAAAATAAACAAAATAGCTGGGTCATGTAGCAATTCCCCAGCTCTTAGGCAATTTCCAATTTGCCTTTCTAAAACAGAAAAAAAGAAAAAATCATATATTCTCAGGGGCGCCTGGGTGGCTCAGTCGGTTAAACATCTGACTCTTGGTTTTGGTTAAACATCTGACTCTTGGTTTCAGCTCAGGTCATGATCTCAGGGTTGTGGGATCAAGTCCTGTGTGGGGCTCTGCACTCGGTGTAGAGTCTGCTTGAGATTCTCTCCCTCTCCCTCTTCCCCTCCCCCTACTCACACTCTCTCTATGAATGAATGAATGAATGAATGAATAAATAAATATCTTTAAAACAGGGTTTCTCAACCTTAGCCAGATAACACTGTTGGGGAAAGCTGTTCAATACATTGCAGAATATTTAGCAGCGTAACTGACCTCTACCCACGACATGGCATTGCCCTCCCACGGAGATGGTAGCAACTCCTTCCAAAAATGTGATGACCAAAATGTCCCCAGATACTGCCCAGTTTCAGGAATGGGAAGAAGGAGGAAAGGGGGCTAATTGTCCCCAGTTGAGAGCCACTGGTTTAAAATAACTTGTTTTCCCCATTCCCTCCCCATTACCTCCTGTTGCTCTCCAAAATGAAGTTCAAGACACTTAGATTTTCATTCAAGACCTTCACAGTATGACTCCTGCTCACTGGTCCATCCCCATCATGCACTATGTCTCCATGTGCTCACCCATGCACTTCCCCTGAATGCAGACACCGTCCCCACCTCCCATCCTGCCTGGTTTACACTCCTTGTCCTCCAAGTCTCAGCTTGGGTCCTCTAACTTGTGAAGCCCCCCCACCCAGAGCAGGTGGATGTGCCCCTCTGTGGGATCCCCAGCACCAGGGTACCCCTCTATCACAACACTTTGAGGTGTGAGAACATCAGTTCTAATGAAATCATTGATTTATATTGTCTCTAAGTTACCTGGGGGCAATCACTATGTATCCCCAGCACTTAGCAAAGTCCTGGCTCACAGAGATTTATTTAGCAATTGCACTGTTGTACTCAAGTTCAATGAAGGATTAAAAAATAAAATAAAGAAAAGCCCACACCTTCTGCCAGCCTGCTCTGTAGAATTATTTGGAACTTCTGGCCAGAGAATCAACACTCTTAGCTCCATTGTTGATGGGCCATCTGATCTTAGACAAGTCAGTCCATCTCTCTGGTCTACCTCAATGTTTTTTTTTTTTCCCCTTAAGATTTTATTTATTTATTTATTTATTTACTTTAGAGAGAGAGAGAAAGCACAAGCAGGGAAGGGGCAGAGGGAGAGGAGAGAATCTCAAGCAGACTCCATGCTGAGCACACAGCTGACGTGGGGCTCAATCTAATGACCCTGAGATCATGACCTGAGCCAAAAACCAAGAGTCAGATGCTTAACTGACTGCGCCTCTCAGGCACCCCTGTCTCGATGTTCTTCATGTAAAATGGAAATCTCTCACAGTCATTTTGAGACACAAATGAGTCATGACATGACAACACTTAAACTGTCATTAACTGAATAAATTTGAAAGGCTATTATTACCACTGAAAAATAAGATCCTTACAGGCATAAACATTGAACTGAAATAAATACATTTGTAGGATCCTTCTTTTCTTACATGGAGGCTTGGCCACATCCTAGATGTGAAGGGCATTTTATTTGTTTGGGCTTTTTTCCTCTCCTGAAAAACAAAACTTTCCATGTAGTAATTCCTACTCTACCTAGAATCTTAGTATTTCAATCAGGAAATTTATTTTTTTCCTGGGCCAGAATTCAAAGAGTTCCTTTTATTTCTTTGAAGCAGGCCACACCAATAACTGGAGGACATTTCTCTAAGAGATGTGCAGCTTATAGAATCTTTAATTTTTTTAAAGATTTTATTTATTTATTTTTGAAAGAGAGAGAGAGCATGAGAGGGATGAGGGTCAGAGGGAGAAGCAGACTCCTCTGCTGAGCAGGGAGCCCGATGCAGGACTCGATCCCAGGACTCCAGGATCATGACCTGAGCCGAAGGCAGTTGCTTAACTAACTGAGCCACCCAGGCACCCCTAGAATCTTGAATTTTAAAAATTGTGTCAAGGGGTACTAATTAAGATAGAAAACTTTAGAGGAGGAACTGCTTCTAAAATATCCTCTTCATTTCAAAGACGACACAAATGCATTAGGTTTAAGGAAACAAAGTTGAGAGAAACCTCTTCAGAACTTTGCAACTGTTGTGGGTTGAATTGTGCCCCATAAAAACATCCTAACCCCCAGAATCTGTGAATGTGACCTTATCTGGAAATAGGGACTTTGCAGTCCAGATGAGGTCAGACTGGAGTGAGGTGGGCCCCAATCTAATCTGACTGGTGTCGTTATAAGAAGAGGAGATGAGACAGGGAGGGGCACACTGGGGAGGACGTCATGTGAAGTCAGAGGCAGAGCTTGGGGTGACGAAGCCATGAGCCCAGGAACGTCAAGGATTACTGACAGCCACCAGCATCTGGGAGAGGAGCACAGAACAGATTCGTCCTCAGACGCTCTGGAAGGAGCCAACCTGCCAAAAGCTGAGTTTTGGACTTCTAGCCTCCAGACTCTGAGAGGATCCCTTCCTGCTGTGGTAAGGCACCCAGCCCGCGGTGCTTGGCTCAGGCAGGTCTAGGAAAGGGACACAAACTCCCTTGCAAGAGTCACAGAACTCTTTCCTCACGTGAGGTCTTCCTTCATGCCCAGTCTGGTGCTGCCCTACGGTAACATCAAGACACAAATAGAGACGAACGAGGAGGGTGAGCCCCACCTCTCTGAAGAGAAGTATGGGAAGGGTGGAGACGACTTTTGATCCACACAGTGCAGCACTCACAAAATGTTCATGAGAATGCAAAGCAAAGCAACGTAAACACAAACCCTCAGTAAGTGCCAGATGTTCTGAACTAAACAGGGAGCCCTGATGAGATGCATGGAGCCCCGGGCTGAGGCAGGGCAGCCGTAATTTCAGGGAGACAGATGTTAAAATGTATGTCCTGAAGGAGAGTTCTGAAACATAGATGGGAGACTATAGCCAAGCAATGGGGCTGGTGAGCTAAAGAAGTAGGTGAGGACGGAGGGTGGAAACCAGCAAACCAAAAGTTGCCCCCGATCTGTAGTGTATGGACATGTAGACACTGGGGTAGTGGAGTGGCGATTATTGAGTTTTTTCACTGTTCAATTTCCAACCCCCTTTCCTATTGGAGAGGAGCCTCCCATTGTACATGCTATTGATGGACATGGTGTCCTGCTTTATTACTATTACAGCTGAAGATGGGAGATGCTCCTTCAGTGCCTGCCCTGGAAGCCAAGTACACACAGGTAAGTGAGGCCCACCTGGGAGGCATAAAAGCAAGCAGGGCAAAGCAGGAGGCGTATTTGCAGTAGGCACAGACAGATCCAGTTGTGGGCAGTCCCAGTGATAGGAAGGGATGTAGGCATGACCGCCATCTCCCCAGACCCGTGTCTTTATGTGGAACCATTGCAACTAGAATAGTCCTGCCAGACTCTTCCTCCATTCCTCACTGAGTTTTCTCCATGGGAGGAGAAAAAGTCACCAGCTGGCATGACACATGTAATTGGTAAGTCTAGCAAAAGGAACTCACTCCAGGAGGCTACTTCCTCCTTCTCTTCTTCTAGACAGTCCACCTGAAGGAACACGTAGCTTTTGCTCCTCTATGCCATAAGTTCACTGTGGCAAGTTGTGGTGTCCTAGGACAAGGCATGAGGTGGCGCCACTGTGTCGATGACTGGGAGGAGTCAAAATATCAGGGGTGAAATACAAGCAAACCCACTTGCCTCAGATCTAAAACCATGTTCTCCAACAGCTTTATCAAAAATAAGTGTGATGTGTTAGTATGTGATTACTGTCTCTATCTTTGAATGGGTTTTGAACTCAAAAGGGGAGGAAGGATGTTATTTATTGGGCCTAGGGAACTCAGAGGGGGACTCCCAGAGACTCCTGGCATCATCTGTGATTGACATTGAAGGGCAATGTTGACTTCAAAGAAAAAGAAGTAGGTGGTATCTCCAACAAAATTTGTCGTTCTAGATTGGCTCTTTACTGGAGGAAATCATAAACATGTGACCCTTACTATGTAGTGACTGCTTTTTCTTTCTCTACCAAGCATCAGAAAACACCAGAAGAAGTTGGCTTTCACCTGGTGGAAACAACAGTGTACTTGTTGTGACTCAAGGAGATATCAAAACTTCTGGTCTGTGCCACAGTTTAAACCACAGAGACCTTGACCACCTTCCCATCCAGGTGGCAAAATGTTAGTCCATTACATCAATAGCATCATTTGGTTAGGATTAGAATGTAGGAAATAGCAGCACTATAGATGCTTTGGGTCGGATACATGCAAGCCAGGGGGTGGGAGAGGAATCCCACGAGAATGCGAGATCAGAATGCTGCATGGCACTCCAAGCCCCAGGGCAAGACTCACAGTAAAAAGCCCTTGAAGTCTGACAGCAAATCCAGGCTCTGTTCAGCAAATAATTATACTCCTTTTAGAAAACACTGTTTAAATTGCTCTTGGGCCCTGTTGGACTGAAATGGGGCACAAAATAAGCACTCACCCCTCGTTGGGCATTATGAACAGGATGTTCCATAATCTACTGAGCCATAAAGTACCATGCCCAGCAGATTCCATTAGCAGATGAAAATGGTGTATTGGGGACCAGGCTCAATAGGTTCTTAAGGCACAAGCAGTGGCTGGGACAGGATGCTCACATTCCCAGCATGCCCACCCCTGCCATGATCCGTCTCCTCCTTCAGCCCATTCCTACAGGTCCACGGATACCTCTGATTAGTGCACTGACACAGAAACACTGTCCTTTTTTATAGTTCCATTCAAGAACTGTAGAGAAGAAAGATTTACCCAGAAAGCAAAACTTCAAGTAGTAACTGTTCTTTGTTTGCTTTGCAAAGGAAGGGAGGGAGGGAGACCGGGAGACAATGGTTTTATGCCCATGGGATTTGTTTGTTTTAGGGTACACCCTTTTATAGGAGCTGCTGTACTCATAGGATGGTATTCTGGTTGGTTGAAGAATCAGACATCATGCCATCAAGGTAACACCTCATAAGATGGGGCATTATCCTACAGAAAGTGATAAATACTCTGAACAATGGAACAATTTATGGTGATGATGGTGATGTCGCCACCACATCCCAGAACCAAGGGATTAAAGAAGGGTTTGCACTTCTCACGCCCCACTCACAAACTTTTACTTCCCAGTCCCACAGCTTTGGGCTCTACTAGCTCCAGTGACTTGGGGTGGGGGGGTGTGCTTGGGAGAGGAAGGCTTCCACAAGGAGACGTAACAATGGTCACACTGAACTGGAATTTAACGCCACTGTCTGGACATTTCTGATTCTTTAAGCCACTGGGAACATTGGCCGAAAATGAGAGCAGTTGCCAAACTGGCTAGGGTGTTTGATCCTGACTGTGGAGGACAAATAAGATTGCTGGTGATCAGAACATGGATTTAGGAAGAATGGAACTTGAGGACCTCCTAAGTGACTCCTAATTCTGCTGTATCTAATAGTATAAGTTAGTGGAAAACTTCTGCAGCCCCAAACCAAGGGCCCATAGCCTCCTCAAACCAAATGTTTGAGCCACCCACCAGAGTGACCACGGAAGGACCAGCTGAATGCAAAAACCATTGGAATGGAATAGTAAAGGGAGGCCACGAGCACTAGTTGTGCAGACACGAGGACCAGAGCCTCCATCTGAATTTCCTTCCTTGCAGTGTTGAGTATTTATACATTCTACTAAAGTTTCCTCTTCTTTCCTCTCTGTTCTCCTCACTGTTATATATGTAGGAAGTAGGAACCATGAACTTTACAATTTAATTCATAGGTTTTTAGAAAATACTGGAAGCACAATCTGGATGCTTTTGGATTTGTTCCGTTGGGGAGGGGTTAAGTATATTTTCATTTGCAAGGAAGATTGTGTGTGTGTGTGTGTGTGTGTGTGTTTTCAAAGAATATATATAGGAAGAAAGCTTTGAATGAAGGTTGGACAGCCAAAGAGGGGGCCCATCAGGGACATAGGACAGTTCTTAGTGGTCACCCTACCACAGCTCCTCTCATTTGGTGGGAGACCCCATGTGAAGAAGCAGCCTACACTCACAGTGGAAGCCAAAGTGGGTAGGGGGGATATCCTCCCTCTTTCCTGCCCTTAGCATCTAGCAAAGTTGCCCAGATGAATGAGGATTAGGGCTCACTTGCAATCACTGTACTGTCCAGCATTGATGGTGAGGGTACTGATGGATGGTGCAAACTGGCTGTCTTCCAAAAAATGAATGTTTGCTTTTTTGCAATTTATCTCCCTGACAATCAGAGAATTCCCTGATTCCTGTCTATCTTCCAAGTCCATCAATCTACCAAATCTGGGCCTTTCGTGTCTGCTGATTCTGGAGCCTCCAGCACCCACTCATGAAGGTGCCAGAGTTGATTTTCATTGCTTGCTACTGAGAACTCTTGCTGATAGTAGAGTGGCTCGGAGTACATGGCTGAGGTAGGTTCATTCAAAGGGTCCTGGATCAAACAGATGATGACAACAAGCTTTTAAATAATGTTCGTTGTCATGATATTCTAGCCACCATGTCTAAAACACCATAGTCCTTTCACATGCTGGTAAAATCTCAGCTTATGCCTACCACAACCCTAGAAAGTCAATATTATTCTTATGTCCATTTTAAAATGAGAAACTTTTTGCACAGACTAACCTTAACCTCAAGTAACCTTCACAAATCACATAGCTAAAATGTAGTGGATTAGAAACGCAGACATATGTGTGTGGATAAGAACATGGGCTTCAGAGAAGACCTGACTCAGTGAAGGGTTCCATTATCGTTATCCCCTCAAATCTTATCTGACTTATACTTTCCCTCCTCTTGGGAGAATACCTTCTCCAAACAGCAATTTTTATGGGAGCCAGAGGATATTGACCAATATCAAGGTTCTAAGGTAGTCCTGACCTATGGAGGATGAAAGTCCTTTCATCCAACCAGACCACTGTATTCCTGAACATCTGTCCTGATGTATTGTTTCCCAGCAGTTGTCCCAAGAAATATGAGTTGCCACCTCCACCAAGATTCTTTACCTTTAAAGCCACAACTTTCCATGCTACCAACCCCTTCCCCAGCAAGAGAGATGAGGTGCCCTATTTGCAGCATTCTCAGGAGCCCTTGGGTGTGGAAGAATCTGACCATGTGTCCAGCTCCATTGAGTGACCAAGACAGGAACATGTGCAAGCCATTAGGCCTGGCCTGAGGGTGGCAAATGCCTGACCCCTGTTTTTAAGGAAGCAAACCCAGAGTTTTATAGTCCAGAGCTCTCTGTGATCCTCAAAGCTTCCCTTTTACACTTGGCCCTGAAAACACTCCAAGGGAAGAACTTCAAAGTTGTTTTCTCATTATAAATCTCATGGCCTTGGGAAGCTCTGCCTACCATGTGAAACCACCAGATCTGTGACTCATTTGGAAGTTCCAAGCCTTCCTTGCCTTGTTGGATGCTCCCCTTCCTCCAGCACCCCTGAGTTCTAAGTCAGCTAACTTAGCCAGGTAGAAGGTTTGTCCAAATCCTACTTATCCTTTGGGACCTTCCCTAAGACATTACACCTCCAGGAAGCTTTCCTCAGCCTGGTTGGCTCCCCACAGCACTTCACTCTTACCTCCATCAGAGCACAGGCACATCCAAGAACCTACCTTGAGTGTCTATGGCCTTCTAAAACATTAGTTTCTAACCAGGGGCAATTTTGCCATTTGGCCATGTCCAGAGACATCTTTGGTTGTCCCGAGGGCTATTGGCATCTATTGGATAAAGACCAAGGATGCTGCTAAGCATTTTACAATGCACGGGACAGCTCCCAACAACAAAGAATTATCGGGTCCAAAATGCCAAGAGCAGGTCTAGCTTCACGGGCAAGCAACTGGTGTAGTCAACACGACCTGGCTTGCAGTAGGGCCCCATACCTGGTTTAACATTCTGATGTTACCAGGTTGAAATTCTTAGTAACCTTTGAACAAGGGGACTCCATATTTTCACTTTGCACTAGGCCATACAGATTATGCAGCCAGGTGTGGGCAAGTCTATGGATGTTAAGAAACCGCATCCTAGGCTCTGCAATAAGGGATGTAGAAATGATGATGTCATTCCTGCCCAAAAGGAACCATAGTCCAGTGGGGAGTGGGGGGAGGATTACATGCTTCCTTGTCTATGAGCCATGATGGGGGAACCCATAGGAAGGACTGCCTAAACCAGCTTCCAGTGTCAGGGAAGTCAGACTTACTTACTTCATCTAATTCCTGAGGAATCAGTAGGTGATAACCACATGAATAGGAGAGGAAGGAAGGGTCCAAATAGAGAAACAACATATTCAAGGTGGCAGGCTCTGAGTTGGTGAGGGCTGTCAGGGATGCTAGGCAATCCTGTGTGGCCAGAGTATCAGGTGTGATGAGGTAGAGAAGTAGAGGTAGTGAGGCTGCAGGCTAGGAGGAACAAGTTCTCAATCATGAAGGAGCTCTTGAAGGGTTTTGAGTAAGGTAGTGACATGATTCAATTTAATTTTAGAAAGGCAGAGTTGGTGTGGCAAATAGATGGGAGGGAGGAGACACTGAACGGGGAGACCAGCTCAGGGGCAGTCACAGTACAAGAGCAGGGAAAGCTGAATGAAGTAGGACAGTAGCAATGTGTTAGGGAGGGGTAGAGACTCAAGAGATGCTGTGGCAGAATAGGCTTTGATGGTTACTGAGTGGACCCAACACGTAAGATGTATGCTTATTCTCTTTTCATCCTGAAGGCAGACTTACAAGGGATGTTGCAACTTCTCACTTTACAGTTGAGGAATTTAAGGCTGAAGAGATTGAAATACTTTGATCAAGGTCATACAACAGATAAGTGGTAAAGCCAACTTTTGAAGGTGGGCCTTTCTGGTGCCAAAGTCATTGCCTTTCCACAAAGCCAGGTAGCACCCTCTCAAGTGTACTGAGGATCCAGCAGGATGACTAAGAACATATTAAACTGGCCCTAGGTCAGGTGCATTCCTCACCTCCTATTATCAACTCTGTTCCTCAAGCCACCTGGTCTACTCTAGGGTTATACGCCGAATTCCTCACTTCCTGTCAAGTGTCAAGTTGATTTCTCAGTGCATAGTAGATAATTATTTATGGCTAAAAAGAAAAATTACACCAGATATGTGAAAGACTTAAAAAAATGGTTTTAGTTGACAACACAAAAAACCAGAGAAATAGAAATTAAAATAATAATGAGATATCATTTCTGCCTATCAAATTGACTTGGTACAATCTTTCTAGAAAGTTATCTGATATTATTCATCAGTTGTCATTTAAAAAAAAAGCGTACCCTTTGCTGAGTGCTTGATTATTTCCTTAAGATAAAAACCTAAGTAAAGATTTATGGACAAAGATATTCATCTCAGCCTCTTGTATAATATAAGCAAAAATGGGGGGTTGGGGTGGGGATACAATTTCCAAAAACAGGCCAATGGGTAGTGCTATGAAATCAAATGATGGAATATTAATTCTGCAAAATTTTTAATGATGTGAGAAAATGACCACAATATAATACTAAGTGAAAAAAAATTTAATAAATACATACTCTTGTATATGCAGTAAACTCCTCGTTTTGTATACAGAGTTCCCAACTGGAGCTTAAGCCATATATACCCTTGGGATTGAGACATGTCTAGAAAGAGTGGAGAATGATGGAATGAATCTGGTGGAATTATCCTAGAGGAGAAGTCAATAGATGGAGGCAGGAGGCCAGGCAGACAAGCTTAACCCAGATACAAAGCCTCATACGTAGGTGGGGCAACAGCTGTTCTGAGGAGGGCAGGGTGCCTATCACTCAGATTGTGGGGGACTCAGAACATGTGAGATGAGAGAGACGAGGTTCTGTTGTTCAGATTATCTGTTACTATGTAACAAACTACCCCAAAGTTTAGTGGCTAAAAACAGCAATTTATTATTTTCATTCATGGTTCTGTGAGCTAACTGGGCTTAGCAAGACAGTGGTCCCTCAGGGTCTCTCATACGGTTGCAGTCAGATGGCGGTTTAGGCCAGAGTCATCTGAAGGTGCTCTGGATATCCAAGATGGCACACTCAGATGGCTGGCAGTTGGTGCTGACTATCCCCTCAGATGAGGCCTTCAACTGGAGCACCCACATGTGGACTCTCATCATAAGGCTTCTCATCATGTCTGGCTGGGTTCTGAGAGGAAGTAGCCCAAGAATGAGCATTTCAAGAGACCCAGGTAGAAGTCACAAGGCTTCATACAACCTAGTCTCAGAAGTCCCAGAACATCCTTTTGGGTGCATCCTATTGATGAATTAAGTCTCTAAGACCAGCCCAGATTCAAAGAGTAGGGGATTAGATTCCACCTATTGATATAAGGGGCAACAGGTGCTTGCAGGGAGGGAAGGGATTGATGGCGGCCATCTTTTCAAGCTTATTTATCACACCTGTTTTCAATAAAGAGCTCTGAAAAACATTGCTACATAGGACCTAAAGCAAGGTTGTTTGTACCCTAAAGTATAAACCAAAAGGGGCAGAAACTCTCACCTCTCCAGGAGCCCAGCCTAGCTTTGGTGCCACACAGGCTTCAGAGGGCACAGCTATGCTTCTGTCCCCAGAGGAAGGCTCAGGGCACCAGGAGCAAGAGTGCACAGCGGCTATAAGACTCATGACAGTGGCCAGTAGAGAAAGCTTTGAAAACGAGCTCCAGCAGCAAAGGCGAGGAATATTCAGAGGCACAGAGGCCTCCAGAGTGAACATCATTATAAGGACCACAGTGCTGAAAATAAAGAAAACAGAGGGGCAGGTCCTAAGATTTCACCTGAGAAATCCTTTAGAACTTCCCAGAAACAATTCAGGAGGCTTTTGCAATGCAAGGGGAGAGGCGTTGTCTGGAAAAGCCATAAAATACAAGTTATGACGACTAAGATCACCTCATTTCTTCAACCCAGCTTAATGCAAAACAGGTTACATGACTTGAATATATGAATACGTATGTTTCTATGCACACATACATGAACATACACACGTACAAAGAAAAAAATATGCTTGAAAAAAAAAAAGACTGAAAGAAGGTACACCAAAATGTTAACAGCATCTGTGCAATCTCTGACATCAGAGTAGAGTGTTTTTAACTCCCTTCTTAGTATATTTTTCTGTATGTTCCCAATTTTCTGTGATGAACGCATTGCGTGTGTAACTAGAAATAAGTACACATTTGTAAAAGAAAGCATATGTGTATCTTTAATGATGGTGCTTGCTCAAACAAGGTCATGAGGGAAGGAGGTTCCCCCCCCCCCACCAAGGGCCGGGGGGGGGCCCCCCCCCCCCCCCCCCCCCCCGCCCAGGCCCTGGCTCTGGACACAACAAACCTGATGGCCAAGAACATCTATGGCGGATTTGGCTTCTAGCGCAGCCCAGGGAAGCCATGAGCATAGCAGGAAGATCAGATTTGGAGTTAGGGGTATGGTAAAAAGCCTCTGGAAAAGAGGTCATGCCCCTACCAGCTGGGGTAGACCCGGGACATCCCTCTGCTGTGGAGATTGGGACAGCCAGGAGGGTCAGCATGTCGAAGAGCCCTGCACTGTCCACCCATCAGGATGGAGAAAGCACTCCTGGTGCAGGGGGTCTGAGGGTTTCCCCATAAGTCCACCATAGGCTCTCAGCTGGTCTGGTTGTGGTAGGAGGAAGGGAACAAAATTCAAGTGACCACCACAAGCCACACACAACAGCCCTATTTGGGAACTGGGTCCATCAGGGAAATCGAGTTCACCATAGATGGTTCAAAAAAGAAAAAAAAAAAGGCTTTGGTAAAAGGACCATTCTAGAAATAAGGGACAGAGATAAGGGGTAAATGAAGAGCCATGAGCTCCCAGACACTAGCAATGAGAGAAGGCTATTACCACCCCTAGAGCTGAAGGGACAGGACAGAGAGGACAGTGTCAGTGAAGCTGTGAAAACCAGCACCCTTGTAGGAGGCCACCCGTGGATATCAACAGACAAAATACTGCCAGAAATGTGGTGCTAGGGCAGGGCAGAAATACCTCAGGCCTCTCTTCCCACTTCTCAGACTCCTGCCAGGGCCTCCCATGAGCCAAGCCAGTCATCAAGGGAGCCCAGGTAATGCAGAACACAAGGATCAGGTTTCCAGATCCCAGAGCAAGACCAAAAAGGGTCACAGTGGATGTGGGAACAAATAGAAAATAACTCACACACATAGATACTATTATTATTCCAATTTCAGAGAAGGAAAGTGGAGCAGGGAAGTTAGGTATTTGCTCACCATGTTCCAAACACCATGTTATACTTCCTAGAACTCACCTGGATGGAGCAAGTCTGTTGTCACAGGGACATAAACAGTCTGGTAAGAACTGAAAGGCAGGTATTTCATATGTGAACCCAACAATGCTGGGGTAGGACGAGTGGTCAGGCAGCCTTCCCAGAAAAGGTGGCATCTGAGCAGAGTCTTGAATGGGTGTGAAGCAGCAGAGGGTTTCAATTCACTTCAGCCCTGTGCCTTTGCACGTGGCTAACGCACAAGCTAAAATGAGAAAAGTGCACCAGCCTACAGGTACATGGGGCATTCCAGGCTCTCCATCTCCTTCATCTTCACAGTCCTGTAGTCCCACCTGAGACAAGCAGATGCCCAGGACTCTACAGGAGGCAGCGTTGGGTCACGTTCAGGATCGCAGACTCTGTGTCAGACCAACCTATGTTTGCATCCTGAGTCTGCCCCTAGTGGGGTAGCAACCCAGGCTCCAGCCCAAGTCTCCTTCTCTTGAATCTATAAAAGGGGATGCCCTGGTCATAGCACGTACTTCACTGTGGTTGTTGAAAGCATGAAATGAGGTAATGCATGGAAAGACCTTAGCGATAAGTGCCTGATAATTTATTGTGATTGTCATGATTATACAGTCAGTTATTATTATATGATTTTACTCATGAGCAGTTATTATGGTCATAACCTAATAGAAAATCTATAATCCAATGTAAATTCTAATAGAAGGAAGTAGTGAAGAGTTCAGCCTGAGGAGCTTATGGGGGGCTCCCCAGAAGAGGGGCTGTTTGAAATGAATCTTGAAGTTCTCCAGGTGGAGAAGGGAAGGCATCCAGGCATCAGGACCACATAAGCGAGGGCATGGAGGCATGACACAGCTCGGCTCCCAGGGGAACGGTCTGTATTCAGTATGATCAGGGTACATGGTGCATGGGGAAAGAGAGAAGAGGAATTAGCACAAGATAGGGCTGGAGCAATAGGCAAAGGCCTTTCAACAAATCCAACCCATTGTGAAAAACCATTGCAAGCCTCCTCTCCTTCCAAAAGCCTTTTATGAGCATCTTACCCCACAGCAATCCACACCTTCTCTGAATTTCAATAATCCCCTGATGTTTTACCACATGATTCAGTTTCTGATTTTTTAAAATATTTTATTTATTTGAGACAGAGAAAATGAACAGGGGGTAAGGGCAGAGGGAGAAGGAGAAGCAGACTCGTTGCTGAGCAGGGAGCCTGATGCAGGGCTGGATCCCAGGACCCTGAGATCATGACCTGAGCCAAAGGCAGATGCTTAACTGACTGAGCCACCCAGATGCCCCTCAGTATCTAATTTTTTTAAAGACAGTATTATTCTCAAGATTCTTCTGTGCAATATTTTTTTCTTGCCAGCTTTCTCCATCTCTTATATTACCCTGATAACCCCCAGTAAATCTTTAGGAGACCTTTGTTGATTGGTTAATAACTCTTGTTTGTTTAGAGTCTTTTCTCTGCACCAGGTAAAAAGAATTCCCCTCTCCACCTATGATAAATGATAGAATCTTACCAGAGCCTCCAGGGCCCTGGCAGCCAAGCTTGGGACATGGCCTGGCTGGTTCCACCTCTCTCCTCCATTCAGCATTGCCCCCTGTCTTTGCTTCACTTCTTTAGATGGGGACACAAATGGCCTGTCACCTCACTGGGCTGACACGTAATAGACACCATGATCCATAGCCAGTATTTTTCTTATTTTTATTACCAACCACTGGACTTTTAGATCCTTGGACATCAACTAATCTCATTTCTATAACTTTCTGACTTTTATCATCTCAAATCACTATAATGGAGATGTGTGACAGGTATAGATTCTTTTCCCTCCTGAGATGTGCAAAAGTAAAAGGGTGTTCCCTGCTGGGAAATGGTTTCTGACTGGCCTGACCAAAAGACTGGGGCAGGGCGCTAGAACTATTGGTCCCTCCCAGTCATTCCCATGATTTCCGAGAAAAGCCATCCCCCACCGAAAATGGTTTTAACAGGGCTCACACCAGACTTCAGGTCAATTAAATGACCTTCAGCATGGAGAAGAAGCTAGCTTTTTCAATGGAAAATAAGTCCGCCATTCAAAGTTCAAGCACCTTCCCTTAAGTACTTATTACAGTGAGATGAGAAGCCACATGGTTTCTCCACAGACAAGTAATGATACTAGAAATGAACAGGTTAGAATTAGAACATTTCACTATTTCCAAAATCCCCTGACACTGGGCAACTGGTTACTGAAGGTCGACACTTTCTGGGAAGCAAGAGTTCAAAGACAGATGACTAGATTGTTAATAAGATGGAAGAAATCATCCATTCATTCATTCATACATTCATAAGTGTAGCAGATTCTAATAGAAATATTCTGATTTTCCATTCATAAAATAACAATCCAGATTGTAATTGTGAACATGGATTAACCTGGAGAACTCAGGCTTCTGGTTACTCGTCCACTCTAGGAGGTCATCTCCAGCCCCTTGTGTATAAATTATGCCCCCTACCCCCAGGAGCTAATTACAGCATTTAGCACTTTGTATTTCAATTGCCCTTATTTTCACATCTGTAGCCCTGACCAGGCAGCAAGCTCTATGAGCTCCACTTGGTTCATCATTGTGGCCCTAGCACATGCACCATGCCCTACAGATAATAGTTGCTTAATAAATATTTGTCAAATGGTTGAATGAAAGAGATCTGGAGTGACCATTCATGTATTCATTTATTCAATCTCTAATAAGACTTGGAAGGATCTTCATCTGAGAACTTTATAAAGAGAACAAAAATTATGAACTGAGAATAACTCTTCTCACACATGGGGATGGGAACTGGGTCTGCCAAGTCAGATGGGTCACAGACAGACCAGTGAATGAGTAGATTCCAGAACATGGTTGATTGGAAATGAGATGAGTGGACCCATGAGTAGACAAAACAAACTACAAAGACTTGCAACAGAATTCCAAGACTCATTTTCAGCCTCAGGCAGGCTGGGGAAATTATCTCCTCCTGTTCTGGTCTAGAATCAATCTCTCTCTCTCTCTCTCTCTCTCTCTCATTTTCTTGGGATGAAACTTCCTCCATCAGGTGATTGTCACCTCCATCCCCTGCAAATCTACCTGCCACCCATAAATCTGTCTGTATCTCCTCCCCATCTTGTATCTTCAACCTCTTCCTCTTTACTATGTTTTCATAAATGTGGTCAAGATTCTCTATTCTTAAGTCTGACCGCTGCCCCCCACTTGATTCTGTACTCTTAGAGAGTTCCTTCCTCAGCCCTCTCCTTCCCTTCACACCCAAGGTTCCCGTAACAATATGCTCACCCACACCCTCCACTTCCTTGCCTTTATCCCCTCCTCGAAGCACTAAATCTTGGAAACTCCTCTTACCCATGTTACTTGCTAAAACCAATAAATACATCTCTGTCCTTCTTTTTCCTGCCTCTGCAGCTTTTGCCACCATTAACCAAACCTTCTTAAAGTTCTTCCATTCTGGGGTTCAACGATGTTATTCTCATAGAGGCTTCCTCCCACTCTTTAGACTCAACCTTCTGGGTCTTGATCCTTGACTGCTGAGCCCCTCAAGGTTCTTCCTTCCACTGTGATCTCTTCTTCCTTCAAACACTACTCCTAGCTGGACTCATTCAAATCTGTGTCTTTAAACACCATCCACATGCGTGTACCTCCAAAAACCCTTCTCTCCCGTCCAGAGCCTTCTCCTCCCCTAAGCACCAGACCTATGAGTGGAGCTGCCAGCTGGACATCTTCACCTGGTTGTGCCGAAGGTAGTTCAAATTCAGCATCTTTAAAATCAAACTTGTCATCTTTCTCCACATCCTGCTTCTCCTCTCCCTCCATGTTCTCCTCCCCAGGGATGTCACCTCCATTTTTTAGGCACTAGAACCAGAAACCTGGGTTCTAGTTCATCTGCTCCTTCATTGCCATTGTAACCGAGATCTATCAATTCTACTTCCTTAAAGTCTCTCTTAAAATCTTAAATTCCAGGGGCACCTGGGTGATTCAGCTGATTAAGTATCCAACTCTTGATTTCAGCTCAAGTCATGATCCCAGGGTCATGAGATGGAGCCCTGCATTGGGTTCTGTGCTGGGCGTGGAGCCTGCTTGAGATTCTCTCTCTCCCCCTCCCTTTGCCTCTCTTCTCTCTCTCTCTCTCTTAAAAAAAAAAAAAAAAAATCTGAAATTCCATCCAATTCTCTCCATCTGCATATCTGCTGCATCAGTCCAGGCTGCCAGCACTGCTTGCCTGGATGAACATGGCCTTCAAGCTGCTCTTATCTCCAGTTTTGTATTTTCTTCTTAACCACCAAAGTGATCTTTCTAAAAGACAAAACAGACCAGGAAAAGAACCTCTTCTTGCTTCCACCCCCACTTCACATAAAACCTTTGCTGGGCTTTTCTGAAGACCTCAGGGCAAGTCCATGTCCTCAGCCTCCCTTCTCTTTTCCTGGGCCTTTGCTTATGCTGGCCTCTAGGCCCAGGGTACATTTTTCTCTCTCTTCCTACACTAAGCAAGCTTCAACTCATTTTTTAAACCCAGCTCAGATATTGCGTTTTCAGAGAAGTCTTCCATGACTCCCAGCCTGAGTGACAGGCTGCCTATATGGTCTCCTGCTTTAGGCCCTATGGCCCTCCCCTCCCCATGGTGAGCTACAACCAGTGAGGGATTTGAAAGTTTTAGCCCCAGTGTCCCTAGCCTAACCCTTAGTACATGTGAGGCATTTAATAATTATTTTGTGTATAAGTGAATGATGGATGGGTGGAAAGAAGGAAAGAAGGCTAGCTGGGTGAAGGAAATCACCTGTACCTCTTAATTTCACTCCACATTGTATATCCATAATGCCCTCTAGTGACTGATAGCTTCACTGTCGGTTTAGGGGCTACCGGGTCAGTTAGCAGACATGTACTGAAAGCTGATTGTGTGAAACACCCAGCGCTGGGCACGGAATGGTCTTACGGTCTAGTGGATCAATGACATAGGTGCCAAAGAATCACCCTACTCTGGATGCTGCATGAAGCAAACAGCCAGTAAAATAGCAGGAAAATAAAGAAACTAAAATTCCGACAGGGCAAGCTGGACAAATTTCCTAGTCTCTCTGGCCTCCATTTTCTCATCTATCAAAACATGGTTGCAACACCTACTTCTCAGGGTTTTGAGGAGGATTAAAGAAGATGGGTGGCTCAGTCATTAAGCATCTGTCTTCGGCTCAGGTCATGATCCCAGGGTCCTGGGATCGGGCCCTGCATCAGGCTCCCTGCTCCGTGGGAAGCCTGCTTCTCCCTCTCCCACTCCCCCTGCTTGTGTTCCCTCTCTTGCTGTGTCTCTCTCTGTCAAATAAATAAATAAAATCTTAAAAAAAAAAAAAAAAGAAGAAGAAGAAGAAGAAGAAAATATTCATTCCAGGCATGTGCTAGTTTCCTTCCGGAGTAGGCCCTCAACAAAAGCCACCTTCTGTCCTTTCTACCTGCTTGCTCACTCATGAATCTGCAACTCCCCCTGGAACCTATTAAAGCAAATTGAGCTGAGGGAAGAGCAGCCCCATACATGCCTGGAGAGCCTGCACATCTTTGAAAGCCTTGCGTTTAGAAAGTGGGTGACTCCCAGGGAGTACACATGGTACCCAAGAAAGTGTTCCTGGAACCTGGAACCTGGCCCCCGGCCTCCATCTCCTTTGTGGCACTGAGTTAGGTCTGTGTGTAGCTGAAGCATTTACTGCTGTCCTTGGTCTAACAGGATCATGAACCCCAGGTTGCTTTCTGACAGCATCTGGAGACGATTGTGACATTCTTTTCTTCCAAAGCCTCTCCTTGCTGCTCACAAGCCACAGGACACAACCTCATCCTTAGCATGACATGTGAAGTCCTAAGGCCTGGGCCTCGTCTTCCTCTGCACCCATCTGTACTCTCCTCCAAATATGCGGAGCCCTCCTGTGAGCCAAAAACCTTGCTCACCAGCCCCTCTGGGCCTTCTTCATGCTGTTCCCTCTGCCTAGAACACTCTGTCCCCAGTTCAGCACCCAGCAGTCATCTCCACTTTATAAGAACCAGCTCAGGTATCAACTCCTTCGAGCAGGTTCCCCATGTCTGGACCAGCTGCCCCTCTCCAGTGCTCCCACAGCACTCAGCCCCCTTGATCGCCACTTCCTGGCTTCCCGCTGGTGCCTCCATCAGACTCTGAGCTTAGCAAGAGCAGAACCAGGCCCTCTCCAATGCTGAAGCCGCTAGCCCTCCCACGGTGCTATCACTCAGCAAGTGCTCAGCAAAGAGTATGGGGCTGAACTGCACCCCTGGGCTCTAGGGAGTCATGCTCTGAGGTTCCTCTAATTGCTGGTACAGATGTGTTTGCCTGAATTGCACCTGAAGACTGGCCACTGGGTCTTCCCTGTCTACCTGAACTATCCTTTTAGTTACCCTGAGCCCACTTTGAAGCCTTGTGTGCTGAGAAAGGCAGAGTCTGAGCCAAAGGGTGTGGCTAGAGGAAGCAGAGCCAGAGCAAAAGCCCAAGTTAAAGTCAAGTTAGAATGAATGCGTAGTCATAAATATTAGGCTGCACACTGAATATTTTCTTTTAACTGTTTATTCAATACTTACCATGAGCCAGATATACTTTGGAGTTCCTTAACACACTTACTCATTTAATCTGCACAACCACTAGATGAGGCTAGTCTCATGGATAATGTTATCCCCATTTTATGTATGGGGGAAACTGAGGCACTGAGAGGTCAAGTAACTTGCCCAAGGCCGCAAGCCCAGAAATAGGTGAAGAAGAGATTCTTTCAGAAGCAGACAGAATCAAGAAGAGGAGGATGAGCAGTATGAGGAATGGGGCAGGCGGGCAGCCCGTTTCATTCACCTAGTCATTCATTCATTCAGTAAAAAATGTTAGGCATCTGTGCCCGGCTGGGTGTCAGACTCTGGAATTACAGTGGTGAAGACACAGGTTCAGTCCCTGGCCTTACGGTGCTCGTAGCTGAGGAATTAGGCAAATAATCACACAACTAAATAAATGAGTATACATTATGGAAAATGCTAGAAGCAAAAAGTACATGGCACCAGGAGACCAAATAGAAAGGGATATCTAATAAATATGGGGGATGAAGAAATGATGTTCCTGCTGAGAACAAAAAAAATGGGTTAACCAAATGAAAGATAGAAAAGAGAAAGCTCTAGGCAGAGAGAGCAGCATGTACAAAGGTCCTGGGGCAGGAAGGTGTTTGGGTGTTCAAGAAACTGGAAGAAGGGCACTGTGGCAGAGGAACAAGAAATGAGGCTGGTGAGGTAGGCACAGGCTAGATCACACAGGACTTTAGAACAGAGCATGTGGGAAGGGAAACAATGAGAGGCTGGAAAGGGAAGTCAGAGGCAGGTCTTGAATGCCACACTTAAAAATTGGTGCTTCATCTCTGATGTACAAGATGCCTAGGTATCTTGGAAGCCAAGACAGGGTCTTGGGCCTGTCACTTTAGAGATTAAAAATAAAAATAACAAAAAGGGTGTGTGTTTGCTGGTGTGGGTGTGAGGAGATTTAAAATATCCAAAAGGAGTGCAAAATGGCCAGCCAAATGATCACAGCCTGGAAAGAGTTCACCCCTTCCTGCCCTTGATATCTTCATCAACTCAGGCGCTCTGCAAAATAATAAGCTATCATTTATCAGCGTTCTGCAAGGTAGCATTACAACGGAGTCAGGGCAATAAATCAGGCACATATAATTTGAGCCCTGAAGTACAGTAATTCTTCTTTTAATGCAACATCTGGTATAGATAATACAATTTGCAGGGGGGAGGGGGCAATGAATGCTCTGCAGGGCCCTCATTATTGTGCAAGTGTTGCTTGCAGCCCAATTGCCCTCCCATCCTTCCAGCAACACTGAGGACTTAAAAAGGACCTTTATTATTATTCCCTGGGCTGGCCAAAAGGGAAATCGAGTTAATTATAGACTTGTTTGCCGGTTATTAATTAAACCCCAGCTAAACATAAAAACCATTTCCCGCTCCATGCTTCCAGCCTCTTGGAGCTGAGCTGACATTCCCACCTCTGCGGTCCACTCTGCGTCCTGTTTCCTCTGCGGATTTTCTCAGGAGGGTCCCAGGGCCTTTGCCCTGTGTGCAAACAAAACCTTATTTTTAGCTGGGAAGGAACACAACATTGAAAGCTCCAAAAGGGCAGGGTGACAATAGGAGGAAGCTTGCAGACACTGGTTGTGACACCCAGGGCTCCGGGGACGGTCACACCCTCCTGTGTCCCGCAGCCTCCCGGGTTCTCCAGCCTCACCAGTCCCCAGTGGGATGCCCCAGCTTGGCCTGCACAGTCTGCGTAGTGACAACTCCACATAGTGACTAGGACAGGCCTCATGGCCTCTGACCAGAGCTCCAAGCTTGCCCCCATGTCCCAGCTCCATGGCAGTGAGCGAGTTGCCGGGATGCCCCCCTTCTCAAAAGGAGACACTGACCGCACCCCCTCCTAGGTGGGCTATGAATCTCACACAAGACAAGGCTTGTCAGGTACTCAGCAAGCGCCCGGCACATGGTTGCTTATAAATATTAGTTTCCCTCCCCTCAGTCTTCCAGGACGACAGGCTTCGTGTCTGTATCTCCCCCATAAATATCAAATGCTAGAAGGTGCACACGTGACCTTGGCACATCTCAAAGTCTTTCTAAGCTTCTATTTTCTCATCTCTAAAATGGGAGCAAGACCGGTGCCCACCAGGGAGGATCGCCAGGAGAATCAAATTAGGCAGTGGGGGCCACCCATTGCCTGCCTCTGATCAGATGCTCAGTATGTGTAAGTGACCAAATGATCTGAAAACGATCCTCAGAAGAATTAAAGAGGAGACTATCAAGCCAGTATTGGTGGCATGAAGAAGAGAAAGATTAATCAAAGGGAATCACACCAAACTAGGCTCATTTCTTACCGGAGTTGAGATACTACACTACCAGATCTAGAATATTCCACTGATGTTGTACAAAGATATCCTAAGAGATTTTGCCAGATTCCTTGGCAAAATCTAGCTAGGCCATCAACCTAGCCTCCTCAAAATCTTCCAGTGGGCATTTTGTCTGCTTGTCTGTAGAGAGTTGTGGCCGTCACTGTCTGATTCATCTTACCCACACTGTTTCTTAGTTAGGAAGAGCCAAGGACAGAGCCCCCTGACCACCAGTAATCTCTTTCACAACAAGACTCCTTAAAGTGGCTAGTCACGTGGATGAAAACAGAAAGCATTCCAGTGAAATTTGCAGATGCAACAAAACTTGAGGGAACTGTTCACGTGACTTCCAGACTCCGAGCACTGAGCTCTTCACACCCCCTCTCCCTGCACTGCCCAGCCAAACTAGAAACTGTCGAGTCTGCATCGAAACTTGCCGACCCTGCCCACTGGTGTGGGTGTGGGCAGCCTGCGCTGGCATCGGTTTTGCAACTTGTGAACATGGCCCTTCACTGGCATCACTTTGTTCAGTTCGAGCAATTTATTTCTCTCATTTTTTATTGTTCTAAGTGGATCATTTCCTCCCTCCACCCATCTCCTAGCCACAATCCTGAGACTCAGATTCATGTCTTATTCTGCGGAGGAGATCCCCATGATATAGAAGCTGGAGGTACAACGGTGAACAAGGCCTACAAGACCTCTACAGGAGAACAGGCGGTAAACACATAATTGCACAAATAATTGTTTAATCACCACTTCACTAGGCACCAGATGCTAAAAGAGCAAGATAACAGAAGGACCAGAGCTAACATCTTACTTGATCTCCTAAAAACATTCTCATGAGTAGTGCACAAATTGTTCTGCCCATTCTAAAGGTGAAAGTGAAGCCAGAGAGCTTGTGTGATAGACACCATGGAGCTACTGTAGAAGGAAGGAGTGGGGGTGGGACGGACAGGAGGGCAAAAATCTTTGTGAATTCTCAAGTGCTACATACATGAAAAGGTGATGACAACTGTCATTCTTGTACTCCGGGATACCAGGCTCGAGATTCCATCAAAAATTTTAAAATACCTGACATCAGAGTTTTCATATTTCTTTCCTTCTTCTAGCCTTCTGCGTGATGATGAGTAAGATAGGGGTATTGAGAGAGGATATCTCAATGTAGACATCTACCCTACATTCTATCACCCACCAAATAAAATTCTTCCATATCAACTGCACTAACTTGGAAAAATCCTTCAACCTCTCAAACTGTCCACCTAGTCTGCAAGAAATGGCTGATAATATTATCTACCCCACAGGATTCTGGTCAGCAGTGAATGAAACAACATTTACAGAGCCTGACACATACTAAGTGCTTAGTAAATAGCAAGAATTTCCCTTGCCTCCCTTTTCCTTCCCTCCTGTTCTTTCCCCTTCCCTCCCCTTCTCTCTGGAGAGGTCTGCGCTGCCCAAGAAGATGAATCAGCATTCTAGGAGGCTGGCAGAAGGCTGCTGTCAGAGGCGTGCCTTACCCTGTCAATATGTGGCTTTGGTCTTGTCTCCAGGAACTCAAATTTTAAAAAGAAATACAATGGGCATGCCTTCACTACTAATTTCCCACTTGTTATTCATGCCTTATCAATTGCAGGAAGGGCAGAATGCTTCTGAAGGAAAGGAATTGAGTGGGGGGTGGGGGAAAAGGGGAGAGGGTGGTATGGGAAGTTTCCATGGTTCTTATCTGCACCTCTGAGAGCTTATGAACAGTTTAGTAAGAAAATACCTTCTCCCCTTTCTCTAAGAGTTGAGCAGTGATGCATTTGCCATTCTCCTTAAACAGAAAAACTGGGGGAGGGCATTGGAGATGGAGCTTGACTGTGGCGTTGGAAAGGCTTAAAGACCCAAAGTTTCTAGAACTGCGTCCTTGGACCTCCACATGCAAAACTGATGGTAGGATGTACTCTAGCAGAGGCTTCATTTCCCCCTGAGGAGCTGGCATGCTTCTTAGTGGTGATGAGGAAAACATGTCCTGACACCTACCCTATGCCCAGCTTTTTGCTAGGTGTAGCTGGAGATGGGGTGAATAAGACAGTGGCAACCTTGCCCTTGAAGCTCACAGGTGACCCTCTGCAGACTAGACTTAGCAAGTTGGAATGGGAAGGAAATTACAGAGCAAGAACTAAACCCACTCACTGGGAAGTCCTGTTTATTATTAGCCAGCTGCAATGTATTAGGTGCTGTCACACCATTGGGTCTTCCCTCTTAATATGTACTTGGCCCTGACAATGATACTGAACAGTAGAAATTTTTAGACAAGAGAGACATGTAACTTGTACTTGTATTGCATAGAAGACACTGGAGCCCGGAGACCGTAAGTGGCAGAGATAGAATTCACATTCAGATCTGACTCCAGAACCCGTTCTTGTCTGGCTTGTGACACAGCCACCAAAGAGCATGAGAAAGTGAGGCTGGAAACAAATAAAATTATTGTGGTAGGCAGATTTCACTCAAAATTCACAACAAGGATGGGGACATTCATTATTGCGGCAAATAGCTCCTTATTTTTTCTTAAATTAGAACCTTATAAATGAGTGGTCCCCATGTCCTCAAGAAAAGATTAGAATATGGGCAGGATCCTCCACTGAAATAGTCAGAGAAGCATGTAATTGGTGTTAGAGAGACTTCCATCCAAAATTATTAAACCAAGTTTTGGCACATGAAAGAGAGAGGTTCAGTTATTGGAAAATTTACTTAGGTGACACAGCTCATTTCCTGATGGAACCAGATTAATGGGACATTAGTGAACCTAATTCCTCAAGAAGTAAATGACTCACCTCTCCTCCTGCTGGGCTGCCTGGAGCTTTCCATGTGTTTGGCCTTCTGCCCTTTCTGAAAACCCAAGTGCTAGGATGGGAAGCTCAGCTGGAAAGGAGAAGGAAAAGCATCAGTCCTTATTTCTTTACCTCCTGCTTCTCCATTAATTAGGTCTTAAACTAAGAAGCATCTAAATAGCCAGAAGAGATCCCCCTCCCACCAAATTTAGGGCTTACACTAAGTTATTTGGAGCTAGGGTGCTCAAGACGGCTAGATGGATAGGGTCTTGGAAACAACAAGATTAGAGGATGGTAGCAAGGAGGTCTGGGCGTGGATCTCTCAGAATGGGCACAGAGCATGAGGCTATTTGTGTCTGCATAGATGTTCACACACACAAAAAAATATGTTGTCCACAGCAAAGGAACACTCAATAATCAAATTGTCAAGCTGTCCTATTCTGTGGTTAGGTAGTTTCTCTTCCCAGCCACCCTGCTGTTTGTTCAATGGGCTCATGAACAAGGTGGTCATGGTTGCAGGGATGCAGCTTAGCAGTGCTATAGCCAGATTGACTTTGGTCGAAGAAGTCTATGTTATTGAAGGCATGCATGAGTGTCCAACCCATCAACCGTAGAGAACATGGCTGAGCCTTGGGTATGGACGTCACTTGCAAGAAGAGCATTCAGCCACCTGGTCTGATCAAGTACTGGGCAGTGATTTATCTTCACTGGAACAGACATCAGTATGTATATGGATTTGATTTCCCTGCCCACAATGTTTCTGACAACATCCCTATCAGTAGACATAAAAAATGCCTTATGTCCATTATGGAATCCCATTACAACATTGCTTCTGACCAAGAAACTCATTGTCTAGAGAGGAAGGACAACAGACTCATGACCATGTGTCTCACCATGAACTTCACCACTCACAAGCAGGCCATCTAACAGAATGGTGCAATGACCTATTAAAGACTCGGTTATGGGGATTGCTAGATGGCAATATTTGCTGGGTTGGGGGACTACGCCACAAGATGCAGTGTATGTTCTGAACTAACAATTCCTATTTGATGCCATCTTCCCATAGCCGAACTACTTGGGTGTAAAAAACAAATGGCAGAAGGAGCTTCTTTCACCATTAATTCTAACGACCCATTCGCAAAAATTTTCCTCCCATTCCTGCAGATGATAAGTCAGGGTCTGCTGGCTTAGAGGTCTTAATTCCCAAGGAAGGAATGTTTCTACCAAGGGGACACAACAATGGGTCTTGGACTGGCACTCAAGACTACCAAAAGGCGGGTTGGTGCTCTTGCAACATGAACTAACATGACTAGTGGTAAAAGTCAATGGAAGATCATAGAAACCAGGCACATTCGGATCCTCGACAGGTTTAGACCTTCCAGGAATGACTGTCAGGGCCATACAGTCAGGTAAAGGACATAACCAACTGAGCCGCTGAAGGAGGCACAGGGAACATGAATTTAGCAGTGGCATAAGGAAGTTCTTAGTCTACTTTGTGCCCCGGCAATGTGTCGCAGAAATGAGGAAGGTTGCAACGATGCAGGCAGCCTTCAGTATCCCCCATTCCTCCCTAGCATCGGAACAAAGTCTAGGCAATTTGGGCTGGCCGGCAAAAAAATCAACGCAAGGAACCCTGGGAAAGAGAATGTCTTGCTTTTCAGCTTCTCTCGTGGGAGTACTGCTGATCGATCCAGAGTGGAACGCGCCGGCCTTTCTCTGAGACACGGGTATCTGGCACAAGGAGACCCCAGAGTGCTCACCGGAAGGAAACTCTCGGTGCCACAGCGGCAGGTTTTGCAAATGTTCAGTTCCTTTGAGACACAAGCAAACCCTCACCGCATCCCTATTCTAAGTCCAAAGCCAAAGCTGTAATTTTTCTTTTTTTTTTTTTTTTTTGCAGGAATAAGGAGTGGTCCATGTGAGAATAAAATATACTACTGACCAAAGGGAAGCGGAAGAAAAAAGAAATTGAATTTGGTCACCGCAAAAATGAAACTGGGGCATAAGGCCCACAGCTGCCTCCCCAGAAAGTCCTATTAATGTGGACAATGGCCCAATTGTTCTCAACCTGGGAGCCACTCACTGTCTTTTTCTATTTCTTTCCTTGAAACACAATTTATTGGAAATACTGCCAGGTCTCTGGGGAGCGGGGGAGGGGGAAACAAAAGGCTGGCAGTAAAATGAAACACCTAATTAACAGAGAGGACTGTTCCACTGCTGCCAGAGAACTTTCTGCAAGACCCCTGGCTCCTTGAAGGGAGGAGTTGGGGGAGGAGGACCCCCAGCACCTGTTGCTCTACACACAGAGCTGGCTGAAGGTAGCACCAGGGAGCGGTAATAAAGCATTCACTTTGGAGTCAGATGGCCCAGGTTCAAGTCCTACGTTTGCCACTTACTAGGACAAGTGGCATGACCCCCCTGGGCCTGTAAAATTAGGGTGATTGTTGTCCCTCTTCAGGTGATTGTGAAAGCCAGGTGAGTTCATCAGAGCACTTGGAAGAGGACAGTGGGTGCGGTAGGTATTAGCGGTAAGTGTTAGGTAAGTGCACTGTTGCCTGAGCGTCCGTGGCTGTTTGGTGGGAGAGCCAGAATTAGCTCCCTAGCCGTATAGTTGTAAAGCCTGAGATACTTGCAGAATACCATGCCGGCCCCTCCCCAACGAGAGGGCTTTCTCATCATCGTGTCCCCTTTGCAGCTTCAGTCCGCTCCGGCCTGGGGTCCCCTGCCTCTGTGCGAGTGGACATGTACAGGCACGGCGTGGGGACCGTGCGGAGAGGGCCCAGGGACAAGCAGACCCTTGCAGCCGGGGTCTGGGCTGTTACAATCCGGAGAGGAGGTGCAAGTGGGGTGGGCATGAGAAAAGGGACAGCTCTGCGGACATTAGCTTCCATGTGTCCCCGCATCAGCACCCAGCCCTACTGGAAGGGATCGTACAGCAAGAGGAATCGAGGCTCATTTGGGGCAGCGAGTTTCCAGTGAGTCTCCTTGAACTCACACCCCGGTGACTTTTTCAACTTTAATTTATCATTTTTCAAAACAATCTAAGGCCTTGGCAACTAGCCTACTTCTTTTTCCAGCCTCCCACCCCACCTGCCTCCTGCAGAAAACCACAAAGTAAAGCATCTGGCAAAATGCTTCAAACATAGTAGGTGTTCAACATTGTCAGAAGGTTCCAGGACCCCTGGGCCACTCCCTCTGGCTCCCAGTGGATTTACTGAACTTCCAAAAGTAGCTGCTCCCCCGAGGTTTGTGAAGAATGCATTGTACACCCCTGTCCCTTCCTTCCTCTCCCTACCCCCGGCAAGTCCTCTCTGCAGCCAAGACAGCCGGGACTGGGGGCTCCAGCTCAGTGCACTCACTTGAGTGTGGGGGTGTGTGTCTTCCCACTGGGTAGCGGCATATGAAGCCCTACCCCTAAACCCCCCAGGCCCAAATTGAAACAAGCTGGCTGCAATTGTGAGCGAGCCCCATGCACACCAGCTGGGCCCTGCTTGCAGCTTCAGAAAATGCTGTTTCATGTTCAGATGCAAATGACTATTTCCTCTCTCGAGCGTGCCCGGACTGTGTTCCAATCTGAACAGGGAGCAGAGGGGAACAGAGGCTCTGGGAGAACACTGAGCCAGGGCTGTCAGGATGAATTATGCTGCCCTGAAGCTTTCCCCAAATTCAGAGGGCAGTCAGTGCTCCATGGGAGGTGCAGAGAACAGGAGAAGGGTGATGTTCCCAGAGTCTCCCCCCAGCTGCCCCTGACCCCAGCCCACTGCCAACCCCCAAGGAGGGACACTTGTGCTCCCTGAGCACCACTACAAGCTCTGAACTGGTTCTCCTACCCCCAGCATGCCCCCTCCAGTCTGTGTAAAAGCCTGCTGCCAGAGCAATGCGATCATTCATTCATTCAAATATCCATTATTGGACAATTACTCTGTTGTAGGCACAGAGGATACAGCGGGAACCACACAGAGGGGGAAAGAACCTGTCCTCAGAGCCTTATATATGATCTTTCTCCTGCACAGCTCCTCCACCCTCAAAAGTCCTCAATGATTCCCTCTGGCCAACTGAATAAAAACGAGTCTCCCTAATGCAGGCTAGGCTCTCCAGGCTCAGACTCCCCGACCGGATAGTCCAGTCTCCCGTCTCCTTCTTCGTGGCCTGTGATCCAGTCATCTACCAGCGGACAGGTCGAGCTCCAACGCTAGCTCCTTGAAGCCTTCCAGGATTCCCCACAGGGAGGGTCCCCTCCTTCCTTCCCGTTCTCACAGCAACATCCCAGCAATTTACAGCCAGGAGAAAGAGCAGAGACGATCCAAAAATCCAACTGACACTTTCACGGTCCCATCCTCCCCAGGCCTCACTGTGTTCGACTAATTAATTCACACCGCGGTTCACGTGACTTGGGGTCCTAGACGTGGGCATTTAACTAAAATTTATTGAGGACCTAATATGTGCCAAGGCCTGTGCTACAAATTTTCATCTATTTTACTCCTCCCATCCTCTGTGTTCTCCTACTGACAGATGAGAAGTGCAAACTCCGAGAGGTGAAGGAATTTACCCAATGTGGCACAGCCGGGGGAGGTCAGGGATTCCCTTGCTTGTCCGGCAGCCATTCCCCCCGACCTGTAGCACACAAAGCCTCTGGGACAGTGCAGGGGGGCGGGGGATGTGTACTGGGGTGCCCGTGTGAAGTTATAGGAAAAGCACTGGGCGTCTACCTGGCATATCCCTTTCACTTACTGGTAAGTAATTTAAATACTACTTGATGTCGAGAATATCTACATTAAAACAAACCCAGATGTTGCATATTATGGAGTGGAATTTTAAGACTGCATAAATTTGGAAGATGAAATGCAAGTCTTCAAGTCCATTTTACACCAGAGGGGGGCTCTTTGGGCTGTACTCCAGGCCTCCAGTTGGCACCCATTTAGCCCCCCGTCCAACAAGAGCCACTTGGATAGACAAATTTTCTTTAATATTGTATTGTCCTGCTGAACAGTGTGACTCCTCCCCTCCTAAGAGCTGGGCCTCACCTACGGCAGGTAACTAATTGACGTAGTCTGGTGAATGACATGTGAAGCAATGAGTTGATTTCTCTCCTCTTTTAGCATCTTTGGCTCTATAGGGATCTTAGCTGCCCTGCCCTAAAGAAAAGCGTAATGTAGAATCTCCGTCATTGTGTCAAGAAATCGGGAGGCATTTACATTGTGGGGGTGTGCAGAGGAGAGGACTCTATGGCCCTTGGTGACTCTATTCCACATAATTTAGACTTGATTCTTGCTGGTATTGACTAGGAGCAACACTGGGTTTCCTGAGAACAAATGAGTTCTGGAAAACATGTGTTTTTGTTTTCGTTTTGTTAATGATCTGGCAAGAGCAACTCAGATTTAATACGTAGCACATGAGCCACCCCACATCCTCACCTCCCCACTTCTCAGGCCTGCGGCAAACTTGGCTTGCTTAGCCACAAACCTCATTTCTTCTAGATTCCAGACTTCAGGATCTTTCTCAACACAGCACTCAGGAAGCCGCTACCAATGGATTGGAATTGGCTCAAGAGATAAGTTGGTTTCTGGTTTTTGGGTTTTGGTTTTGTTTTTTGGGGTTTTTTTGAGAGGGGGAGGGGTTTGCTTTTGTTTTTGTTTTGGGGTGGTTTTTTGTTTTTTTTTTTTTTGCCCTCCTTGATCTGCATTGCAGTCATCAGATGGAGGGGACTATTCTAGTTCCTCCTGGGTTAGTTCAACAAATACTGAGTCCCTGCTTTACACATGCCCACCTCGGACCTGCTTCTGGAGAGAAACATGACCATGCCCATCTCCTCTATAAAGCCCTTCTGTGGCTTCACGTTCCCCACAAGATAAGGTCCACATTCCTTCACCCAATATTTAGGGCCCTCCGTTACCTGTCCCAGCAAGACTTCCTGGCCCCTCTGTGGCACACATCTGCACAGTGAGCCTGCGCTCCAGCCTCTGAGCCATATTCCCACCTGACCATCTACTACCCCCTTGCCTTCGCACACCTGCTCCCTGGGCCTGGGACAACTTGCTCCCTCCCTTGCCTAGATCAGTGGCTCTCAAACTTGAGCATACCTCAAAGGACTGGTTAAAACACAGATTGCTGGGCCCCAGACCCGGACCCAGAGTTTTGGATTCAGGGGTGGGCTCCAAGAACTTGCATTTCTCACAATATCCCAGGTGTTGCTATGAGACAGGGGACCACACTTTAATAACTACAGCTCTAGATAATTCTGGCTCAATGCAGGTTACCCTTTTTCCAAGAAGCCCACCTGCACCGGCCCCTCCCATGCTGTGTTAGGTGCCTCCTCCGGCCCCCCACATCCCCTTACTATTTCCTCTGTCCTAGTACCTAAAGGGTCACGCAGAAATCACCTATCAATTTGGCTATATCGTCTTTCAATGTTAAGCTCCTTGGGACTCCAGCTCAACCGTGTCTCTTTCATCTCCATGTCCCTAATGCCAACTCTACAGTACAGGCTCACTGACGGTTTTCTAATGAGTACAAACCCTCCCGTAAGCAGAGGGCAGATGGAACCAAATTTCAAGGAAACACACGATGTAAGAGGGAGAAATACTATCACCATGGCTCCCTCCTCTCTCACCTGGACCTCCTCCCTCTGGTCTGAACACCTCCCTTCCCTCCCCCCACACCGACTCTGCCACACTCTTGCTGTAACATTCCATGACCCCACATGGTCCTCAGGGAAAAGGCCGAATTTCCCCATCTGTACTTTCAAAGTCTCCAGAGAAGGGAACCAACATTATCTTCCATCCTCATTCCCTTACACACTAGGTTCTGAATATCCCAAACTGCTTTATCCTTCCGTGCTATTTCCTCCACAGAGAATGTCCTTCACCCTTGTCTTCCTGGAAAACTTTTATATGTATTTCAAGGCCCAGATCAAATATCACTGTCTCCATGAAGCCCTCCTTGATTACTCCAGGCTTAAAGACTTCTTCTCATAACTTATTGTACTTCCCTTATTATAACACTCAGACAAGTAAACAACGCTCCCTATTACCCAGGAAACTTTCCCTACTAGCCTGTGTGTTCCTGAAAGACTGTAGTTTACATCTATTTTTCTGGCCTCTTGTATACAGGAGGTGCTCAATAACTGTTTTATCAATCTGGCTTCCACCATGAGAAATATAAAAGCATACTCAAGTTTTATAGGTTCCAACCTCCTTCAGAATCTCTTTAGAATATCTACCTCAAAGAGACCATTTCACTTGTATTTAAAACTAGGGCAGGTCTCCTTACAACCTGGGGAAAAAATACGGATGTGTGTGTGTAGCCTCTGTCCAATGCACAAGTCTAGTGAGATCTCCTTTCCAGTGGGACTAAAATGCATTTACATAAACAATCAGAAAAGGAAAATCTTATAAAATCTGCTTAACAAATGAAATGGCCTCAGTGTCCTCCCACAGACTTGGGTGAAGAACAGAAATTCAAGAAGCCTTGGCAGCTCCTACTTTGTGCACAAATGCACATTCTGTAAAGAGTGTCAGAGGACAGAGAGGGAGACAGACATGACAACACAGAGAAGCAGGGAGAGACAGAAGGACAATCAGAGAGATACGAAAAAATAAAGAGAAAGCAAATCCAGCGAGATCTAAGGGAAGACAAAAACAGAGAAAGAGATGGAGAGGAAGAAAGAAACAAAAAGAGAGGAAGGAAGGAGGGGAGAGGGAAAGAAGGAGGGAGGGAGGGAGGGAAAGAAGAAAAGCAAGAGAAGAGACATTGACCCCCCAGAAAAAGATAAACCTGAGTACACACAGGACAAACAGGGAAACAAAGGCACAGATTAAAGACAGACAAAGACCAGCCATGTCCCTGAGCTGCTCTGCTGGGACAACTGATCCCCAGGAGGTACAATCAATGTTTTGAATGAATGTGGAATGCAGAATGAGAGGAAGAGACCCACAGATGGATGGAGAGAGGATAGCACTGAGCTCCAACTTGATGCCTGCTGTTTTCTCACCACATACTCTGTAAGCAATGGAAAAATTATAAGTTGGCCAAGAGGACAAATGAGCGTGAGACCTCCAGTTTCAGCAATGGCCTCCAAAACTTTAAGGGCTCATCAGGGACACGATGTCTTCTAGACCACTAAGGGTATGCCAACCCTGGGAAGAGTCTGGACGGATCATAAAAATCTAGTCCGAGAAAATAGTTTATTCCACCCTGATTGACTCCCTGGAATAGGAGAAAGCACACTGCGCGGGGAGTCCGGGCACCTGGCTTCTGGTCTAGGCCTTGTAGCTCCCCAGAGCATCGGTGTGAATAGGCACTTGTCGATGTACATTTGGTACCTGGCTTCTTTCACTCTGCATCTCTTCCATCACTCAGCTTTTGAGATTTATCCATTTTGCTGCATGTATCAGTAATTTGTTTCTTTTTATAGCTTACTAATATTCTAACACATGGATATACCACAATTTGCTTATCCATTCACCTGCTGATGAACATTTGGATTGTTTTAGTCTGAGACCTTGTACCTCTAGGTCTCTTTCTGGTCTCTACTATGTTTCATTAATCCATATGTCTATCTTTACACCAATACCACCCTGTCTGGATTATTGTAGTTTTACAATAAATCGTGTTACAAGGTTATGTAACTCCTTCTGTTTGTTCTTTTTCAAAACTGTTTTGGCTATTTTATGTACTTTGCATTTCCTAAATTTTAGAATCATCTTGTCAATTTCTACAAAAAGCTTAATAGAATTTTTACTGGAATTTTGTTGCATCTATAGGTCAATTTGGGAGAAAATCAACACCTTAAAAATATTGAGTTTCTGATTCTTGAGTATGGTATATAACACTATTAATTTAGATCTTAATTTCTCTCACCAGTTTTTTATAGTTTTCACATATCTTAATAAACTTACCTTATTCCATGTTTTTTGATACTATTTTAAATTACATTGTGTTTTGGAATTTCATTTTCTAATTGCTTTTTACTCTATATGGAAGTATAACTGATTTGGGTATATTGAACTTGTATCAAATGACCTTGCTAAATTCATTTAGTTCCGGTAGCTTTTTGGTAGTTTTCTTGGAGTTTTCTACATACATGATTATGTCATCTGCAAATAAAGACAGTTTCCTTCTTCCTGTCCCATATAAATACCATTTTTCACCTTCCTTTATTGACTGTCCAGGACCTCTACTATAATACTGAATAGAATTGATGAGAATGGACATTGTTGACTGTGGGGGGGAGGGGGGACTTATTCATTCTCAACATCAAGCGTGAGGTCAGTTGTAGGTTTTATTTAAATGACCTCTTTCAGGCTAGGAAAGTTCCCTTATATTCCTAGTTTACAGAGGAATTGTATCATGAATCGGTGTTCAATATTGTCAAATGCTGTCTCTGTGTCTACTGAGATGATCATTTTGTTTTCTCCTTTATTTCGTTAACGTCATGTATTCCATTAACTGAATTTCAGATGTTAAACTAAACTTGTGTTCCTGGAATAAACACAGGATATTGCTCGACATGATTTGTCAGTTTTTTTGCATCTATATTTTAGAGAAAAACTAATCTTAAATTATCTTTTCTTGTAATAACTATGTCTGGTTTTAGTAAAAGGATAATGTTAGGCTCATAAAATGGGTTGGAAAGTATTCCCTCTTCCTCTAAAAAGAATTTATGTAAAATTTGTATTATTTCCTTCTTAAATGTTTGGTAGAATTCACCAGTGAAGCCATCTGGGCATTAAGATGTTTTGTTCAGTGGGGACAATTATTTTTAACTTTTTATTTTGAGATAATTTTAGACTTACTGAACGATCGCAAAAAATAGTTCAGAAAGTTCCCATAGATCCTTCACCCAGCATCTCCTAAGGTTAATATCTCACATAACCATGTACAATTATCAAAAACTTTTTAAAACTAATACTGGTATAAAAGTATTAGTTCGCATTTAGCTGCCATGCCTCTTTAGTCTCTTCTAATCTGTGACAGATCCTCAGCCCCTCCTTGCCTTTCATTAATCATGATGTTATGATTTTGATGTTTGTCTACCCCGAGAATGCCTGTGTTGAAACCCTAACTCCCAGTGGGATGAATTACGAGGTGGGGCTTCTGGCAGGTAATTAGGTCGTGAAGGTGGGGTCCTCGTGATGGGATTAGTGTCCTTATAGAAAGACACCAGAGAGCTTGCTTCCTCTCTCTCCCCCATGCAAGGAGACATAGAAAAGACAGCCTTCTGCAAAACAGGAAGCAGGCTTTCGCCAGACATCAGATCTGTGGGGCAATGATCTTGGACTCCCCAGCCTCCAATTGAATGTTTGTTGTTTCAGCCACCTGGTCTATGGTAATTTGTTATAGCAGTCTGAGCTGGTTAAGACAGATGGCCTTGAGACCTTAAAAAGTACCAGCCAGTTATTTTATAGAAATGCCCTCAGCTCGGGTTTGTGTAAGTTGTTTCATGATTAAATTGAAGCTATGCGCTATTGGGAAGAATACCTCGAAGTGAGGTGCCCTTCTTGGTACATCATTTCAGGGAGTACACGATGTCAATATGCCTTATAGGAGATGTTAACCTTTATTTCTTGGCTAAGGTGGGGTCATCCATGCTTCTCTACCCTAAAGTTTCTATCGTTTCCTTTAAATTACTATTTATTTGGAGAGAGATACTTTGAGACTCTACCCCCTTAAACTTCTTAAGTTTAATAAAACTAATTTAAAGCAGTTCATGTAGCCCACAAGAATTACTACTCTCTTTACAAAATGTCTTTTTTTTTTTTCCTTTTTCTGTTTTTAAGATTTTCTCTTTATCTCTGGATCACTGGATTTTAGCGATCTGATTATAATGTCTTAGTGGAGTGTGTGTGTCCTGCTTAGAGTTCATTGAGTTTCTTGAATCTGTGAGCTTATACTTTTTATCCTATCTGGAACAATTTTCAGGCATTATTTCTTCAAATATCCTTTGTGTTCTTTCCATATCCCTTTTCTGGGACTTGAATTACACTGCTAATAATAGCCTGTTTGTTTTATCTCGGGGGTCACTGAGGTTCTGTGCTCCCCTTTAAATATTTTTTTCTCTCTTTAGTTTGGATAGTATTATAGATTGAATTTGTCCCCTCAAAATTCCTATGGTGAAGCCCTAACCCCCAATGTGACTGTATTTGGAGATGGGGCCTTCAGGGAGGCAACGAAGGTTAAATGAGGTCATAAGGTTGAGCCCTAGTCCAATGAGATTGGTGTTCTTTAAGAAGAGGAAGAGACACCAGAGATCTCTGTGGGAACACAGAGAAGAAGGCATGTGAGGACACAATGAGAAGGCAGTCATCTATAAGCCAGGAGAGGAGATCTCACCTGAAATCAAGCCTGAAGGGACCTTGGACTTTAGCCTCCAGAACTGTGACAAAATAAACTTCCATCATTAAAGCTGCCCAGTCTGTGGTATTTTGTTATGGCAGCCCAAGTAAACCACTGCAGACAGTTTACTACTTCAAGAATGTTATCTTCTGTAATGTCTACTCTGTGTTAATCCCATTCGATGTGATATTTTTTATTTAAAATTATATTTTTAATCTATAAAAGTTCTATTTCACTGTTTTTTTCCATATCTTTCACTTCAGTATTTATTGTATCCATGTTTCCTTTTAAAGATTTGAATAGATTTATAGCTATTATAGTGTTCTTATCTGCCAGTTCCATTATCTGTCATTTCTGGGTATGTATCTATTGGCTTTCTCTCTTTTTTTCAACTCAATTTCCTGTTTCTTAACATGTCTAATTGGATCCTGGGCATTGTTGTGTGCTGGGTTTTGTTGTCTTCCTCTAAAGAGTGTTAGACTTTGTCCTGGCAAGCACCTAAGTTACTTGTGAATCTTTCAAGAATGCTTTCAAGCTTAATAAAGTCACCTTTAATTTAGGGCTAGTTAAGAACTTCTAATAAGGGATGACCCTTCTGGTGTTTACTGAATGCCTTGGGTTTTCAGTGAGATCTGTCTACCCTGGTTACAGATACCTGAGTGCTACGAGCTTGGGAAATAGTCCTACTTAGCATTTCTCTAGTCCTCCTTTTCTTGGCTTCATAGAGTTTCCCCCTCTGCATGTGCAGCTTCATATTCAGCAGCAGACTCAAGACGAACTCTATGCAGATATCTGAAGCTTTTCTCTGTGTAGTTTCCTCCTCTTTGGTGCTCTGCTCTGCAAATTACAGCAAAGTCCAACTCCCTGAACTCTGATCTCTGACCCCTCCATTCAGTGAGACTGCCATGGTCTGCCTGGCATGCTCATCCCTATTCCACAGCCCAAAAGGTACCTTCAGGCAGAAAGCAAAATGATCATTGGTCTCATCTCATTTGTTCCCCTTCTCCAACATCTTTTCCATATATTTTGTCCATATTTATGCCATGCTCCCAAAAGAAAGCACGAGTAGCTATGTTAATTTCAGACAGAGCAGACTTCAAAGCAAGGAAAGTTAACACAGATAAAGATGGGCATTATGTAACAATAGAGGAGCCAATTCTCCAAAAAGACCTAACAATCTAACTGCTAATCTTACAGAAATGGAGACAAGAAAAATTAATTTAATGGAATAATGACATAAAAAATTATGAATTATGTATGACTTAGTTTTTTCACTCACCAAGCATTGGCTCACTAAGAGAACACTCAGATGTATTCAATAATAATTAAACTCAGTCATCTTTTATACTGTGTCAACTTTCATTCATTTAAAAACTACATTTTAAGTGTAGTTTTCAGACTACATTTAAAAACTACGTTTTAACATTTTTTTTAAATTGTATCAAAACATGTTAATAGGTGATTGAGTTGACTGATAAGTTTTAAATATTCAGACATTTGGCATACAGGTTCCATTTCAACTCAAGCTCCAGGCCCTGCAAGTGTTAGGGATGGGCCTGCACTTGCCATTAGACATTCTTCTGCCTCCAGGCTGAACAGCCCCACAAAGTCTGGGCCCTGCCAGGTTCGCTGTCTACCTGCAGCCGACACGCCCCGCCCTCACTCTGCAGGAGCCGGCTCTCCTCATGGTCCCGGAGGAATCCGAGTTCCTTTATCCCTTGCTAGTGGTACTGGGATTCAGTTTCACCCCCTTGATCCCGCCGTGGATATTAGCTGCTCCAGAACCGGCTCACCTCTAGGGGCTGCCCGCATCAATGTTGCAACTACCATTATTGTCACCAGTGAAGTTGGAGGTTCACGCTGCTGCAGACACATGCACTGTCTCTGCATGACAAGGGCTACTGGCTATTCTCTAAGCCCCTGTATTAGTTCCCTGCAGCTGCTGTAACAAATTACCGCAAACTGGATGGCTTTAAAACAAAGAAATGGATTTCCTACAGTTCTGGAGGCCAGAAATCTGCAGTGATTGTCACTGGACCAAGATCAAGGTGTAGGCAGGACCATGTTCCCTCCACAGGCTCTAGGGGAAAATGTGTTCCTTGCCTCTTCCAGCTTCTCATGGCTGTCGGTATTCCTTGGCGTGGGGCTATATCATGTCAATCTCTGCCTCCTGCACATGTGGCCTCCTCCTTTTTCCTGTGTCCTCAGATCTCCCTCTGCCTGCCTCTTAAAAGGATACATGTTATTGAATTTAGGGCTCGAGCCGATAACCAAGGACAATCTCCCCATCTCAACAGCCTTAACTTAATCACCATGGCAAAAATTCTTTCCAAATAAGATAACATCCCCAGGTTCCAGGAATTAGGACCTGCTATCTTTGGGGGGGCCATTCTTCAGCCTACTGTACCCCCCATCCTTGTTCCCACCACCAGCTCAAAGTCTGGATCCAAAACCTTCCTGACCCAGTTCAAAACTTCACTCATGTTCTGTCCCAGAATTAACAATTCCCAGAATGACTGACGATGAAATCAATTATTCTCTTCAAAAGAAAAATCTACCCTGCCCACCAGACTATGGCCTTGTCTTCAGTTCCAAAAACAAAATAACAAAATAACTTAATTTTGTATAACCAAACCTTGGGACATAAATGAGTCTTATCCATGTTTATCCTGTTATAATTCTACATTATAAAAACCATTTGGGGGACACCTGGGTGGCTTAGTCGGTTAAGCATCTGCCTTTGGCTCAGGTCATAATCCCAGGGTCCTGGGATTGAGCCCGGCATCGGGCTCCTGGCTCAGTGGGGAGCCTGCTTCTCCCTCTCCTTCTGCGTGCTGCTCCCCATTTATCCTCTCTCTCTGTCGAATAAATAGATAAAATATTTTTAAAAAATAAAACCATTTGGATTTTTAAAAATTTTCTTTCTCCTGTGATGCCCTCACATGCCACTAGATATTGGTACTTTGCAGACTGGCATGAGGCTGATGCTACTGTCGCTCTTCCACACTCCTCACCCTGCCTACTCATGGGGCCTGATGCATTTGGCACTGAAGAGATGCTTGTTAACAAAATGTATCACCCAAATGGAAGAGTCTCAGGACATGGAAGATGGAAATCCCCTCTTTAAAGCCATATTCTACCATATTTGATGGTTGTAATATTACACTTAAGAGCAACAGGGTACAGGGAATGAAATGGAGCTGGGCTGTAATCCCAGCTGTCTCAGTAACTAAGGGGGTAGCCAGAGAGGCATCACTTTGCCTCCCAGGCCTGCTCTTGCTCACTGGGCAAGCTGGGATACAAACACAGATCACTTAGTGTTCTTAGGGGATTGACAGTCACCAGGTAGATGAAGGGACTATGTGCAAAACAAACACTGTTGTACAAACACTAGCCATTTTCCCCACTGATAACTTTACAGAATGGATGTCATTATCACCTTAAGATTGGTGATATTATTTTAATATAAATCATCTAATTTTTTAAATTTTTTAATTTTTTTAAAGATTTTATTTATTTAAGAGAGAGACAGAGAGCAGGGGGAGGAGCAGAGGGAGAAGGAGAGAGAGAGAGAACTTCAAGCAGACTCAACACTGAGCACAGAGCCCAACTTGAGGCTCGATCCCATGACACCAAGATCATGACCTGAGCCAAAATCAAGAGTTGGATGTTTAACCAACTGAGCCACCCAGCCGCCCCATTTTATTTTATTTTTTAAAATAAAAGAGGCTAGTGACATGCTGAGCCAAATCATACTCTGCTAGTAAAATCACATTTCAGTATCTGGCAGGGAGAAACAGGCACACTTGTCCCTTTCATTAGAGGAAGCTTCTGCTATTTCTAATCGTCTGTATATAACCTAAATGCTAAGCATATTAGAACTCTCTGTCACATGGAAAAACACAGGCTGTGAATGAGGGCCTAAAAGGACACACATTTTTTAAATTTGTTTTCTATTCACAGATCTTTTTTGGCCTACATCCCAATTGCCACATATTCACTCCAAAAATATGTACGTGATGATATAATAATAGTAGTAAAAATAACAATAGTAATTATTACTATGTTAACAACAGCTATCATTTATTGAATAGTTACTCTGAGCCAGGCACTATGATCTATAGACCCCAGGCAGCAGGGGAAGAAGATACAGTTTAACTGAATTTTTTTGAAGATAGTAACTACATTGTAGGCTGTTGGATAAGGACCCCCAAACAACTCAGAAAATAAAGTGTAACAACTCTAGAAAATAAAGGTTCTAGGTGCTTGTACTCATCGCTAAGTACACAGGATAGATTTTTCACGACGGAGCTGTGGTCTGGGGGCAAAGGTTTGTACGCAACATCTCCCTCCCCTAAAAGAAAAGGAGAGAGAAGTTTCTAGGGAAAATTTAAAATACCAAGTTCTCTACTTTCAGTCTAGTAGAAGAGATACCTCATGTTTGCTCTCTTTTCCCTTACTTGGTAAATGAAGCACTATTGTAATTAACACATTGTAAGGAAATGCTCGATAGCTAAATGAGGTTTGAAATACTAGAAAACTAAGTTACATTTTATATAGACAGCAAATCCTTACTTTGATTTCTTCCAGTATGAGTTGGTTATTAATTTGCTTACAGCCCCTATTGTATATTTTTTACAAAGAAAATCCTCACCCTGGCTCTTACATACTATTTAGAATAATTCCCAGTTATTCATTGAGAAGGTTAGGCAGATGATTGTTTTTTAATAATCTCCAGCATTTGGAGAACTTCTTAATGTTTACGAAGCACATTCCCACTCAGGCTCTAAGCTGAGCCTCATTATCAACTTCATATTACAGATGAGGATAATGAAATTTCGGGGGGTCATCGGACTTGTCCAAAGTCACACAGTTAGTAAGAATTGGAGCTAGGACTCCAACCCTTCACCCTCCCAAAGTCTCCTATGACCAAAAAAAAAAAATCATCTTACTAAGACCTGCTGGATTCAACGGGAATTTTTCCGTGACAATAGCCTAAGGAGGTACCAGAATAATGAGCATTATGAAACAGGAACATCACCAAAGGAAAGAGAAGAGGCACAGAACAATTCGGGGATTTGAAGCCTTCCACACAGGTTTGAGTCCCAGCTCTGCCACTAGTAACAGAGTCACACTGCTTGGATGTGTGTGATTTTCATCTGTTTCAGCCTTTCTGCCTCATTCAGGTGTCAGCAACACAAGGACAGATGCCCGTCATTCTCGTTCTCCAATAGAGTCCTCCGCACTCAGCCCAGCGCGCCTGGCGAATAGTAGATGCTCACAAATATCTCTTGAATATGTTTCTTGATCAAAGCAAGCTACTGCTCCCCTCTGGGCTCTGCTTACTCATTTGCAAAATGGCCTAAGCCTGTCTAAGGGCTAGTAAGCCTGAAGGTAAGAAAGAATTAATAACTTCCCTGTAAAGGGCTGTTCCCCCGCCTGCCTTTCTCGGTGGCTCACCGTCACACAGGTCCACCCCTGGGATGGAGTTTTCTGGAAGGCAGAGTGTAATACACATGGGAGTGGATGTTTGGGTGGTGCCACTCTTGCTGGGCTGTAGAGACACAGTATGACACAGAGATGAAAAATGGCATTGCTCTTAAGACCTAAAACCAACATCTCTCATTTTTAATGTTCTGCCAACGAAAATCTCAGCCTCTTGAAAGGACTGAGTGTTCCATTCATATTGCCCCACTTAGCATTTGTGTTTTTTAAAGGAATAAACATTTCTGTTTGCTGAGCAAAAGCAAAATGAGATTCAGTAAATACACAATTTATTTGATCAACATAGTTCACGCAAAGCTCTAAGCAATTGCTCAAGATAGATTTGTTATGGACAAAAAACAGCATTCAGAGCCTCCCTAGCCAGACTCCCCTCTATCTGTCCCGGCTGAAGAAGCAGCAGATTGGAATGGAAGAACCCAGACCATAGTGTCAGACCTAACGTCAATCCAGGTTCAACTATATGCAGGCACATAACCTCAGAAAATATCCCCTCTATCTTACTCAGGGTTCCTCAGAGAAACTGAACCAATAGAGTCTATGTGGAGAAAGTACGAGAGATCTATTTGAAGGCATTGGTCCCCATGACTGTGGAGGCTGGCAAGTCTGAAGTCCATAGGGCAGGCCAGCAGACTGAAAAGTCAGCTAAGAGTTGATGTTGCAGCTGAGTCTAAAGGCATTCTGGAGGCAGGATTTCTTCTTCCTTAGGGGACCTCAATCTTTTCTCATCTAGCCTTCAACTGATTGCATACGGCCTACCATATCATGAAGAGCAATCTGCTTTACTCAAAGTTGACTGATATGTTAATCACATCTTAAAATACCTTTATTACATCTAGACTGATGGTAGACCGAACAACCGGGCATGCAGCCTAGCCGGTGGACACCTCAAATTACCCCTCCCACTCTTCAAGCCTGTTCCCTCATCCACAGACGACATCCATGCAAAGGGCTTGGAAAAGTGCCTGACTTATAGCACGTACTGGACAAATGCCATGCTAAGGAACCATCCAGTTCTATAAACATCAACTGGCCCCTACCATGTGCCAGGCACTGCTGCAGTCCCTGGAGATGCAGATGTGAACAGGACCTTGCTCGCAAGGAGGTTACCATCTAGGGAGGGAAACAGAGGTGGCAGCTACCTGCTACGGATGACATGGACATCTAAAGGAGATGGACCCAACACAGCCGGGAGATTCAGGGAAGGCCTCCTGGAGAAGGTGATGCCTGAACTGAGTCTGTAAGGGGGAAAAAGACTTAGCCACATCCAGAAAAGTGGAAAAGGCATTCCAGGCGGCAATAAGAACATAGCCAAAGGCTTAGAAATCTGAAATAGCACGGCATAGGTGAGGACCTGAGCTACGAGGGTGAGCTTGAGTGGGGGGAGGGAGATGAAGCTGGAAAGGGACGTGAGGCCAGGTCATGAAGAGCCTTGGTGCCAAGTCAAGGTGTGTTCACGGTCCTGGGCTGCCACAACAAATTTACACAAACTCGGTGGCTGAAGAAAGCAGAGATGTATTCTCTCACGGCTCTGGAGGCTAGAAGTCTGGAATCAAGGTGTCAACAGGGTTGGTCCCTTCAGGAGGATCTGAGGGAGAATGAGTTCCATCATCCTCTCCTGGGAAGAAGTCAGCCCTCCCTCTGCCTCCACCTTCACTTGGTGTCCTCTCTATGTGTGTGTGTGTGTCCAAATTCCCCACTTCTAAGGACACCAGTTAGGGGACAAGGGACCACCCAACTCCAGGATGACCTCATTTTAACATGGTTATATCTGCAAAGACCCTCCTTCCAAACAAGGTCACGTTCACAGGTACTAGGGGTTAGGACTTGAACATACCTTTTGGGAGCACACAATTCAACCCATGATACAAGGTAATGAGAGATGGTACGAGTTTTAGTTAGGAAGGTTCTCCAGGCTCTGATGGGAAGAAGAGATTGAGACCAGAGGTCTCTTCCTGTAGTTCTCTTGCTGTGGTCATCAGGAAGCTCAGGGTCAAAAGTGCAATAGATGCACTGATACATCTTTTTTATTGTTGTTGGTGGGGGAGACACATGTACAGGGCATTACAGTTTACATTTCATTTATAAACAGTATTTCTAAGTGCTTCTCATTTTTTTATCCTTCTCTATCAATCGGAGTTCCTAACAGGAAACAGATGGAACACTCAAATTAGGGTAATTCAAGAAGGTGTTACTTACAATGGGACACTTACAGAGGTATGGGCTGCAGGTAGGGGAAGCACTGGGTGACTAGGGGCTAGTCCCAGCGGAGTTTATCACCCCCGCGTCCCAGCGGATGGAGCAGTCACCTGTCTAAAAAAGAGAGAGAGAGTCTTGTCAAGGTCACCTTGAGAAGAGATGATTTCCTCTGTGAAAGGACACAGCCTGGCTAGAGTGACCTCATCACGTCACCGTCCTCTCCTTCTGACCTCCTGACGGTGATCCCCATGGCCAAACCCAACAGGGATCTAGATGCAGGCCACACAGGTCCATGCCCCAGGGCAGAGAGCAGGATGGAGAAGGGTGTGGAGCGGGTCTGAGGGTTCAAGCAGGAGAAAACTTGATTTTCCCTTCATCCTGATTCATTTATTTTTCATACTTTTTATGCTTGGATTAGCTGTCTCAAACTCTTCCTTTTCAGGATAAAAGGGCAGTCACCATCAAAAGAGAACATGCAGCAGAGGCAGCATCTCCTGTTCCCTCCACCAAGGGGCTCTCTGTCCCCAGCGGTCTGCACACGGTGTGCGGCAGCCAGGTGACCCCACGCGGCCACCGAAGGCTGACCCAGCCCAGAACCAGAGGCCTTTGCATACACTCTTCTGACCGCTCATCGAGTTACATAAACTCCTGGCAGGCTCCCCATTTCCAGGGCTTTCCGAGGACATACTTGAGGCAAGAGTCATCCCGGCACAGAGTGCCTGGGACAGATGTTGCAGCCTGCCATGAGAAAGAGGCCCAGATGGAGGACTGGAGGGGGTGGAGGGAGCCCGGGGAGGGGACACAGGCTCTTCGGCTCACATGGAGAACACATCAGATCATTACGTGCCCCTGCTGAGAAGCTCGGCTTTCCCCCCTGAGCCCCAGCGTACTTCAGGAGTACATGGACGCAGGCACAGATGTCAGAACTGGAGGGGTCCGTTGAGACCACCTCGTGCAAGCCCCTTGTAATACAGATGCACAGACTCCGGGCCAGAGAGAGCAGGGTAGCCGTGCGTCGGCTAAGGGTTTGTTGAGTGCCTTCTTCCAGCCAGTGCACCCCGTGTGATGGTCACTCGCTCATCCTGCATCACAGAGATGTGGACAGTCATAGAAGGAGGTAGAAAAGGCTTCCGGACCTGGAGGCCTGGATTGTAATGTACCCACGATACCGTTGTTTCTGAAGGAAAAGGTGGTGTCCGTGCACAGGGTTTGAGTAGGGTGTGCAGCAGAGAAAAGGGGTAACTGAGGCTCTGTTTAGGAAAAGGTCAGCAGGGAAGACCTCAGCCCCCTTGTAGGCTTTCTCCCTGTTTTTATTGAACGAAATAGGAAGAAAAGCCTGTTTTCCTCAACTTCAGGGAAAATTGGATTGTCTCTTCAAATCAGTCCTCTGACAACCAGTCAACTCTAGCAATCCAACGAGACTGGACTCAGCATAGGGCCGGCCCCGGGCTTTGACCATATTGCTTTAAGATGCCGGCTCACTTCAGAGGGGCTGTCCCGTGAGGTAGCTCATGCTGTCCAGGAGGGAAGTGTATTCACCAGCGGACTTCTAGCACGGAAGGACAGTGCCTGGGTGTCACCAGCGGACTTCTAGCATGGAAGGACCTGGGTGTCACACACACCTACTTCAAGCCCTGGCTTCACCAGTGAAAACTGACTTACAGCAAGCCTCTATCTGTTATCAGTTGTCTCATCTGTGTAATGGGAGCGATTAGAATCCCGTAAGTCTATGTGGCTGGTAGCACTTGATATTATGATTAAAAATCTTTAAATGCCTTCCATATAGTAAGTACTCGATAATTGCTATTGTCAGTATTATTATAGACAGTAAGTACTCAGTCATTGTGAGTGTTAATAATAAACAGCCACCTACACTGCTCATGGGTTCACAATAGTAAAGTTATGAAGAGTTTTACTGGATAACATTATTCTAAGTCAACTTTCTTTTAAGTTTCTTTTCTGGGGTGCTTGGGTAGCTCAGTCATTAAGCATCTGCCTTAGGCTCAGGTCATGATCCCAGTGTCCTGGGATCAAGCCCCGCATCGGGCTCCCTGCTCCGCGGGAAGCCTGCTTCTCCCTCTCCCGCTCCCCCTGCTTGTGTTCTCTCTCTCGCTGTGTCTCTCTGTCAAATAAATAAGTAAAATCTTAAAAAAAAAGTTTCTTTTCTGATTCTCAAGTGAAAAAAAGGAGAAAATACAGGAAAGAACCAAAAGAATAAAATTTTTATTTTTTATTTTTTGAGACTTTTATTTTTTTATTTAAATTCCATCAGCCAAGGTATAGTACATCATTAGTTATTGATATAATGTTCAATGATTCATTAGTTGAGTATAACACCCAGTGCTCATCATATCATGTTTAAGAATAAAATTTTTAAATCCACAATCCTACAATCCACATATAACTACCCTGTGAACACATTGGTGTATTTCTCTCAATGTTGTTGTTGTTGTTTTTTCTGTATGGGTGTGTGTGGAGAGAGAGAAAGATAAGTTGTATGTAAATGAAATCATACTTTACATAGATAACCATTTTCCACAGAAAATGGTTCTATAATATTCCATCTGTGTACACACCCTAACTTACACAACTATTCTCTTATTGTTAGGCTTTGGAAATTTCCCCAATATTTTTGCTCTTATAATTCATGCTATAATGAAATTCGTTGAGTAGAAATCTTTTCTGCACCTCTCCTAATTTCTTTTGGAGAAGATTCTCTTGCCAGAATTTTTGGATCAAAGGATATAAACTTCTTTATGTCCCTAATATGTTTTGTCAAGTTCATTTCCAGTAGGGTTCCACTAAATCACCCAGCCTTCAGCAGAATATAAACAAATACCTACATTTTTTTTTTTCCATTTCATAGGTGAAAACAGCATTTTTCTGTTTTCATTGTTTTGATTACTAGTAAGCTTGATGGCTATTGTTGGATCTTTCTCTAAGAACTATACGTTCACACCCTTGACCCCATTTTCTGCTATATTTGTTAATTTTCTTATCACCATGTATGAGCTTTTTATATAATAAAAATATTTTTTTGAATGTCACTGCAGTGGCAAATAAATTTCAGAGTTTATTGTTTGCCTTTTAATTTTTAATATTTTAAATTTCATGTGGCTTGAAAATTTAATATAACATAATTAAATCTGCTCTTATATATACAACCAATTCCAACTCCACACTCTTAAACCTCACAACCTTCAAGAAAACTCAGTAGAGAGACCTTCTATATACTTAAACTAGTAGTGCCAAGCATATTATACTATCCTGTATATTGATGATTTGCTGAAACCGGACTGCTGGGTACACAGAGGTCTGTTAGACTATTTTCACTTTCTGTGCATGTCGCATGTTTTAAAATTCCCCATAATAGAAATCTAGGACATTATTTTGTAGTCTTGACTCTTCAGGCACACAAGCCTTATCTGACTTATGTTCTATTGCCTTTCAAGCTTCATGGATATAAATTCCTAATTTGTGACCTTGGACACATTTCAAAATTTCTGTAAGCCTTAACTAAGTTCTCTACTAAAAAACAAAACAAAGAAGTAAAACTATACCAAACTTGGAGGATTGTTGAAAGGAAGAAATGAAATCATGCATATCTAGCATATAATATGATGCCAGGCACACAGTAGGTGCTCAATAAAGGTTTTATTATTATTACTATGACTGCTGCTGATGCTATTATTCCAATTTCTGTAGGTCAGACTTTCTTTTGGCAAGAATCAGAAAAGTTGATCCTGGCCGATTAGGTAGCAGAGCAGTTTATTTCAAAGATACTGGGAAGTTAGGACAAGTTCCTGGAAAGCTCCAGATCAACGCCTGGAAGCCTGGCATCAGGAGAAACCTGCTTGGGCAGCTGCAGCCCCACTGAACACAAGTGGCAACTGCCCCCCTTCAGTCACCCGAACAGTGTCTCTTCTGCACCCAAGCTGGGCGCCCCGCCATCGCACCTGCCAGCCCCATGTTTCTGAACGAGCTCTGCTTCCTCTCACTGCTCCTTTAAGTGGGTCTGACCCGTGAACCCTTGAGGAGCCAGACCCATAAGGCTGAAAGTCTCCAAACTGGAGTTCAAAAAATGCTGAAAACCAGGCAGAAAACCTAACAACGTCCTGTATGGTCAGTCTCCTCCTTAACTGCCAACAGTGATCGCAACAACAGGAATCAAAGAAGGAGCTCTCTGCTCATGGGAGCGTGCTTGCCCTCTGCATAAAGAGGCTGACCCAAAGATTTCGGTGCTCTGCGGGGCAAGCAGCCCAGGCTCTCTGGGTGATGCTAACTCGTCCTCTGGTTCTTTCTAAGTCTCTTAATGTGCTGGAGCCCTGGGACAACACCGTAAAGACTGCCACCACCACCACCACACACAAATCACACAAGGGAACGACGGAAGACGGGGAATTTGTTGTAAGACAATATGCAAGCACATCATGAAGCTGTAGTTAGAAAGAGAGACTGCCTGGGTGGCTCAGATGGTTAAGCGTCTGCCTTCGGCTCAGATCGTGGTCCCAGGGTCCTGGGATCGAGCCCCGCATTGGGCTCCCTGCTCCGCAGGAAGCCTGCTTCTCCCTCTCCCACTCCCCCTGCTTGTGTTCCCTCTCTCGCTGTGTCTCTCTCTGTCAAATAAATAAATAAAATCTTTTTAAAAAATTTTTAAAAAAAGAGAGACTTAAGTATTATGTTCATTCTGCTCTCAGCCAGCATCTCAGCTGCTCAGAAATCTCGACTTCATGGAATGACCCAAACCAAACACCCAATCTTCACTCCTGGGGGATCCGAGCCATCGGTGATCTGACCAGTAGGGAGACTTCGTAGTCTTTTTTTTTTTTAATTCCTGAACATTAAAAAAAGGGGGGGGGGGAAATGTAGAAGACCCCACAGAGGAACTTCTTAATTCTAGATATACTCCTCCCTGTCCAATTTTGTTAGCACAAAGCCTATTTCCCCGTTGGTCATCAGGATTAATCACCCAAGAAAGCACCATGACCTCTTTTTTGGCCTATCCAGGGCACAGAGAAGCCTGAGAATAACCAGGTGGCAGTTCAGCTTCCTGCCAGACATGAGCAGAACCCAGAGTTGCAGGGATGAAAAGTAAAATTCCCTTAGTGGGGTCATTGAGCATATGGCTGCCTTGGGAAGTCCCATCTGGGGAGATGACTACCTTTACAATTCGAACATCACAGAGCCCGATTCCAGGCTGCCGAGCATGAAATTTGGAGTTCTGGGGTGGCCGGAGACTTTCCCTTTCAATCCTGGTTACTTTGTACCCCTGAGTCCCCTGGGGTGCATATTGCTATTAGAAAACACTCCGGACAGTCCTGCTTGGTGGGGGGAATATGGAATAAACAAACGTGTTTGACCGCGGAGCCCTTACCTACTCACCTAGGGCAGAAAAGTGTTCCAGGTGGAACACAGGTCAGGGAATCCAGATTAGAGAGCAGAATCCCATCTCACCTCGTGACCACATGGCATTGTCCTGAGAATTGGGTTAAGTAGCAGACACAAAGTGTGTGTCATGTAGTAGATACTCAGAGACCATGGAAATGTGTTCCCTCCGCACGTCCCAACCACGGTGGGCGGTGAGTAGGCAGTATGCTCATGTCGCCATTTTACAGATTGAAAAGGACAGATTACCTGTTAATGAGGACACAGCTAGGAAGTGGGAGTGGCAATGGCAGGAAATGACCTTGGCCTTCTGGCTTCAATTCCCATTAACTAGACTCACCACTTCCCCAGCCACAGAGCCTCAGTCTGCTCTTAGTCACCCCACAAGCCACCGTTTCCCAAATACTGAGTCACAGCTCCCCCTCCTCTCAGGCGGCAGGAGAATCACAACACACTCCATCACAGGATTGGCAGACCCTACCTTCTTCTGGGGCCCCTGCTGGGAATACACGAGGCCAGGGCTGCCAGGAACTGAGAGAGGAGGAAAGACGTCTGCTCCCATGGAGTGACCCGACCTGCATGAGATGGCGGGATCCATGACGCTGCCAAGGATCACATCAGAAAGATAATATTTGAAGAGTGAAAGGTTCTCCGAAATGTTAAAATCCTTCAAGTGAGTAAGAGCCTAAAGTTCTTGAGGCATGACTCATGCTGGATGAGCCAGAACGTGAGCTGTAGATAGTGGATAAAATAGGTCACGAGATAGCAGAGTGTCAGAGCTGGAAGGGATTTGGGCACTGATCTGTCCCTTTAGCAATGAAGAAATTGTGGTTCAAGGTAGAAGACTGACTTTTCTGAGATCACACAGTTAAGGGGCCACACTGGGACCTGAACCCAGGCTTTGTCACTCATGCGTTCATGCATGTGTTCATTCATTCAATATTTATTGGGCACATCCTATGCACTGAGTGGGGGAAGATTACTGAGAATGCAGCAGCAAAAAAAAACCAAGCAGGTTTTCTGTCTTCCTGAAGCTGACACTCCAGAGGGAAGGAGAGACAATTAAGCATCCAACTGTGGACAATGATGAGCAGTGCTAGGATGGGGAGGTACGGACAGCTATGGAAGCACAGTAGAGGGTGGTCTCATCCCATCCGTGGGCTCGAGAAAGGCCTCCTGGATTAAGTGATGGTCCAGCTGAGCCCTGCAGACTGAGGAGGCATTAAGCGAAAGGGGATTGGCTGGAAGGAAAGAGAATGCTCTCGGCAAGGGGGGGTCTCTACATACCAGGTCCAGTACTAGACCCTTCTTGAAGGAAATACAAGTGATACAGATGGTCTCACACTCAACAAGAACATGGAAGGGCCCCTCCATTTGCCAGGAGGAGGTGACATCCAGTCTGGATCTTAAAGGAGGAATAGGGCTTCAAGTCCAAGGCCAAGGAGATCGTGTGGGAAAAGGCATAGAACAAGAAGAGCCTACAACAGTCAATTCCTGGCATAGGTCAATTAATGTTTGTCAGATGCTAAACCCTAAGACTAATTTTAATCAGTGGAGCTCAGAGAAGCACAGAGGGGTTTCCTGGTTTCCAGCGGCTGTTAGTGACAGCGTCCCAGCTGCGGATTTTTAGCAGTCATGCTTCAGCCCACCCCAGCGCCACTGCCCACACCCACTGCTCCATTCCGTTCCATGGCCTGCACAGCCGCAATGGCCAAGGGGCTCGTGTCTAGGAACTCGTGGTGCCCCCCCAAACCTGAACACCCTAAGTGGGTGAGGAAATAGAAGTCCCAGTCTCTCAGCTAATTAATTTTACTCCGATAATAGCATCAATGGAGCAGACACACGGACGCCTAATAGAAGGACAGGAAGTCCTCATGTCCCATCCAGGTGCACAGATTGAACAAACACATTAAAGAAAGCAGTGCTCAGAATAACAGCCTCCCCAGTGCACATCGGGGTGGAGCAGTGTCCAAAGGGAACGAGGACGCCTTGCTTCTCATTTATCACGGCTCCACTGGCTTCCCCAAGGACTGAAACAAAGAGGACCGAACCGGCTCCAAAGTCTGTGGTCCTTCTAGCAGGCAGTGCCGGACAAGGGAATGGACAGACGGACTGCGGCCTGAGACATGAGGGGTTGTCTGGGCAGTTGGCATAAGAGGTGCCCTCCCTCCTCCTAGCACTGCTCAGTCTGTAGAACTCAGAGTCTGCCCAGAGCCCTGGGTGGGAATTACAGTTTGCTTCTGAATAGGATTGATCCATTCCTTTGCATAGTCACTCATGCTTCAAGCCCCATGTTGACGCCGGGGACAAGGCAAGTGACAAGGTAAGTATTGGTCACAGTCCCCATTCTCAAGTTTTTCTCAGCTCCCTCCTTCCCTTGAAGCAGAGTTTGGCGGCTTCCTGCCACATGACCCACCAACCCCGTCCTTCCCCTTGCTCACCTCAACTGAGGACTTGCCATGTACCAGGCATGGTGTCCTGTGCTGAGAGCCTCCCACTGTTTATCTTAGTTCATCTTCCCCCCACCCATCTGTGAGGTAGAAGTTACTGTCAGCCCATTTTACAGATAGGTAAACTGAGGCACACCTTTTTATTCACTGGGTAAATACTAATAGGAAACCTATTCAAGCAGCAGGATAGTCTTCTGAGGAAATGAGGAAAGAGAATGAAGGAACATTTATTGAGCATCTACATGTCAGGAGCTGTATGTTTTCCCAATGTGACCTCATGTAATCCTCCCAACAAAGCTGGCAAGTGAATTTTGATTTCTCAGTTTTTACAGGTGGGCCAGGGGTTCCACAATGAACTAAACAAATAAGTGCCCTCCCCGTGGAACTGACACCTCTTGTCACGGAGAAAAACAATCCATCCATCAGGCAATTCCTTAATTAGACCAGAGTGAGCACAGAGAAGAAGTATGCAGGAGATGGGGACAGAGAGTGGAAAGGGTGTAGTCTGGGAAGGCTTTTCCCAGGAGGTGACACTTGAGCTCAGACCTGAATGAAGTGAGACGGCAAGTCGTTTAGTGTCTAGATGGAGAACAGTCCTGGCCAGGACACTTGCTGTTACATTTCCAGCTCCCACACATGGGGCCTTCATAACCCAACCCCCTCGGGGATCTATTCTAGAGCAGGATTGGCACTTGAGTTATTCTCAGGCCCAGTCTCCCTGCTTCGGGCTGCTTAAGACAGATTGTTTTCTGGGAGAACTTTTAGACAATCCGCAGTGTGTGCCATGGTCAGTCTGGGGATGTGTGGAGGTAGGCTGCAGTATTTGGTGGCAGGAGCTCCAAATATCTTCAGCACCTGACTTCTTAGGGTCCCTGAGAGCCAAGTGGTTATCCAGCCACCTGCAGAACCCTCTCCAGGACCCAGGAAACTATCTCCCCCAGCCATTTCACTGAGGTCTTTGAACAGAATGAGATACATTCTACAAAGCCCATGATGTCCCTTCTCATCTTACCAGCCTGCAGCGTGGGGTGGATACTCCTGGAGGTCAGGGTCCACATCTTATTTATTTCTGCACGCCCCCCATGCCCAGCTCTGGCCCTGGCATCTAGCAAGTGTCTAATTCAATCTGTTGAATAGAATTGGAAATGCACCCTGATATGAACCAAAATTTGCCTCTCTGAAACCTGTCCTTTTTAGTATGTTGAGGACCATATAACAAAATTCTTCTTCCACACATCAGCTCTTCGGGGAAAAAGAACAGGGTTAGGATGGAAATTAAATATTTATTGAGCACTTAACTAAGCATCAGGCCTACATGGTTTCCAAGTGTGGCTTCACTGAATCCTCCCGACAACTCTGTGAAGTGGTTGTTGTTTTCCTTTTCACAGATGTGGAAATAAATGTCGGAAGCCCCTAGTCATAGTTCTGGCCCCACCATTTACGAGCTGTGTGCCTTTGTGGACGCTTCTAATCTCTCTTTTCAGTTCATCCTTCTGCCTGCCTCCCAGGGGTTTGAAGACAGCAACTGTATCCCTCTGAGTCTTTCCTTTCTCATCCCCAGGCTAAACATCACCAGTTACTGTCAGCATCCCTGCTGGTGCTGTGGCCAAGAGCACAGACTCTGGTATGAGAATGACCAGGATTTGTCCCCGACTATGACACCTTGTGCCCAGGGGATGTAGCCTCCCTGAATGTTGGTTTCCATCTGTGTGACGCAGGAATCCTCACAGAACTGGCCCACAGAGTTGTTGCAGATGAAATAGGATAATAAACGCCAGCCACGTTTCAGCTGAACTCGTGCCGGTTTTGCTAGTGTCCCAACTCACATTCTATGATAGTCGGAACTGGACATGATCTCTGTTTTCCGGGGAACATCATCATCTGCCCTGCCAGCCCAGATCCTGTCTCTTGCAGAGCGGGGGCATGGGGGGGGGGGGTGGCGTGCAGTAAGGACCTGGAGCGTGTGAACAGGACCAAGGTCATACCACTTCCAGAAACCCATGCAAGCTGCGCAGCTGGAGAACTTAAGAACCGATGATAAATAAACTATTTACTCAGAGTGAAGGAAGGAAGGTCATCATCTGATCTAAGCACGGGGAGTTTCATTACACTGACTGTTTCAGAGAGACCATCAGGAGCACCTTCTCCATCCTGGGAGGATGAGTGGCTACAACCCCCAGGAACAGATCACCATCTAGCATACTTTCTTAAAGTCCCAGAGACACGGTTTTTTCACATAAATATTTCTAAAATCGGATTTCAACAGCCAGTCTGCCCACAGGAGAAGAGAGGAAACCCTATGTGAAAGGTTTTTGTGGGCCATGCCCGCAAGTGGCATGTGAAATGTCCACCTGGCCTAGTGGCTATGCCTCCTAGTAAGAAAGGCCGAGAAATCCAGGATAGCTTGTGCCCGTGAGTAAAAGGAAGCAGATTTGTCAAACAAGGAGTCGCGGGCACCAAAATGTCTTGCTCTTTACCCAGGGAGATAACATGTTGATCATGCAGAACAATTGAGCACCCACTCCCTTTACTTCAGCCTCTCCCTGCGAACCGGCTTCTGGCTACGCCTCCCCATTACCAAAATCCTATTTAAGTGTTTTTCCTAAGCAATAAAGAAATCTCCCTTTAAAAAAAATATCAATTCTACTGTCAACCCTAAAACTCATAAATACTTGCTATTATTTTGTGTATGTTTTGTCCCCTTACATAGAAAAAAAAAATATTTAAAGAAATCACCCATAATCCTGTATCAATTTTAATGTGTTTCTTTCTTCTATATTTCCAAATGCTCAAATCTTGTACTGCCTTGAAGGTCTTCTTTAAATGATCTACCTTCCTTGAACCTGAGACTCAGAGAGGTTAAGTAACTTGACTGAGTTCACACAGCTAGGGAACAGTAGAGTCAGGTTTCTATCCATGATCTAACCCCAGAGCCAAGGCCTTTGCCAATGCATGATCTTGACCCTCAATATTCCTTGTAATTGTCCCTGGCCTTCTATTCACCCCTGTCTGCTGGATGGTAATCATCTGCATCTAAAGTATACCGTGACCCATCCATGACATACCTGATCTCTCTGACTAGAGCATCAGCTCCCACCAACAGGAGCTATATTTGATTCCGCTTTGCAACTACAAGGCCTGGCCCATAGCAGCTGTTTAATTGTCTACCCCCCAAAGAAGCAAACATTTATCAGGCAGTCATATTGAAAGCTACCTAAAAGGTGTCTGTCCAATTCACAGCCCCTGTTCCTATTTCACACAGTTACCAAAGTGCAGACTTTGGGGCCTACCAGATGCAAATTCAGTTTTGCCTCCACTGCTGTGTGACTTTGGACATGTTACTGAACTTCTTTTGAAACCCAAGTGAGTGAAACCCGAGTGAGTGAATGCACCACACATTCGATGTACAGTATTGCTTAGATTATTGTTAATATTATTACCATTATTATTGTTATTTACTGTCCAACTCTTCTAATTTACCATAGAGAGAAAAGAACAAAACATGTCAGGTCTGGCAACAAAAAAGAGGTGGGATTTTGAGTGGCTTCTTGTGACCCTCAGAGAGCAGATTGGAGTAAGTACTCTTTGGGGGAATTCTTGACCCTTCTAAAATCCCATTAAACCTAAACACACATCTGTTAGCACACGCCAAGCATGCAGCGTCTGCTTTCACCCAGCGTTGAGTAGTACAAGGAGGAATATTATACCCAGTAACTCATATGGAACTATTTATCCCCAATCACTTTGTGCTTTTCCTTAAACTTTTCCATAGTCTTTGGTTTCAAAGGCCATTTTAGAACAACTAAATTTCCTTGCAAAGTAGGTCTCCCCCTGCCGTTCCCGTCCCCCCCCCACCCCCCAAATAAGAGAGATTGTTTTAGGAAAATTTCTTTGGGGCATAGAGGCCTTTAGTTTCCTAACTTGCTTTCTCCTGTTCTCCTTTTTCCTTTTAAATAACAATGGCCCAGGAAAATAAGATTCATTAAGTTAAGAATGATGAGGAGGGAACAGGACTGAGTTGAAAGGAGTTTGTGGCTTACTGCTTAGCAGGGAACTCACAAGGCTCTTTCAGGGGGATCTTACAAGATCAGAGGAACTAAGAGATCCTATACTTCTGCTTCCTCATTTGGAGGTGGGAAAACTGAGGCCCAAGAGAGGAAAATTACTTCTCCAAAGTGACACAGCAAGTCAGCCAGAGAACTGAACTTGAACTCAGGTTTCCTAAATCCCAGCCAAGTCAGGCCAACACTTCCAGAAAGCAGAGCCTGAGGCAGGGATTACAGCGCTGATGTTTTACTTGGAAGATGCAAGCCCAGGCAGTGAGAGTGAAGAGAAGAGGAAGCGAGGCCAGGAAAGGTGGGAGGCGCTTGAGGGGGGGCGCCGAATGCCGTGAGAAGCACCCCAGTGCTTGCACCTGTTGCAGAGACAGGCTGGTTTACTCAGCACTCAGGACTTCTCATGAGCTGCAAGCTGAAACTGCATCTCCAGCTTGGGGATCTAGAAACTGCCTCATCTCTGACCAATCAGATGGTGAGTTGGCAAATAAAGAACCCAGTTTCCTCACCCCTAGTTAGGATAACTGTAGGGATACACACTGCACTGACTCCCAAATTGGGTGACCAGTGCATCTGGATTTGCCGGGGACAGACCCCTTGATCCCAGGTAAGCTGGGTCAACTGGTCCCCCTACCCCAGAGGACCCCAGTGTGACTGAGCTCCAGCTGTTCACCATAACTTGTTACTGGTTTCCTTCCCTTGCTTGTCTCACTTCCCTATGGGCATTGCAAAGGACCATCACTCATTTAGCTACTTGCCTTCCAGTCTCTGTCTCGGGGTCTGCTTCTGGGGAATGCAAGTGCCTGGCAAGGAGAGTGCTCTCGATAAATGTGGTGAGTAATCATATTAAAATGACATAACAAAGCCTTCTCCCTCTTCCTTCCAGTTGCTTTGGGGACTTGAACAAAGTCGTCATGAAACCCTCAGCCTGCTCCCCAGGCACCCTGTAAGTCAGCCGTCTAAACTGGTTTTGCCCACTCCAGGCAGCCGAACAGTGACTGTGCTAGTCAGCCAGGGTCCACCTGGCCCAGATGTATATATATCAATGTCTGCACAGCTGCTCCAACTGGAGACTTTTGTGACCCAAAAGAATTAATCAAAAATGACTAAAACGACAGAGAACAGAATACTATACATGAGTTGTCATCCAGTTAATTTAAGTCCTATTTGTATGATCTGCAATCCACTTACCTTCAGCCTAAATATGGGGGAGGGGGGTGTTGCTGTTCAAAATGCTGGCTCCGGAATCCCATCACAGACTCCCCTAACTGAGTGCTTCCCACCCCATCCCCTGCATGCATAACAGTCTCTCCAAGAAATTCTCAGGCACATGAAACTTTGAGAGCCGTTGCCCTAAACAAACAACAGAGACTTGGCTTCTCTGTGAGGAACCAGTAAGAGTTTCCCTCCACTCTCAGTGTGACCCAGGTGGATTTCTTCCCTCCTCTGCCCAGCTTCTGCACTTCCCCTTCAGAGAGCCCCCTCCTGCTTTTGTCCTACTGGTTGGGACTGACACGGTCACTTTTGAGGGGGTCTGTGTTCTCAGTCTCTACTTCAGAACTTGTTCTAAAAGTACAAGGCGCCATCCAGCATGGTGACCACAGTCAACGGCTCCGGCTAATGATGGATGTGCCCAGCTAGCACTTGGCCAGTCTTCCCTGATCTGGGCCTCTGTACCTACCTGGCCCCAGGGGCACAGGGGGTCAGGACACGGTGCACTGTGCCTGAGCTGCCATCATCAAAGATTGTTTTGTTCCACTCCCTTTGTTGGTCAAAGAATTTCATCTCTGGGACCCCAGATGGAAGTGGATTTTCCCCATAGGGTAGAAGCCGTTCTATGTACTTGGTTATGGCAGCACTCGCAAACTAGAAAGCAAACGAGAAAGAAACGCATCCGCCTTGGTTTCTCCCATAACCCAGCACCTGGAACAGTTCCTGCCACATAGTAGGTCCCTCATACATAACTGTTTTACCAACACTCTGAAAATACAAACTACAGTACTCCTAGCTCCCCCCGAATGGACCTGCTCTTTCATACGTCTGAGGCTTCACATATGCTGTTCCTCAGCCTAAAACTCCCCTTCCCCATCCAGCCAAAGAAATCCTACTTTTCCTTCAAAACTCAGTTCTGACTCATATTCTCCGAGGATATCCCTGACCCCGCTGGGCTGAATGGATCATCACTGTCTTCTCTGTGCTATCCTGAACTTTGTACCCTTGCTTCTACATCATTGTAACTGCGAGGCTAGGAGTCTGACTTCAGAAACCATATTCAACTCTGATCGCTGCCATCTAGCACTGGGCCTGGAGCAGAAGGGTTGATTCATCTTGAAACCACCACTCTGAATCTGGATGATCTAGCTGCAAAGCAGACAGTCCCCCAACCCCCGTCCGTAAGTGACTTACTGCCTCATAGGGGACAGATCCATAAACACACATATCTGGCACATACTAGTGTTGAAATAACTTTCTAGGCCCAAGAAGGAGCTGCTCCTACCAAGGGTGCCATGCCAGCAAACCGAAACTTAGATGCCTTTCGTATCCCTGTAAATGCTCAGCTGGACCAAAAACAGAAACACAGTCTATCCACTCAGCCAGCTCCAAACGCCAAGCCAGCTCTGGTCTCTGTACTTACCTCCTGTTCCTTCTCACCCCAAACCAGGTTGACTATGTGGACCCAGCCAATCAGTATTTCCCACTTCTCTCTTCTTTGTTCTTCATTCTTTACCCTCTGAGAGCTTTCTACCTTCTGCCCCATTTTGCAGTTCTCCAAATGGAGCTGGTCGGCTTCATGAAGCATTAAATCGAATTTGTATCACCTAAATTGTCATCTTTAATCGTTTTTTAACACTAGCTACTCAACAAATATTTATTGGATTGAAATTAATTTGCCAAATGGTCACCACCACCAAATCCGCATGTTATTTTGCCTGCTTAGAATGTTCACCTCTGTCCTCACCTTCCCAACAAACCGCCCCCATTTTTAAAAGCAAAACTTAAATCCTCACTCTTCCACAGTTCCCTACCTGGCTATTCCAGAGCTTCCTGAGCTCCTCGAGTGACTGCAAAATATGACTCACTGTAAGAAGCAAGAACTCAGCCCAGACATGAGCCTCGCTGGGCACACCTCCTTCATCCTGGAAACATTTCTTGACTCTGAAGCCAGCAAGAGCCAGGTCTGTCCCTCCCCTGCACTGACTCCACCTGGGAGGACCTCTCTCCAACCAGGGCTGGATATAAAGCCAGCCTGTCTATTCCCAGCCTGCATTTTTGCCTTAAGGAACAAAATCTGCATGTAAAGAAAACACTGACAGGAACCATCTGCCCTCCCCAAAAGCTTGAAAGAAGCTGCATGTGGACTCCCTAATCCTTCCTCTCTCCCCTCCCCAGGAATGAATTTCATTTAGAGGAAAAATTAGGGGGGCTGTGAGGGAGAGGTAGGCCAGACACATCTGGACAGCTTTTCTTTGTAAATTCAGAAGACTGCAGAGAATCACTTTCTCCCCTTGACAAAGGAAATGGCCCATGGTCAGGAATTGATGACTTGCAAATCTCATGCAGGAGAAGAGGTTATTGTGCTTCAGAGGTCTTTGGGGCTTAGGGGGGGAAAAAAAGAGCAAATAATTTAAACAGGGCAGCTGTTTATGGGACCAGAAACCCCAGCACCAGCACCAGTCAGCAGAGATTGAAATTCTGGATGCTTGGCATTCAATGCCAGGCTGGGTCCCGATGATGCATTCCCCGATCCACTCATTCAGTTATTTAGCAAAAATATCTTTAGATGTGCTTAAGATTCTTTACCGGGCAGTGTGCTTGGTGCTAGGGAAATAGCCGTGGGCTTAGATTCATCTTCATCTCCAACAACCTCACGGGAAACAGTCACATAAACAATAACATACAGACCAACAGTCACAAGCAATCATCTGGAAACAAGGATGGATTGGGTGTTAAGTATTATAAATGAGGTATTTGAAAAAAAAAAAAACTGTTCACTTGACTAGTACCTTGACTTTGGGGGAGGGGGTGGTAGGAGACAAAGCTTTGGAGAAGAGGGCACAAAGCTGGATCCCGAATATTATCTGTTCTGCCTATAAGAAAAAAAAACCTCTAAGAAAGTAGGAAAGCTGAGCAGTGTGAAAGTCAGTGACACATTTGGGGAAAGGGGGCAGATGTGTGACCTAAGCTCAGGAAATGATGGGAAGCATCAGGGGAGAAAGCTGTAGAGGAAAGCAAGGGCCAATTCTTGGAAGACCGGCCACCCAACAGTATCATCCATCAGCACTGTGCGACCTTTTCCGTGAAAGTTTTCCAAATGATAGGCAGGCATATAGATGGATGGATGGGCTTACAGGGAAGCCAAGGGAAGAACCAAAGTCCAAAGCAGCCTCTTATGAACATAAAATTTATTTGAAATTTCATCTTTTCTGCCTTAAAAAAAATTGTGTGCATTTTACATTCTCCTTCATAATATAATTTTGGCTTTACTATTTTTTTTTTTTAAGTTATTTTTCCCAACTCTTTAAGTGGAATGAACACCCAGCAGATGACCTTAAGTCTTTGAACATATAGCCATGGGTAGCCCTCCTGGGAGTAAAGAAATGCCAGTCTGAGGAGCAGAGCTTGTTGGAGGTGGAGACCCAATCAAAGTTTTAATCAGAAGACAAAGGAACAACATGATGAAGGCTTCACTCCCACCTCCACCCTCCTCAATCCCAGAGAGCCTCCTTCCCCACAGAGCAAGAAAATGCAGGTAAAGGACACAGTTCCTCTTATGCAAGTGGGCACAAATCCAGAGCTAACACAATGAGGTCACCCATCCACGGCGCAATTCACAGTTCCGTTCTTCTGCCAGGACCACAACTAACCAGGGGTCTTCTCCAGTGAGGTGACCCAACACTTCATATTCCAGTGCATCTCAGTCCTTCATGGTCCTGTTCCTGAAGGGTCTAACAGTGTTTTGTAAACCTTTCCACTGGAACATAGTAATATGACAAGACCAGGGGAATCGGCTTCATAGTCCTCACTGTCCTTACCGTGTAGCCAGAACAATTTCTCCTCAATGGTGGAAATCAAGCACACAAGCCAAACTTTCTTCCTTTGTTTACCTCATGGTTGCAGGTGTCCAGAGTGGCCAGGGAGCCCCCACAGCTAACTTTACTCTGGCAAATGAAAAAATTAAGTGGGGATGAGCTAGGAAGCACCTGCCTATACTTTTCAAGTCTTTGATGGTTGTGAGAGCGTCTCCAGCTCTCCTCGGAAATGTAGTATTGCTTTTGATTTGTTTTTGTTTTTGTTTTTGTGTGAGTGGTGAATATTAATGACTTCTGTGTGATCCTTTCTTCCCATAGTAGGCCTTACTATGGGTCAGGAAGCTGTTTGCAATTTCCATCAGTTACCGAAGTTATCCATCCCAGCTAGGCATCCAGACCAGAGTAATAATGACAAGGAGTTTTAGTGCCCCGTTGTCCTCCTATGAAGGGTACTCGAGCGAGATCTCTATTATCTGACCTACAGAAGTCCTTCCCCCAAGTTCCCCCCACCCTGTTTTAAAAGGTGAAACATGGTGCAGTTCAGAATTCCTAGCTCTAGCTTAGAGCCAGTACCAAATAGAACTCCAAGAGGTTCGCCACTTCTCTTTCCTTGGGGTACAATTGCTAGGTCTAAAAATGGCAGCAGGTTCCTTTGGGGTAGACTGAGAAGATATTCACAGGGATGCTATAGTGTGTATGGAGCAAGGTCCGTTTTCAAGGGGTCCAGGCCTTCTCTCCACCCGAGAATTCAGGGGCTGAGCCAAGGGTAAGATTGGAGAGGAATGATGGGCAATGTCCGGGCTCAAGGCAGTCATTGCTTCACCCTTGGCTATGTTACAATCTGGCTGGGGAGACCGAAATTATACGTGGAAATGTTCAATGTCTAATTGCATCATGATACATCATGATATGAATACAGGGTACTGTGACAATGTGAAGTAGGGGACTCTGCCCTAGACCAGTTAAGAAAGCTTCCAAGGAAATGACATTGAAGCTAAAAATGTGAAGGATAAACAGCCATACTCTCAGGGTGGGAAAGGCATGACATTACAGTCCTAATTTTGCTCCAATTTTATTTTAAAAGTTAGATGCATATATATATATATATAATTGGAGTATCCCTCTACTCGGTTTGGGGCACATCATTTATATTCCAGGAACTGACCAGGGTACAATGTGATCGTTTCTATGCAATATGTACATATAGGTACATGGAAAAATGTCTGGTACGGTATGTAATAAAGTGTTAATGTTGGATATCTCTGCAAGGTGGAGTTATAAGTGAGTTTTTTCCCCTTAGAAATAGTTCTCTCTAGGATTCTTTTCCACACACACACACACACATACACAAAAGCAGTTACTACTTTTGCAATAAGAAAAAAAAGTGACTCATTAGTTTTCATGAAGAGAGAGAAGGCTGTGCATTTGACCTCTTGACTCTCACCTCCAGCAGGGTCTCACCGTACAACAGTCTCTGCATCCTGCCTGTCGCCATGGACTTCCAGAACTGAGACCTAAAGGCTGAGGAGCAGAGAGTGGTGCCAGTATGGCCCAGGGCTGCCGCATTCAGGACCCAGTGCTGAGCCAAGGCTGGGGTTCTGACACCAGGCAGACTCTTAGTGTTCTTTCTGGTACATCTGGCCCCGGCTGCTGCCTGGACAGCATGCATCATGAGGCCAAGTATCCCTGGGAGGGCTCGGCCACCAGATGCAACTCCAGCCTTCACCTGCTGTTAGTCAACACTGCTCTGGCCTCAAACAGAACAAATGCTTGAGCCAATGGCCTCACCACCTCTGCTCTGAGGGCCATCAAGACATCTTGAATTCTTTCCCTAATGTTTTGGGTTTGTCAAAACTCTCAGTCATGCTTGGCTGATTAATTCTAAATGCATGAGGCTTAAAAAGAAGCAGGGGGGAAGCAAATGGGATCCTTATGTTTTTGATTCATTCACACCTAATTCAGCCAGATGTGAGGGAAGGGCAGGGGGAGGGGTACCAGATGCTCTGCACTTGATCATGGAGCATCCCATCAAGACGAGAGGTGACGGGGACTGGGTGCCAATAGGGAGCCAGAAAACCAGGATTCTTGTCGCGTCTTTACTAAGTGCCTTCTCTGTGCCAAGCCCTCTGCTGGGCACTAGAGACACAAAGATGAGCCCGACAGGGTCCTGCCCCCAAAGGATTCAAAGTGCAATGTCAGAGATAAATAGATAAGCAACTAACTCCCCTAAAGAGTGTCAGGGATGTACAGGGTATCCTGGGGCATCAAGAAAACAGAAGTCAGTTCTGCCCAGAGTATAAAGAAAGGCTCCGCAGATAGTAATAATGCTCATGCTCCCCATTTATTGAGTTCTTGTCGTGCATGTTAGTTTCACCGGGCCGCCTTAGCAAATTGCCACAAATCGAGTAGCTCGATGCAACAGAAATGTGTTCCCTCACAGTTCAGGGTGCCAGAAATGAAGGTGTGGGTTCTGCCTGCAGGCTCTGAGCCAGAATCTGTTCCATGCCCCTTTCCTTGCTTCTGGTGGCACCCAGCAATCCATGACGTTCCTATCCTGGAGCTGTATCCCTCCGATCTCTGCCTCCGCCTTCACATGGCCCCCTCATCTGTGTCTGTGTGTCTCTCCTTCCCGTAAGGGTACCAGGCATTGGGTTTAGGACACGCCCTACATGTCAAGGTCCTATTCCCAAATCCATGTAAACTCACAGTACTGGGAGGTTAGGACTTGAACCTAATTTTTGGAGGACAAATTAACACAGTACCCCCTGTTTCAGCCCCTTCCATACATGATACATGATACGATGTAATTCTTACAACAGCCCGAGGAGGTAGGTACTCTCACTAGCCCTGTTTTATAGATGAGGAAGCAGAGACTGAAAAAGGCACACAGCTCACCACAGGTCACAGAGCCGGTAAGGTGAAAAGCTTGCTTTGAACACAGATCAGACAGACTCCAAAGCCCTGTTCTTAGCCAGCAGGTTACTCCCGGGAGCTGATTCTTGAATGGTGGGTAGCTGGTTACCAGGCATAGGACGAAGTACCAGGGAGTTACTCATTTCAAGGAGAAGTTGCTGCTGGGACAAAGGCATGGAGGAGGGAGCCCTTGTCTTAAGTCGGTCACTGATTCACTGTGAGATTTAGGGCAAGCCGCCCTTCCTCTCAGACTGAGACGCTCTTCCTGCCTCCTGTCCTTTGCACACCACTGCTGCAGCCATGTTAACGCACCTGGAAAGATTCGGCTGCATCCCAGGCTCTAGAAGCTATCCCGTCCCTCACCTCGGGGACACCCCACGCTAAATCAGCCTGCCTCCTAATTCCACGCCAGCTGTGTGCCCCTGCACGGCTGACTCTTCCTCGTAATAACGACAAGTAAGATGTCATGAGAAGCTTCTATACACCAGGACTATGCTAAGCGCTCTACATGCGTTGTCTTATTGAATGCTCACAAGGAATCTTAAACGCATGCTGTTAAGTGAGAGAAGCCAGTCTGAAAAGCCTTCATACTGTGTGATCCCAGCTATAAGACAGTCTGGAAAAGGCAAAAGTATAGAGACAATAAAGAGATCAGTGATTGCCAGGGGTTGAGGGGGAGGGAAGAATGAACTGGAGAAGCACAGGGGATTTTTAGGTCAGTGAAGTTATTCTGTCTGATATAATAATGGTGGGCACATGACGATTGTCAAAACTTACAAAAGCCATAGAACTATATAACACAAGGTGTGAACTCGGAGGTCAGCCATGGACTTTAGTTACTATTCATGCACCATTATTGGTTTATCAATTGTAACAAATGTACCACATCAGTCAAGCTGTTAATAATACAGAAAATTGTGTTCGTGGTAAGGGGGTAAACAGGGGAGTGCTGTCTGTCTTCCTGCTCAAGTTCTCTGTAACCTAAAACTGCCATAACAAAGTCTATAATTAATGAATTAGGTAGGAAAGCAATATCTTCGCTCCTACCCACTTGTCCACAGCCGGCCTGGGAGCATAGTGAGAACGTCCGCTAAGCAATGGAGGGACTGGAAATCCATCAGGAAAAGACTATAGGTGGCTGGCTGTTCCCCATTACTCCTCCCCATGGATCCTAAGGTGTATCCTCGCCAGTTTCGTCTGTTTCCAGGAACTAGTAGATGAGTATTTGTCTGTTCCTCGTCTCCGGCACTGGCCCCGTGCTGGAAGCCAGGCACACACATCTACATAAGCCACAGTCTGGATGCCCAGTGTGCTCACATCACGGCAAGGGCCTCAGATGCTCAGGCTTCCAAACGTGGGGCCAGATGCACGTGGGGTAATAGAGAAGTAAACAGCCTGAGCTCAAAGTCAAAAGAGACCCCTCCTTCAGGCACACAAGTCAGGGGAGAGAATTTGAAAGGGAAGGGGGATTCTTGGTTGGGGACAAGTGCCTGATGTGAGCAGGGATGCAGTTTCTGCAGCCTGGGTGTTGCCTGCAGGGCCCCTTAGAGAGCCAAGGCTGTGAGGCTCTGCTCTGACCCCCTCTTCCCCCACCCCCGATTCTCCTGGAGCCAAGACAATGGACTGCAGGCACCCAGAGCCCCCCTGCCCTCACCTCCCTGCTCCCCCTTTCCCTAGCCTACTCTTCCTAGAGCACAGCTTACCACTTCTCACTTGGAGGAAGCAGGGGCAACATCGAGGGGAGACATGGCTCTTGGCTCTCACTCTAATTGGATCACATGCCAGGCCCCCCTAGATAGAACCCCTCTCACCCCCAATACGCAGCCCTGTGGGCTCCTGCATTGTCCCAGCCCCATGGTTCATACTCACACCTCTCCAGCTTCTTCCCCTCCCTGGCCACTGGGCGCTCTCGCGCTTGGCTGATGGACTGACCATGGAAGAAGTAGAAAAGCCTGCCTACCCCCCCGCCCCCACAGTGGTCAGTGTCTCCCGGCTGCTTCAGACACTGTGCGTGACTCTAGAGGCTAGGTCCAGGTGCTGGCTCAGCCGTCGCTCTGGCCTCCTTCCCTCTACCCCCACCCCCAAGAGTGCCCACGTGTTCTTGCCACACCAACCAACTGGGCCCTGTTCCCTAGATGCGGCTCACCCTCACATCCCTCTGGGCCTTCCCTCTCGCCCTTTCCTCTGCAGGGAATGCCTTTCTTCACCTTTGGGCCCCTACTTATCCGTGAAGGCTCAGCTTCAATGTTCTCTCTTCTACAAATCCCCACCCCGCCCCCGTGCTCCCAAAGTGGCTCACCCTCGATTCTGGGTTTCTGAAGATCTTCCTTCTCACGTAAAGCACTTTGCCTCACATCCGTTTCCATTCCTATCTCCCCCAAATAGACTCGTTACTTCATTTCTATCTCCCCAGCATGGAGCAGAGTAACCGGCACAGAGTAGGTGCTCAGTACGGTTCCTGGCATGGGTGCGTGGGCAGGAGGGAGTTAAATGTGATTGCTGGCCCAGAGTATGGACTCCGTTAGAGCAGATGGAAGCCATTTGGGAAATGCAGCCCTTCCTCCCCAGCTCCAACCCTCTCCTGCCTGGGCTCCACCTCCCCAGTGTCTTGTCTGAGGCTAAAAGCCTCCACATGGGCCATAATGCCCGCCTTCAAGCAGGTGTGGTGGTTTCTTTCCTAGAAACCAAGGCACCTTCTCTGAGCTCTTCTGATGTTCCCCACAGCCGATCGGATTTCTAGCATTGACCACCTTTGGGCTCATGCAGCCATTTAGCTTATGAATTCCTGGAGACTGCCTTCTCTCCAACAGAGATGGAAAATGGAACGTTCATTCATCAGCAGCCAACATCAGGGAGCCCTGGGCCTGGCTGGGACACAGAGAGGAATCAGGCCCGAGCTCTACCCTCAAGGAGTTCGAGCTTGGTTGGCAGACCAGTGAGTCCCTGTGCATAATGCAATGTGCTTCAGGGTGAAAAAGAAGAACTCCAAGAGCAGGAAGCACAGAAGGGTGGGTGATGTGTGAGGACAAAAGAGAGGACGTGGACTCCGGCTCAGAGTGTTTCAGGAAGGCTTCCTGGCAGAGGCAATACCTAAGCTGAGTTTTAAGCATGTACAAACACAGAACCTTAGGCAATTTCAGATCCAGACCCCTGGGGTGTCGGGAGCATCCCCAGGGCAGTGTCAGGAAAGGGGATGAGATGCTGTCATCTAGAGCCCCCCAGAACCTGCCATGGCCCTAGGCAGGAGAGGCCCATGGCCGGAAATTATCCAACAGTTGCCTGGGCATCTGCTGTTCCAGCTGGTGCAGCCGAGGGCCCACAGCTCAGGATTCAAAGACCTCTCGTTCTTGGTCACATCTCGCACTCTCAGAGCTTTTTCCAAAAGCCAGACCACAGAGGCCTTGCCAGATAGACCACGTGTCTTAGAATCAACATAGGCAGGGTGGCCAATCCAATGGGTTTCAATTCATTTCTGACCTTGGGCAAGCCACTTAACTTGTTTCCTGATCCATTAAAAGAAGGCAATACTTATATCTCCTTATGGTTGTCAAGGGGATGACATGAGATCAAGGATGGAAATCCCACCTTTCAAGCCTCTTTTGCTCCCTTGATCACACCATGCTCCTCTCTGCCTTCTGTATGTCTTCCCTTAGCTGAAGGTCCTACCCCAACTTGCCTGGATAGCACCTACTCGTCTCCCAGGCCTTCCCCTGAAGTCACTCTTCAGAAGAGCTTTCCTAACACCTCAGACCCAAATCCCTTACATCATAAAGGTTTATGGAACCTGGAATTTCTCCTATATCATATTCAATGAACTCGAACATTGAATAGGGGACAACATCTTTGCCAGCCAACTGTCAGGACTTTTCTCTCTCGTTCAAGGCCTTATTCCCAGCTCACCCACACTGTCTGACACACGACAGGTGCTCAGTAAGCATCTATTGCATGGATACATAAATAAGCAAATAAATAAATGGGAAATCAATGTTGGATGGGTATTACTAATGCTATATTCTCAGTCCACCACTTACCAGCTATGTGACTCAGTTGCCTCTTCTGTAAAATGGGAAAAATGAGTACCCAAAATGACCCTGCAAAATAGCTATTAACCTAACGTCGATAAAATCCTTGTCTCGGAGTAGTGTTACGAACAAGACAACAGGCCCAAAATGAAGTCACTTATGCTAAGCGCCATGTCACCAAACTGAGACTTAATTACAGTTTTGGCTCTCCCAGAAATGGAATCTGAAGCCAGTCAATCAGGAATCACCCGATCAGCAACTAATTAGGTAATCCTCCTGATAGATCCCAGCGGGCCCCTAAAGGAAAGCATCCCGTAACGACCAGTCTGCTTTTTGCCTTGTGTAACTTCTTTGTTCCTGTTCCTTTCTGCCTACAAAAGTCTTCCCTTTTGTACAGCTCCTCAGAGCCTCTTTCCACCTGCTAGATTGGATGCTGCCTGATTCAAATCGATTTTTGCTTAAATAAACTCTTAAAATGTTTAAAATGCCTAAGCTTATCTTTTAACAGGAAGAAATCAACACATGATAGTGACTATTCTTGGCTTAAAGGCAAAGAAGAACGAGGGAGGGCCTCTGTTTCAGAACCCAAAAGAGATCCTTTCCCCACGTTTCCAAAGATCAGGAAAATACTGTGTGATCCTCACCCCGATATCACCTAGGGCCCTCCAGGAGATGCTTGAAGGGAAAGACACGGCCATGGGCTGGCCCAGGCCTGCCGCCCTGAGAACTGAGGCTGCCTCACCTTGGGGGCTGCTGGGGATCTGCTCACTCCTGCTTCCGACCAGAGAAAAGAGGCAGTGAGGGGATCACTGCCAATAGCCTTGTGCAGACTCATCATTTCGAATCCTCGCTCTTAACATATGTTTTCGATTTCACAAAAAAACATGGCTTTCTGGTTTCCATTACCTTTGTTTCGTTTCAGAATAGAATTTTTTTATAGCCTGGGGAAGGGAGGGAGAGGCAAGCAAGCCAGCGAGAGTGTGAGCTTGTATGCTTTTTATGCTTCCATCAGAAGAAAGAGGGATGAGAAAGCCAAGAAACCGGTGCCGGCAGGCTTGCCTCAATGCCTTCCAGTCCATCACTGATTCCCTGAGCATCTACGGAGCCCTACTCCGTGCATGCAGATAGTCAGGATAAGAAGATGACCCACACGTGGTCCCCGCGGTCAAATAATTGCAATCGAATGAAGCCGATAAACTGACTCACGGCATTATAATACAAGACAGATTTTTCTTCTGGAAGGGAAGAGGAGAAAGTAGGGAGGGAATAAAGGAAGGGGAAAAAAAAGAAAGAAAAAATGAGAAAGAATGGAGCAGGGAGAAGAAGGGAAGAAAGAATGAAGGGAAGGAAGGAAGCAAACGTATTCACGCCTTCCTATGTGCCAGGCACTACGCTAAGTACCTTACATCTTGTATTTCATGTAATCCTCAAACAGCCCTTTAAGGAAAGCCCATTTATCATTTTACAGGTGAGAAAACAGAGACCTAGGCGACGCGTATGACCTCACAGCTGGTAGAGCGACCCGGAGCTGGCGGAGCCAGGTGGGCTGTGCTGTGCAAACAGGACCCTCCTTCCCGCCCGCGCGAGGGGCCCGGAGCCTGGTTAGTCCCCCGGCTCCTTGCAGGCTGCCCACAGCCATAGGAGGCTAAAACCAATGGACCTTCGGCATCATGAATCCAACCCACTCGAGGAGAAACTGAGATCCAGAAGCAGGTGGAGACTTAGCTGGGGTCCCGTGGACGGTTCGTAAGAGACCTGGGCTCCAGAGCCCACAGGGAGGTCAGCAATGCCAATTGCCATGGCGTTTAATTGTTTCCAGCCCACGGAAGCCTGCGGTCCGCCCTCCTTGCCCTGTCCCATTCTGGCTGAGGCATTCCCAGGTCAGCTGAGCAGAAAGGTTTGTTTTGGCAGAAAGCTGGGTGCTGTCCAGCTCGATAATCACCCGTGTTAACACACCATTATGTGTGTCGTTAACAGACTTGGCAACTGGGACTTCACTTTTTTTCTTTACATTCTCTTTTTATTTTCAAAAAAATAGAAAAATAAAATGGAACCCCCATGTGTGAATCAGAAAGACCAGCCACACAGGTGCAGGCTGACTCTGCGTGGAAAAGGAGGCTTTTACCAAAAGCACATCATTTCTGCCCAGGAAGTATCTCCTGACTTTGTTCTCGAAAGAAGCCCTGTCTGTCATCACAGGTGGGGTTCGCTGCTCATGACTGGGGCTGACATCCAGCCTCTTTCTCCCGTGGCTCCCCAGCAACTCCCCATACCAGCCTAGCTCATGGAATGGAAAAAGGCTATGGGATCAAGCAGACTTCGATTAAAAACTGGCTTCATCACTTTGCGGCTTGTGAGACCTTAATCAGGAGATTTAACCTCTCTGAACCTCAGTCTCCTCATCTGGAAAATGGGAGTAACCGTGAGCTATCCTATATCAGCGTTTGCTCCATTTATGCCATGCTCAGCAGCTCACGTGTTTTAAAAAAAGAAAGAGAAATATGTTAAAATAATATTGCACTCGTATTATTTAGCAGATCTTGTTCTAAATACTCAGAATAGAAAGATAAATCAGACACGGGCCTTGCCTTCCAAAAGCTTACAGGCTCACAGGGGAGTTAGATATAAAGAAATTTAATGCATTCAGGCACCTGGCTGGCTCGGTCGATAAGGAATATAACTCTTGATCCCAGAGTTGTGAGTTTAAGCCCCCACAGTGGGTGTAGAGATGGAAGAAAGAGAGAAAGAGAGAGAGAGAGGAAAGAAAGAAAGAAGAAAGAAAGAAAGAAAGAAAGAAAGAAAGAAAGAAAGAAAGAAAGAAAGAAAGAAAGAAAGAAAGAAAGAAAGAGAAAGGAAGGAAGGAAGGAAGGAAGGAAGGAAGGAAGGAAGGAAGGAAGGAAGGAAGGAAAGAAGGAACGAAGGAAGGGAAGGAGGGAGAGAGGGAAAGGAAGGAAGGGAGGGAGGGAGGGAAGGAAGGAGGGAAGGAAGGAAGGAAAAAGGAAAGAAATGTAATGCAATCAGTATCCCGCGAATACACAGTAAGCAGTTCTCTCCAATTACAGTGTTCACACACTGGCACAAGCCCCGTGTCCTCTTGCCTTGGCCACTGCAGTGACCTCCTAGCTAGTCTCCCATGTCCCTCCTTGCCCCTCCACAGCTTATTCTCAGCAAAGCTGCCAGCATGAGTCTTTCAAAACATCAGTCGATCATGTCACTTTCCTGTTCAAAACCTGACGGCTCTCCTACACTTGGCAGGGGGTGGGGAGGCTCTAAAGCTCTTACACTGGCCTAGCAGGTCCTCTGACCTGGGACCTCCCCGTCTCACTCCGTCCTCACTGGCTCTGCTCCAGCCACACCAGTCTGCCTGCCATTCCTTGAGCACCCCTAGAAAGCTCCCACTTCCGACTCTCCATACTCTCCCCTGGAACAGGGTTTTCCTAGGTTTCTGCATAGCCCCTTCCTCCCTTCATTCAGGCCTCCACTCAAGTATAGCCTCATCAGAGGCACTGTATCCAAAATAGCAGCCCCACTGCTCGCTTTGTCCTTACTTTGCTTTATTTTTCTCCATGGACTTTTCACTTCCTAAATTATACTATGTATCTATTTGTTTCCAGGCTTTCTCTTGAGAATACAAATTCCCAAAGGGCAGCGATCTTGGAACAGTGCCCTGCACATACTATGTGCTCAATAAACATTTATTGGGTAGATAAATGGAGGCACAAAACTACACAAACAATATGCCAGGTTCTGTGCTGAGCCCTGGTGAGACCAAACAGAGTCCTACTCATGCAGTCTGTGTGGGCAGGTAGACAAAGGGAGCTCAGTAGGAACCCTGAGGAGGTATGTGACCCAGCTATGGGAAGGTCAGAGCCAATGAATCCTGTCAGAAGGAAATGTTTCTCAACCCAGTCTCTAAAAATGAGTTAGAGAAGCCAGATGAAAATGGGGGAAGTTGGGAGTAAGGGGGGCATTCCAGAGGGAACCGTGTGAGAAAAGGAATAGAGGAAAGAATCATCTTCGTATGTTTTGAGACCCACAGACACTCTGGTTTTATAGGACACACGTGCATGTGTGTGTGTGCTTATGCGCACAAGCCCATGTTGGGGGTACGTGCAGAATAACAAGAGATGAAGCTAGGGACACGGAAAGAAACAGTTCATGAAGGGACTTCTGTGACATTTGAGGACATGGGATCTTCCATGCTAAGGAAAACCATTAGAGAAATGACATGATCAAATTTGTAGAAAGAGCCTTCTGACCAATGGGCAGAGAACAGATTTGAGGGAAGTCAGGATGAGAAGCATGGAGATGAGTTAGCTAAAAATACAATAAGAACAATAAAAATCAGAACAGAAAAAAAATTGTTCTGCTTCCTGTAACTACAACCACTTTTTAAAGAGGGCCAATCCCATTAAATGGAAGAGGAAAATGAAGATTTTATTTATTTATTTATTTATTTGAGAGAGAGCACATGGGGGGGGCGGGGGCAAAGGGAGAGGGAGAAGCAGACTCCTCGCTGAGCAGGGAGCCCGACGTAGGGCTCCATCCCACGACCCCGAAATCACAACCTGAGCCAAAGGCAGCTGCCCAACCAACTGAGCCACCCAGGTGCCCCAAAGAGGAGGATTTTTATCTGCTAAGAATTTCTATGACTTTGGTCAAATAGCTTTGAGGACGAGAGTGATGGAGACCTGAATTCTCTGCATGATAGAAAGAATTTGGATGTTCCCAGAGAATCTCCATGGGTAAAAATAAGGATAAAGGAAAGAGGAACCAGCAAAACAATGTGATGCTAGCAGCTGAGCTGGTAGCTACTGAATTTTTGATGAGAAAAACCCAGTAGCAAAGGAGTTTTTAAAAAACAGGAGTACATAATTTACAACTGCAAGTTGCTTGCAAACTAATGGCGCTTCCACTTCAGGATACATTGGAATCACTGGGATGAACTTGCCCTCCCACCATCAAAACAAAATAAACATAAAACTAGACAAAATACAGAAGGCACCAGTCTTCAGGCATTGATTGGACAACAGGCAGCACAAACCTGGACCCCCCGGAAGAAAGGGAGCTCACAAGGTAAGCCCCACCTTTGCCCTGCCGGTCTGGGAATAATCCCCCCCAGCAGAGCAGAGATAGAGCTGAGCAGAACAGGACGGTTCTGGGGAGCTGGGAAGATAGAAATCAGAGTTTAGAGAAGCAGAGATGACGTTGTTGGGGAGGTGCACTAGAGAGGAGCGAACTGCACAGACCGGGTCCCCAGAAGCTTGAGTAGGGGTGCCCGGTAGAGTCCTTGGCGGCGAGCTCGATGGCACAGGACAGCCTTGCAGGGGAGCAGCTACCCCAGGCTGGCGAGCAGAACAGAGATACTTGACAGCAACTTTGATCTTGGATTTCCAGCCTCCAGATCTGTAAGAAAAATTCATTTCTGTTGTGGAAGCCACCCAGTCTGTGGTATTTTGTTCCAGCAGCAGGAGCAGATGAATACACTGTATAAAGAATAAAGGTGGTGTGGCTACATTGATAAAAAGTCATTTGCTGTTCCTGCTGCGTGATCCCACCAAGTGACAGCGGAGCCTTTTGTGAAGTCTACATTCGTAGAAGCTCCAGAAGCTCCGTGCAAGCAGGCTTCTTTATACGGACATCAAGAAAGGGCTTGAAATAGGTTTTCCTACAGATCATCTGTTGTGAATTGACGTTTCTCAGGCCAACTCAGGAAAAAAAAAAAAAAACCAAAACTTGAACAGTCATGTATTTAGGAAGTAGCATGAATATTACCATTTTATCTATAACTAATGCCCATTTCAATTTTATTTTCATCAGATTTTCTGAGTTTCAACATCAGTCCTGGAATCCTATTTCCAAAATTACAAAAAACAACAAGAACAAAAACAAAAACAAAAAAACCCCACCACACTTGTAGAATAGATTTGGTTTAAAATTTAGCACTTTGTTATACATCAAAATGAGAAATAAAGGTATGTGTTAATTCTTCAAAAAAAAAAAAAAGGGCTTGAGTCTCGTGCCTGGGTCTAGACATTGCGGAGAGGGCATAGGCTAACACAGAAACCCAAAATGGAGATGGTCCTGAGAACCTCCGCCCCCTCAAAAATCTGCAGAACCTTAAGGATACTAGATGTCCACAGGCCATGAAATAATGGTTTGAGCTCCTGTCTGAGGATGTTCGAGACTCCTGATGTTATCTGGGTTTAATAATTTGTAAAAGTGTCATAGTAATATTGATGATGATGGTGATGATGACAAGGATGATGTTGATGGTAGAAATTAAAAAGCCCTGGTCTCTTATTTCCAAGTCCAGGACAATTTTTCCACTAATACACAGCTGCGTGACATAACAGCGATTCTTTGAAACCGTTAAGAAGCGATCTCATCGCTTGTCTGCTCAAAACCCTCAAATGGAAAGACGGACGTGTAGAGGTGAGAGAGGAGGTGGCGCCAGGGTGAGGGTTGGGATCCAGCACAAGGTTTCAGTCAGAGCTTCTTGAGAAAGGTCACAACAAGATTTTTGTGAAATAAAAATCTTTACTGTGAGGGCACCTGGGGGAGTCAGTCAGTTGAGTGTCTGCCTTCGGCTCAGGTCATGATCCCGGGGTCCTGGGATCAAGCCCCAAGTCGGGCTCTCTGTTCAGCGGGGAGCCTGCTTCTCCCTCACCCTCTGCTGTTCCCCCTGCTTGTGCTCTCTCTGTCAAATAAATAAAAATATTTAAAAAAATCTTTACCGTGTTAAAACAAAAACCAAAAACCACTTCACTAACATGCTCCCATCTCAGAGCAAAAGCGTCCCTTGAACCGGCCAACCAGGTTCCATGTGGCCAAGATGGCTGTTGTACCTCGGCCCACCCCGCTGTGCACACACGCAGGCTCCTGGCTGGGCCCTGAAGCCTTCAGCACATTCCTGCATCAGGACCTTTGCACGTGCTCTTCTCCCTGGATGGAGACGCTCGCCCCACCCCCCACCGCCTCTCTCACATCTGTGCTTAAAGTCCCCCTCTCGGGAGGTCTCACCTGACCACTACTGAAAATCACACACAGGCCTATCTGCTTCCAGGCTTTATTTTTCTCCCTAGCACTCAACATCTTCTGATGCACTATACACATTATTTTTTGATCTTGTTGATTTCCTGGCTCCACTGCTAGGAGATAAGTGTGGGGCATCAGATTTTGTCGATTCTGTTCACTGCTATATCCTGATGCCTAGAAGAGTCCTAGCACGTAGTTGGTGTTTGATGTATATTTGTAGAAGAAAGAAAGAGAGGAAGAAAAGAAAGAAAGAAAAAGAAGAAAGAAAGAAAGAAAGAAAGAAAGAAAGAAAGAAAGAAAGAAAGAAAGAAAGAAAGAAAGAAAGAAAGAGAGAGAGAAAGAAAGAAAGGAAAGGAAGGAAAGAAGGAAAAGGAAGGAAGGAAGGAAGAAAAAGAAAGAAAGGGAGGGAGGAAGGAAGGAGGAAGAGAGGAGGGAACGAGGGAAAGAAGGGAAGGGGGAGAGAAATGAGGGAGGGAGACATAAAGCATTTTTCACTATGCCTAGCACAGAGTAAACCTTCAATAAATGGTGATTTTTATTACTAGATGTGAGAAATAAAGCTTAGAAAGAAAAAAATGACTTGATCAAGGGCATCAGAAACTTTGGGGTTCTTTTTGTTTTTTTTTTTTTTAGAGAGGAGGGGAGAGAGCACACACGTGCGAGTGGGGGGGCGGGGGGGGCACAGGGAGAAGGAGAGAGAATCTGAAGCAGACTCCATGAGCACCAACCGAGCCCGACACAGGGCTTAATCTCACGACCCTGTACCAAAATCAAGAGTCAGACATTTAACCGAGTCACCCAGGCACCCCCAGAAAGTTTTTTGTTTTGTTTTGTTTTTAAGATTTTATTGAGTTATTTGACAGAGAGACACAGCAAGAGAGGGAGCACAACAAGCAGGGGGAGTGGGAGAGGGAGAAGCAGCCTTCCTGCCGAGCGGGGGCCCGATGCAGGGCTCGATCCCAGGACCCTGGGATCATGACCTGAGCCGAAGGCAGATGCTTAATGACTGAGCCACTCAGGAAGTTTTTGATGGGACCACTGCTAGGTCCCAAATCCCCTAACTTGTAACATATAGTAAAAATAATTTTTTTTTCCTATTATGTGCCTGGCACTTTTCATATTAACTCTGCATATTAGTTATAGGAAGCGAGGGTGTTGTTTTCATTTTTAATCCCAAGAACACTGATGCTCAGAGAGGTCAAGTGACTGCCCAAAGTCACACAGCAGGTAAGTGGTCGAATCAGGATTCAGACCCCAGCCTGTGATTTCAAGTCCAGTGGTCTTTTCCTAATAAAGCTGGAGAGGGGTGTGGCAAAAGGTGCCAACAGCTTGGAATGAAATCCATCACACACAGGCCCAAATGCAAACCTCCCCCATTTAGCCTCGGGCGGGTTTTCATCTACGCCTTGACCTTCAGAGAAGCCTGCTGACACTTTGGCGTCTGCCTTTGAAAGTCAGCTGCCTGTTTTTCAGACTCATAAATTGCCTCTAAAAAGTGTTTCATTATTCTATCCAGGCGACATCAAATACCTGGGCCATATTTCATGAAAGTTCCCCCTTCAGGAACAGGCCACAGGGCAGGTAGCATTTCTGTCTCCAGGAAACCCCTGAAATCCACCTTCTGGATTATTCCACGGGAGACAAATTAGAAGTGAAAGCGGCTGCCTGCACTCTTTCATGTTCATGGGGGAGTCGGGTAGGTGTGGGCTGCCAGGCACCAAAGAATTCTTTATTCTTTCGTCACAGGGGAAATTGAGGGGAGAAAGTAAGCACAGCACCTTCCTCCCACACATCAGTCACGGGGCACTGAGTGGGAGGGGGCCCCCGAAGGTGTCATTCCCGAGGCAGAGAGCTACCGAAGGGCTGGGCCTCGCACACCCAGGGCCAGGCCTAGGCAGAACTACAAATATGAAAGTGGTAAGTGTGTCTGGTGGTCATCTGAAAGTCAGGGGACCTCCATTCAAACCCCAGCTTGGCCGTTACATGGTGAGTGTCGTTAAACAAGTCACGACCCTTCTCGACACAGCACCCAGGTGCTCTGCGAATCTTTGCTCCATCGTTCTGTGATGTCTGTATTGATCAACACGGCCACATCGGTGAAACTAGCAATGTATTTACTAGGCAAATGAAAAATGAATGGATATAACAACCAGCTGATAAGCTTGAGCAGCCAAAAGCTTGTCAAGTCTGTCTATTGCTCTTGTGTTATGACACCGGGTCTTTCCCGATCCCTACTCCGAGTTGAGCACATACCATTCTGCCCTGTGCTTATATGTTCTTGTTCCCGTCCCCGAGGAGGTGTGAAAGCCACCAGAGCCAGCGGGGATGGAGAAAGATCTGGGTGCTGCCCTCTCATAGCTGGCAACAGTGCAGAGGGCCCTCTCTCTGCCAGGCCCTTGGGTGTTCTTTCATGAACTCCCCAGGACACCCCTATGAGGATTGTTACTCCTACTCCAACGTAAGCGACCTGGGGCTCAGTGCAAGGAAGGGACTTGCTTGAGGTCATCGGCTCTGAAGTCAGGACGTGGGGATTCACATTCAGTTCCATGTCGTTGCGGTCTGTGCTTGTTTCACACTTCGCAAGGCCTCCCGGAATCCTGGGTGGGAAGCCACAGGGCCCAAGTGAGGGTCATTACTTCCAGCTGAGGAGCTCTGGGAGCGCTTCCTGGAGGAGGGGGCACTTTTTGAATTGGGCCATAAGCCCGTCAGGGTTGGCCGTTGATCCCATCACACACACACACTAACACACTCACACTAACACACTTCTGCATGGACCCAGGGTGGCCTCAGCCACGGGCCAGGCTGAAAGAATGTGTATACACACTCAAAAAAGAGAGCTGTTGATTTAATGCTGGCACCCCTCCAGCCATGGAAGTGGGGGGTCCCAACGCAGTTATTATTTCTTTTTCCACCGGCAGAAAACATCTGTCCTGTGAAAATTATATTCGCTAAGAGACCACAGCATACCTGCCAGGAGCCCCACGCCCTCCCCCTTCAAGCCTTCCTGTCAGCACACCTACAGCTTGTGCCCTGATGGGATTCCCGTGGGCCAGCCCCGCCCTGGAAGCTCTGGGCACCCTGAGCTGGACAGAGGGCGTCCTCTGACAAGACTGTCCCTAGGAACCACTGGAATGGAACTTGGGACTCTCGAGAACAGAACTTTGATCCACCTAAACAGCCCCCAGATCTCACTTAACTGGCACTTGTAAGTCACCTAAACAGAATTCATTTACCAGAATTCAAAACATGGTGGGAGGAAAGAAAAGTGAAGAGGAGAAAATTGTCAAAACCCTAATATGTCCTAGCCCTGGGCAAGTTTCTCCCTCCCCCAGCAGACTACGACCCTCTTCCTACCCTTCTACTGTTTTGGGGGGACTACGGGGGAAATCGGAGTGGCAGGATATTGTGCTGCAAATAGCTTGGGTTTGGGGATAACGGGTCCAAGGTCATGCAGGATCGCAGGTTACGCGGACATGGGATGCAGCCGGGGAGCCACAAGGTCTGTGTCCCTTACACCTTACCTACTACTTCCCCTGGCGAGTAGCCCCAGTTGACTCAGTGAAGGCCAGGAGGTTTATGACTATGGTGGAATGGTAAGTGGCAACCAGATTGGAAAAGGTCTTGACAGCCCAGATAAGGAGATTGAGCTCAGTTCTGGAGGTACGCGGGAGCCACTAAGAGAGAGGGATTGCTTATCAGGTTTGCACTTTGGAGATTCAGATATGATCCGTAACAAAAGATACACACATGGAATCGATAGCCCATAAAATTGTTTCGGACGCCAGATACCTTGCAGGTGCTAGCTCACAGATAGGACCCCGGAGACCAACCCAATGAGCGGACACTGCCAACCACCTTTGTCGGGGCTGTCCCCACAGCTGCCACCAGTGGAGGCTGAAAGGACAGAGCAGCCGGAATTCGGGAGCTGCAGTGTGCCCCTGTCTCAGAAGTGGGGTCCCTTGGAGCCCTGGAACAGAATTCTCCAAGACAAAGGGGAAAAGGCACCTGGACCCGGGAACGACGATTGCTGTGTGACCAGGAGCCGCTTGCTTCCCCCTGGGACCTGCTGCCGTCCCGGGTGGGCCAGGCAGTCGGGACATGAGTCGAATTTGCTCGTTTGCTCATGATGTGAGTAAGCCGGCGCCGAGCCCCGCTCCGCACCAGGCTGTGCGCAAACTACTACTCCGCTGCGCACCCGTCTTGCCGTTGCTTTCACGGACTGGTTTCTCGCAGCGGGACCATGTCTGGTGCAGCTTCACGGCCACAGTGCGTCAGGCCAGACCTCTGCTCTTGGCCTCTGGGTGGGAGTTGAGCTCCCCCATGCACTAGCCGTGCGGCTGTAAGCAAATCACTCGGCGCGGCAATCCCTCACTTGCCTTATCTAGACAGCAGAATCATAATCCCTCCTTGCAGGGTGGCTGTGAGCAACCGAGTTAATCCCTCAAGCACTTGGGGCAGTGCAAGCTCCGGCACCTGGCCAGCAGCTGACGTCAGAGCCGCACGTCAACGGGGCCACTGTGGGGGCCTGGCGCCAAGGCCGCGCAGTCATGGGGGAGGGAAAGAGCCAAGGTCAAGGACAGTCTTACAGGGGATCTGGCATTTGATGCAGCCAGATGCAAAGGCTGCAGAAAGGAACGCAGGGAGAGCGGTGGGACAGTGCAGGGAGGTGAGTGCAGGTGGGTGGCAAAGGTAGGCGGGATCCCGGACTGTGGGCAGCACCACAGACGGGACTGAGAATTTAAATTTCCTCAGGGCAGTGGGGACCCATCAAAGGGTAGGCTTGGTCATAGAGCTGGCGCTGGCCTGATCAGACTTAGGGGGGACTCTGGCGGCAGCAGAGAAGGCACTGAGGTTCCATCACTGCTGCAGAGACCAGCTCCCTTCAGCTCTGACATTCCAGGATTGGGGGATTCCTCCAATGCCCCCCCTGTGGCTGCAGGTGGGGGGTGGGCACACATCAGGGATCGGTCCACTTCCTTGGGCTGCGCTCTTCCCGCCCACCCCTCTCCTAAGGTGGGGGTCACAGAGCCGGCGCCAGGCCGGGCCAGGGACGGGGAGGGGTGAGGCCACCCTCTAAATGCAAGGGGAGGGGTGCCTGGGTGGCTCAGTCGGTTAAGCGTCTGCCTTCAGCTCAAGTCATGATCCCAGCATCCTGGGATCGAGCCCCGTGTCAGGCTCCCTGCTCAGTGAGCGGTTTTTACATTTTTACAGGGTGATAAAGAAAACGAAGGAAAATATGCAACAGTGACAGTGTGTGTCTCACAAAGCCTAAAATATTTACCATCCAGCCTTGCGCAGACAAATTTGGTGACCCCTGATTGAAAGAGACGCTGGAGGGGTATCCTTGGCAGTGGTCAGGGTAGGCTTCTCTGTGGTGGTGCCTTTGAACGGAGGCCTAATGATGGAAAAGATACAGCAGGTGAAGAGACCCAGGCAGAGGAAATAGCAAGTGAATGCAAAGGCCCTGGGGTAGAAACAAGCTTAGCAGTTTCAAGAAACAAATAGAAAGCCAAGGTCGCAGGAGATGAGAGGGAAAGTGGTACTGGGTAAGCTCAGCAAACAGCAGACTAGTCATTAGGGCTTTCTGGGCCCACTCTAGGAGTGTCCTTCCCACTAGACCCCGTCTGTTGTGTGGCAAAACCAAATGAGAATCCAGCAGGTGTCAGGACGGGTGGGGTCCACTCCAGTGTTCCAAGTACAGTAGAAAAAATTCAGGTACAGGGACACTTGAGTCAGACCCATGGTAGCAGCAACTCCCAGGCGCTGTGGTCATCTACCTCAGGATTGTACGTCCTGGTCACCGGGTACCGGGAAGATGATCCAGGATGGACAGGGTTGCTAGAGCGTGGCAGGGACTTCTGGCAGAACAAACCGGGACTCAAAGAAGGCCTTGAGCTCCAACAGGAAGTGGAGGGATAACCGTGAAGAAGCAGGGATGAGTGACAAGGCGCTGAGGGTGAGGTAAAAGCAGCGACTTGTCAAGCATGTAGCTACCCAGACCGCACCACCGCACACCAAATGTTGGACCATGGCCCCCTGACTTACACTGCCCCCCCATCCCTGTCCTCCCCGCCTGGTCAGGCGAAGTTCAGGAAATGGGCGGGGCTGACCCAGGGAGAAGGGAGCGGCAGCGACCCCTGCTGGAAGCAGCTGCTGGGGTGGATGCAGGCAGGGCTGCGGGCAGGAGGCCATCCGCGTAGTACCAGCTGCGTGCGTGCGTGCTGTCGCCCTCCGTGCAAGCGCACTCCTGGGGCTTCGCCACGCTCGCAGGTAGATTCTCCTGTCCATGGGGAGTAGAGGAGGGAATCACCAGGGGGGATCGGCTGTAACAGTTTGTACTTTGGCGACCGCTTAGTGTAAAATGGCCGTGCTCCTAAGCATGTCCCCGGGCAGCATGTGTTCTGTAATTTGATTTTTTAAAAACAACTTTTACTGTTTTTTTTTTCTTATAAGAGCAACATATGTTCCTTTCAGGAACATCAGAAAATACAGAGACACCAGAAAAGAGGAAAATAAAAAGCATTCATCCATCGACCCGGAGACAGCCGTTGTTCATACTTTGATGTCTGTTTTTCGAGGCTTTTCCTTGTGCACATATAATTTATTAAACAAAGGTCATCCAAATATCCTCCAGGCCTCACCAGGCGGTGGACTCCACTGAGGAATGATGAGTGGTGACACTGCTGGCTGAAGGCCTCTGCCTGCCTGTCCCCAGGTCCCTTGGCCCTGTTCCAAGGTCCTTCCCTGTAATACCACTGGACATCTTTAGGGGTGTCCCACATATGCACCCAAGCCAGTTCAAGCCTTTGCGTGTGCCTCTGTCGCTGCTCACCTCCCAGTGACCTGTTGCTGCCCTGTGGCTCCCCTTGGGCCATTGCCCCATGCTGCCCCACGCTCCCCCTCCAGTTGGCCTCCTAGCTAAGGGGCTGCCCATTGCCTCTGAGCTCCCCTGCCTTGGACCACCCTGACTCCCTCAGGGCAACTCTGCTTTGTCTCTCCTGAGCCAACCACTCCCCTTCCCTGGGCCACGTGGACACCTCCTTGTAGGAGAAATGCCTTCCTCATCTCTGCTCTTTCAGTGGGGTGCCCCTGGGTTTAAAGACACAGTCCTTTCCATCCCCGCAGTGAAGGAATCTTCCAGGGGCTGGGTCAGGCACAAGTAAGAGACCTATCCTACATCTGGAACCATTACTCTGCTCTGTATCTGAGAATGACCCTAAGGGCCTTTCCCCCCATGACAGGGCACCTCCCAGGGACTTTGTCACCTTCTCTGTGACCTTTCACTCCTCGAACCGCCCCTGGCTTCCTTCTCCAGACGAGCCATGTGCATCACCTTACCTGAAGGAGAGGGGGGATAGAGTCACCCACATTCATTCACCTGTCACCAGACTCCCTCAACACTATGTCGCAAGTTAAAAGGGATATAACATAGTATAATCTGATAATTTTTTTTCACCTGTCAATATATTGGGGCCATCTTTGTCAATAAGTGTGTTTCTACATCATGTTGAATGATTGCATAGTATTCCATTATATATGTTTAGCTTAATTTATGTAAACAAATCCCTATTATAGATATCTAGGTTATGACCAACATTTTCTATTACAAATAAAGTCAAGAAATCTTACTCTTAAGTGAAAAACGTTCATGAGCAGAAATTCCTTATCAACCCTAGAACTTTAGAGGAAATTCTCCTAGACATCTATTAAAATCCGCCGGGATGAAGCATTTACTTACTGTGACATGCATCACAGTGTGTTCTGCGCTGTACTGTCTTGATGGGAGGTGGCAAGATTAAGTCATTGCCATCAATGTCCTGAAAGAGCTCACAGTCTATTGAGAGACAGGCATGGACAGAAATGACCCAGATGTAAGGCGGAGCCTTGCTCATTGTAATAACATGGCCAAAGGGAGTGTGCTTGGGGAGCATCATGGTGGGGCAGTCATTCCACCTTGGCTTCAAGGAGGAGGCAGTGTTTCAGGAGGGCCTGAAGGATGGCCGAGCTTTTATTCAGGAGGGAGGAGAAAGACAGACAAGTAAGCTAGGAGAATGGTCAGAGCCAAAGTGTGGGAATGGGGATGTGCAGGGTTTGGGGGAGAACATGGAGGAAGGAGTTTGATTATGTAGAACAGGGAACAGTGAAAGAGAGAGGAGTAGTAGAAACAAGTCTAGAAAAATATCCTGGGACCAGGTCATGAAACAATGCAAGGGCACAGATGATATCAAGGTCAGGAGAGGCAGAATGGAAGATTAAAGAGGAAAACTCAGTTTTGATGGTACAGTCCTTAAATAATTATTCCTGAAAGAGATTTTTTTTCCCACTATCTCATTATCCTTATGCCAAATATTATCATCACATGAGCATAGAAAATTACAGTAATCATGTTGATTTTGGTCTACAGTAAGTACTAAAAAAAGAGAGAGAGAGAGAGAGAAATCTATACTTTTAATCTACTCAATATTTCAGTGAATATATTTCCTCATAGATAAAAAAAGTCATGAATATTCCATATCTATGTTTAGGGTAGGAGTGCTCCTGGCATTCCAGGTACCTCAACCTTCCATTGTTACCCTCACACCTCAGGGCCTTTGCACCTGCTATTCCCAATGCATGGGATTGTTTCTCCTCTACCACTTGGACTGCCTTACCCCCACATGTCTTTCAGATTTCACTTCAAACATCACTTTCTGTAACCCTCCAACCCTCTGTAACTTTCTGTTTCCCTCTCCTATGTTCTTGAGGCAGTCAGTTCTTTTTAGCATATATCATAATTAAAATTAAAAATTTAATGGTGCACTCATGCACACGGGTTTAAACTCAAGTGGTCAAGGCCCACATTCCCCACTTGAATGCAAGCTCCAGGAGGGCAGGAATTGTGTCCAAAGTGACCTTGCACATAGAAGAGAATCATTAGGTATTTCTCAAGCAAGTGAATATCACTCACAGTCCAATCATCGTTCCAAAATGTTTTTGATAATTCCAAGATGAAAAAGAAAATGTGTTTCTCAGAACCACTGTCAGGAAATATTTTATAACAATCATCTCTTTTATGTGTATTTGCTATTTCAGAGCCCGCCTACTTCTAGAAAGTATTGAGAGGAAATTTACAGAAAAGACAATAGCCCTAAGACATGAAAACTCAAGGGGGCCCACATTTGACTGGCAACGTGATGTAAGTCCACAGACTCATTATCTTCTTCTCAAAAGTCATGTGAGGAATTTCTGTGGGGTGGGGATTATCACCCCCAATTAGGTGAAGAAACTAAGGGGCAGAGAAGTGAATGAACTTGCCCAAAGCACAAAACCAAGAAGTGGGCTTTCCCGGGGCAAGAAGACTATAGACGGTCACTGCTCTCCGCCACCTCCTGTTGGTGTAAAGAGGAAAGAGCAAGCCTCTCCGTCAGCGGAAGAAACCAGCCCTTCATTCCTGCAGTGAGCCAAGCCCCTCCCAGGCCCCTTGCCCTTCATCATCCCCGACCCGACCTCCTGCCTGGCCAGATTCTCGGGTCGCCGAATTGCTCCAGTTTGCAGACCAATAACCAGAATCCGAGAACTGGAGTGACGGCCTTCCGAGTGAGCTGTGGTTTCAGACCAGCAGGACGGTCGGCCTGGTCTCCTTTCAGCCCGGTGCCCTGAGGTTTTGGTGCAGCCCTGGGAAATGACCAGGGGCAGGTGGAGCTCTGAGTCCCCCAGCTGTGTGTCTTCACACCAGCGCTTCACTCCTCTGGCCTCAGTTCCCTTCTAGATCAAGTGTAGTATCCTAGTCAAATAGAATGCAGATATGCGTGACCTCCTTAGGGCCTGACGAAACTGAAACACGGCTCAGAGTCAGGCACTCAGAAGATGTCCACTTGCCTTGCTTCCCTTTTGGTTTTTGCCAGCAGCTTTGGCAAAGACTGAAATCTCGATTGTTCTCCTGCCCCCTCGCCTGAGCTTGAGCCTCGGGGTCTGATTTCTCAGCAGTGAAGTCACGGAGCGCTGAGCCGGGAGGATGAGGACCCACCTCCCTCTCAGTGGAGCCCTGTCCTCTACAGGTGTCTGGGGCGGGGCAGCTCGGGCTCTTCTGCCCCATCCCGACCAGACCAGGACACCGGCACGTGCTGGGAGCTAACAAAGCCAGCCCAGCTGACCATGGCTCTAAATCCAGGGTGTTTATCAAGTCTTTGTGCACCTCTAAACCCGAATAACCCCAAGTCCCACGGGACTGCAGAAAACAAGCTGCAATTGTTATTTACTCATCAAAACCGCATTCTTCAGAGGAAGGAGGAGCCAAGACACAGATGTCACTCAGTAAATCACCCAGCAGCAACTGGGGGATGGTGGCAGTGGGTGAAAAAAATCTGATCAAATAATGGGATGAAGGAGAGAGGGGGGCTTGAAACAAAGAGAACGGCCTGAGCAGGGCTAGAACCTGGAAGATCCCTTCTCCCAGTGCCATTTGCAAATGTGCTTCTTTGGGGTGGACATGCAGGGTCATTCACCTGCAAGTTTTATGGGGAGGCCGCCAGGGCTTCATTAACTCCAGGTCCAGTAGATAATGAAAGCATGCTATCTGTTCAGAGCTATGTGATGAATTGTTCTTTTGGTGAAGACAGAGAAAAACGGGGCTAGCATCCAACTAATAGATGGGGCCAACATGACACTGACAGGAGCAGACTGGGCTTCAAACAGCTCACTCCAGACACCTAGTGGCCCTAAGGTAGCAAGGCGACCTAGAGCTGGTCTTCCCTGAGTGGCGACAGGATGGTGAGTCCTGCTGGCCCCGCCCACGCTTGGCTCAGGGTCTGGGGGGGTTAAGAATCCAGGGGGCTCTTGCTGGATGTCAGAGAAGAAGGCCACTTTGAGAGGACGTCTGGTGACAAGATCAACCCCTTCACTTAAAGAAAAAAGTAAGCCCCGGCCAAGAATGGAGAAAAGGGTTGGCCAGTCTTGCCTTTCATCGATGGGTGTAACTCATGCTGGAATGTTCAATGCAGCCTCTTGAATTTCAAGGCAGGATCCTTTATTCTGAGCTATTTACTCATGAGAATAGAATTTAAGAGCCGCAAGGGCCTGACCTAATCCTGTGATGGAGAATGTGTGCCTGTCTAACACCAATCTGCCTCCCACGCATATACCTGGTGTTAGTGCTTAGCTGCGGGGTTTATTCTGCCCGAATGGCTTTCCCAAACCCCTTCTGCCCAGAGACACTCCTGGGTTTTCTTTTCAAAGAAAGAATGCACCTCCCCGACGTGCGAGGTCTAGGTAGGGCTGTTAATCCCGGTGCCTCACTCCCTAGCCACGAGACTGAGGGCATGTGACCGAGGGCCAGCCAATCAAAATACCCCCTCTCCTAGCCACACCCATTGGTCTGGATCTGGACAAATCATCTGAACCTAGCCAATCAGAAACCAGCCCAGGACGTGTCTACCCGAGTTAAATAGAAAGATTGTCTGTTTCACTGGGACTTGCTCCTTGGGTCTTGTTAGGCTTGAAGGCAGTTCTTCCTGCAAGCGCCCCTGTTAATGAGCCAATATATTCTCTTTTGATGTATAGTAGCTCCATTTAGATTTCTGTCGCTTGCTGTCCTGACTAATCTATCACCAATCACTCACAAAGCTCTTTATTGTTGAGCCTCGACATGGTCTCATACTTCTCAACGTGATGCTTCATGTAGTTGACATGTCTGTGTGATGAAACCAATTGGCCTTCCCAGGTTCTACTCAGATGCCTTCATTTGGCAAATGAGACAGAAGACCAGAGGAGAAAAAGGATTTGCTCAAGGTCATGCCCAGCTAATAATAGAATGTGGTTCGTGCCCCAGTTGCCCTTGGATTTTCCTTGGTCAACCTGTTTTCTGCTTAAAAGGCCTGTAGCCGAAAGTTGAATGAGAGCTCATGGAAAGTTCTGCATCTGCGGTGGCGACTTGGAACCTCCTTATCCCATACCCCTTAGCCTCTCAGCTATACCCCTACACAGCCTGGAAACTGCCCAGGATTTCAGTGTGAGCTTTCATGGGCCCTCTCAGAATACAGTTTTGAAGGGTACTATGGAGAGATCTTCCAATGATGTCATTAAAGGAATAAAGAGAGGTCCCTTTTATTTCTCTTTCCTCTGTCAACAAGACCAGGTCTGTGGAAGGTCCTTTCCTCACTCATTCATCTGGTTCCCTCACACTTCATGGTCTCAGAGCTGAATCTTTGATTCCAGAGGAGCTCTGACCAGAAAAAAAATTTCCCCTCCTTTAATTTAAGCACTATACTTCTCTTAATGTAATCTAAAATATCGTTAGCTTTTGGAACAATCACATGATTGACTGTAAAGAATCAAAAAGGAGGGGGGGGGGACAACGAAAGAAGAATTTTAAGCCTGAAAAGGAGACTATTCAGGGAAAGCACACCATTTTCATGTTTTTAAAGGATTGTCATGGGTCAGGAAAATTAGATTTTTCTAAGAGTCCAAAGGGAATAATAGGAGTGAATGGGTACCACCTACACGGAACTAGATTTATAGATCCAGGAACTGAGGCCCCGAGAGAGAGTAAGTGACTCAACCTGCATGCACCTTATTTACCAAACAAGAGTGTCAACTAAGACCTCCTGCAAAGTCAAACAGCCTGAGACAATTGAGTGAGACAAATCCTGGTTTAAATCCAGTTTTTGCCACTTCCTTCTTTAGGCAGGAAGCCTCTTAACTTCTCTGAACCTTTTTAAATATAAATAAGAGTTCAAACGGTTGAGGTTCCAAGAATCAAATGGCATCATATGGCTAATGCATCTACCATGGGGCTCAGCTCAGAGCAGCACTCAACAAATCCTACTCTTCTGACCTTTACCCTTTCCACCACACCACCTCACTTCTTCGTTTCCTACAATTTGGACAGCACAGGGTCCCTTTTAAACCAGTATCCAGCGTGGGAATTTCTTGCTTTAATTAAAGGACAGTTCCATTGAGCTCACCTGTTTCCTGGTCCCACGCAAAAATCACATTATGACCGGTCAGCGGGAGGGTAGGTGCTGGGAAAGGGTCTGGCAGAACCGAGGGATGTGGAAGATGCTTCTGCTACCCTCCCCCCCTACCCCCGTGCCCTGCTGGCTCCCTCCCTGAACACCTCACCCTTCACCTTCCCCCACAAAAGCAACTGTCTGCTCCCTCCTCTTGCCAAAGCTGGTGCTCCCTTTCACCTCAGCCATGCCAAACTGAGTTTGCCAAGTCCACCTTCCAAACCTTTGCCTGTGCTGTTCTCTCAGCCTGGAATTATTCTTCTTTTTCTCCTCCATTCTTCGAAATGTAGATTGTTACACATCATCTTCTGCAGAAAGCCTTTCCTCCAGTCTCCAGGTTTGTTAGTGTTAGGTTTGTTTGTTTAAAATAAATTGAATTGGGGTGCCTGGCTGGCTCAATCGGTAGAGTGTGTGACTCTTGATCTCAGGGTTGTGAGTTTGAGTCCCACGTTGGGTGTAGAGATTACTTAAAAATAAAATCTGGGGCACCTGGGTGTCTCAGTCGGTTAAGCATCTGCCTTCAGCTCAGGGGTCGAGCCCTGTGTCAGGTTCCCTGCCCAGTGAGGAGTCTCCTTCTCCTTCTCCTTCTCCCTCTGCTCCATCCCTTGCTTGTGCTCTCCCTCTCTCTTTCTCTCAAATAAAATAAATTAAATCTTTTTTAAAAAAATAATAAAATAAAATCTTTAAAAAATAATAAAATAAAATAAAGAACTGCCACACATGAAGGACGCAGTAAACCCGCATTTCATCATCATCGCTGGCATGGTTATCACTGTCTGGAATGTAATGTACCTTTGGGGCACAGCTAGAGAAAAATCTAGAGGAAAGGAATGGTAACTGAAGGAGTGAGCACAGCATGGCTCTCTCACTTTTTTTTTAAAGGACACTAACAGGGAAGGAAGACTGACCAGCCCAGAAGGTCTCAAAAAATGGCTTCCATTCCCTTGTGAATGTGCCAATAGTGGGGAAAGACCTAGGCTAACCAAACCCATGAGACTGATGTATAAACCCTAACACCCTTGAACTTCTTGACAGTGGAAATGGAACTGCTGAGCAGCTAAAAAGCCCTGTTTTCTCCCTTTGGCCCAACTCCGAAGGATGCTTGATGAGCAGAGGGTCAGAACCACAGGGAACAGCAGCTGTATAATTCAAATGTCTTCTGTCATTAGTCTTCCCTCTAGAGAAATTGTCCCCTCAAAGACCAAACAGGCCATGCCCTTGAGCAGTTGGTTTCCTACCATCTTAGTCTGCTCAAGCTGCCATTAAAAAATACTACAGACTGGGTAGCTTCCACAACAGGAATTTATTTCTCACAGTTCTGGAAACCAGGAAGTCCAAGATCAAGGTGCTTGGCCAATTCAGTTCCCTGATGAGGGCTGTCTTCGTGGCTTGAAGGTGGCCATCTTCTTGTAGCCTCACGTGGCAGAGAGAGAGAGATAGACAGAGGTGGCTCTCTGGTGTCTCTTCTTACAAGGCCACTAATCCCATCATGGGACACCACCCTCATGACCTTATCTAACCCTATTACCTCCCAAAGACCCCACCTCCTAACACCATCACACTAGGGTTTGGGGCTTCAGCTGTGAAACTGGGGAAACACTCCAATCCCTAGCACCTACTCTTCACCAAGAAGCCATCTAGTTCTATCTTCTCAGGAGACTGGCCCAAAGGAGAGAACCCATGGTCCTGCTCAGAGCAGTGAGGAGCAGAAGCTCATCTGGGTCCCGCTCCAGGACTCACACATTCTGTGACCTTCAGTGGGCTGTGTATCCTTTCCAATTCTCAGTTCTGTTTCTTTACCTGTCAAATGCCACAGTGATACCTACTCCCTAGGGCTGTTTCAAGTATTAAATGAGACATGATATGAAAGGCGCTTAACTCTCCTCCCAGCAGGGAACAGGTGGTCGGAAGATGGGCGCTGTTGCCTCACCGCATCAGCACCAGCATTCGGTTGTATAGATTTGGATGCCTCTCCTGCACGGAGTTTGAGTGTGTCCTGCCTCGGTGCCTAATTATTATCTATGTTCTTTGACTTGCCGACCCTCTTGCAGCTCATCTGTTCCTTTATAACTGTGTTGATGGTCTTTGGGTCTTAGAGTGACTCTACTTTTCAAAGGTGGCTTCTGCCTAGTTGGGGCCACCATGTTCTGATTGACAGCCAAACCCTCAGAAGACAACCTTCCTTCTCTTATTTTCCAAGTCTTCGTGGACACCTCTCTAGCAAAATCTGTGGGCCACCCTGCGATCCTTGGGGGAGGAAATGCCACCATTTTTGCATCTAATAACAAGAAACTATTTCCTAATGGTTTAGATAGAACTGGGCTGAGGCTATGAGTTCAGTTTGGAGGCTGTGAGATGAGCCCTCCGAGGGCAGCTCATTGGTAGGTGTGCTGCCCTCAGCGAGGCCAGGCTGTTCTCATGGGCTGAGCAGCTTAGTGTCCCGTGGACACAGGTCACCATGCGGTGGTGGCGGCAGCAATTACAGCAGCTGCACAGGGGACTAGCATGCTTTTGTTCCAATTCTCTACGTTCTGTAGAAGAGTTTGGGAAATACCTCTGGTGAGCAATGACATGACGGATGTGGATGGCCAACACTCAGCCTTCCATGTGACTGACGACAAACAGGCCAAAGAGGGCATTGCATGGTTATTAAGCCACAAAGCCAGTTAGGGCCAATCTGTAGAGCCTTTTGCCCTGGTCCCGACACCAGCCACAGAAATACATTGATAGCATTGCTGAGGCTGCTTTCCACGTTTCTTAAATTTGCGTCCCCTTGCCAGTCCATATCACCTGCAGCATACCATGAGATAGTGTTTTTTTATAAATCTGCTAAATATCTTTAAAAAGCCCTGTTGCCGAACCATAGCTAGGCATCACTCACAATCTATTCATTTAATTCTGTTTTATCTGGTATAATACTGTCTCCTTCAAAATTTTACATGGCATTATTTTGCACCATGATATCTAAGATTTCACACGGGCCAAAAATATTTCAATTGTTATACTTCTTTCAGGCTGAGAAACAAAACAAATTAACGAAATGTGGTTGGGGTAAAGGTGCTACTCTGTTAAATAGAAGCCCTCCGAATAGACGTTATTTTGGTCCCCCTGCTTTGGTCTTTCTTCACTTTTAATAGCCCACAAAGCTCAGAAAATGAAAGGGGTCCACATCTCTCCTTTGCTTCTGAAGCTCCTTGTTACATAAAGGCTTTACATGCAAGGGTTTCCACAGCCTAGCTCTTTCCACTCACGTGGCTTTGTGATTTGAGCATTGTCTGAGTTCAGGCTCCTATACCAAAATACCGTAGTCTGAGTGGCTTAAACAACAAACACTTCTTTCTCCCTGCTCTGCAGGCTAAGTCTGAGATCAAAGTGCTGGCAGGGTTTGGTTCTCACAAAGGTGTTCTTCCTGGCTTGCCAATGACACCTGTTTGCTGTGTCCTCAACAAGGTGTAGAGCAAGAGAGAACCCTGATGTCTCTTCCTGTAAGGACACTATTCCCATCTCAGGGCCCCACCCTTATGACTTCGTCGAAATCTAATTACCTCCCAAGGCCCCTCCTCCAATGCACTGGGGGTTAGGGCTGCAATATACGAATTGGGGCAGGGGGGACAAAACTCAGTCCGTAACAACCCTAAGTCCCACTTCCCTTATTCACAAGCAGTGATCTTCAGAGTCCCTGTTTCCACAGGGTGGTGGAGAGGACGAGGGTGTTATGGGGTCGGGAGAGGAGGGAATGAGAGCTCCATAAATGTGGGTTTGTTGGTGTGGAAATGGTGGTGGCAAAGGTGGGGTGGGGGTTGAAATAGTCTGTGGCACTATTCTTCAAACTCCCAAGGGCTGTAAAAATATTAGTTATCAATATGATCCTCAGATACCCATCTCCCTTTGCTCTGTAGTTAGATACGAATGCTAAATAATATTAGCTCTTTCAGTAGTAAGTGAGAATAATGTAAAGAGAAAAATTCGTAAAAATTCAAATGTTTAACCTCAATTAAGCATTTCCCCCCAGAGCGTTGTGTCCCTAAAGCCCTTCCCCCTGTGCCCTTCCCACTGCCAACTTGGCTTCTCGGGATGGCGTGTGATTGGGAGTAATCATTACCAAATGACTGGAGAAATAGAACCACAAATGGGTGGTGGGAACAGTGGGAAGGGAGCCTGCCTACTTTATTTAGAAGGTTGTTCCCAAGCAATGGGAGACCAGACACTCTGGACCACAGGTGGACATTCCAGCCTAGCGCTGTGGTTCTATTTTTGAGGTCAAAGTGAGTGATTTCTCAATCTCATCCCATCAATGCTGTGGTCAGAAAAAAATCTCTCCCAGAGACCTGTGAATTATTCATGGAAATCGTTCCTTCCAGACTGTTGCAACTTCATGTCTTATTGTGTATTTGGGAATATTTCCATGGGAAGGGAGGTGGTTAGATCGGGCAGTGTTGGAAAGCCACCATCATAACCCCCAAACCCCTAATTCTTAACCATTAAAAATGCTGCTGAGCCTTTCCTTGGTTTTGAACCAGCTGGTGATATGGATCTGGCATGTTTCTGGTCAGCTTGATGTCAAAAGCTCTTGCTGGAAGTCTTGTTTTTTATTTCGCCACCAACGTTCTTTCAAGCCAGATACATGAGATATGACTGGTGAGGCTTTTTCCAGGCCTGGGATTTCTCCAGAGCTTATCCAATCATTCAGCGAACCTTGGTGAAAACCTGCCATGTTCCAGGTCTCAGGCCGGCCCTGAGATTCAGAGATAATTAACATAACCATGCACATTTCTCTGGAAGCCAGGGAAACTGCATCTTGTTTATAGCCTCTGTCTTATTCCGTCCTCAAAAATGAACACCTGGCCAGCAGCATCTATGTGATAATTCGTCATTCCCTTTTTTTGTGCACAAATGTCCATCCCGAGATGATCCTCCAGGATGGATCTACCGGGATGCAGTCCAATATCCAGATGCGTGAGGACATTGAGAAGGGTCACCAGACCTTTGGAACCAAACTTGCTTTAAGTTGATTCAACTACAGAAACCTTTCTTAGACCCTGTGCAAATTTAATATCACTTTCCTGAGGTTTGTCCATTTTCCGGTGTCTCTAATCAGTTCTTCCAAGCCACCTGCTGCAGCTGACCCAGTTTCGCTACCTGAGCACCAGAGTCATTTCCTGTTTCACGTAGTGGGTTTTTAATAAGACGATCTGGAGCAGCTGTTTTCTCAAACCACAGAAGGGGGAACAAAAGCAAGAGCACTGGCCTGGAATGACGAGATGGGTCCTCATCCACCCAGCCTCTGACTTGCTGCATGCTGATGGGGAAGGTTCTTAGGTCTGCGCCCAATGCTGCTGTCTCCTTCCTAGCTCGCTCCTCCCCTCCACCCCATCCTACCCCTTTCCCAAGTTCTGGGCCAAGTCTTCCAAAGGCTCTAATTCACACTGAAATGCTGCTGTATGACCAGGTGAGCCATTACCAGACACCAGGAGCGCTGGGAGGGGCTTGATCAAACACCCGGTTTACACCTGCTTGCTCAAACAGCACGTCCCTTCCCTAAACACTAGCTCTCGGGCACTCTGCCGGGGGCTGGAAAGACAAAGATTAAATATGGCTATGGCACAAATATCAACAGGGAGCTCAGGGAGTTCAGAGGAGACCCTAACTCATCCCGATGGAACAAGGAAAGCTTCTTAAGAGAGAGCATTGCCTTAGCGGGCTCTGGGAGGAAGAGCATGGGTCAGCCAGAAGGAAAGTGGGAGAAAGCTGTCCCGGGCATAGGAAACCATGAGCGATTGCACTGAGGTGTGAAGTAGGATGGTGGAACTAGGAACCTACCAGAAGAGTGAAGTTACTAGAAGAAAGCTGAAGCTGGGATGGGCAGATGAGGATGGGAAAGGGGAGAGGGGGCAAGTACCCAAAGTCCTTGCTGGCCAAGAATGGGAGCACTCCTCAGCTCACAGCCTTTCAATGGCTTCCTCTGCACTTAAATTAGTATCCAGTTTCCAGTGACTAAGGCATACACTGGACCGACTCTCCAAAAGGGCCGACCCATTGCATTTGGTTTTTTAATCAGGTTTTTCAGAGATGCTTTAGAGAAGTGCAACTTTTTCTGACTGTGAGTGGGGGAAGCTGTATTTTCTGGACTTTCAAACCATAGGGAAATGAAATACTAACTCATTATTATTAATCATTATTATTTCAGGTCTACAAAAAGTATCAAAAACAGTGTAATAAACATGTGCATGCCCCTCACTTGTATTAAAAATGAGAGCATTGCAGGTACAGTTAATGTCACCCTCCCTAATCTCGTTCCCTTCCCTGCATCCCAGAGGAAACCGCTATCCTGAAGCTCGTGTGTATCGCTCCCTTCCGTATTTCTACACTTCCATCACGCCTGTACTTGCAAAACAGGAATATTGGCTTTCACAAGTTACACTGGTTCTTCTACAACCTGCTTCTTGCACTCAACATCGTGTCCGAGATTTATCCTTATGGATGCCTACAATTCAACTTCATTCATTTTAATGCTGTGTAGTATTCTGTTGTATGAATACAGAAACACACCACAACTTATTTTATCCATTCTCCTGAGGATGGACACTTAGGTTATTTCCAATGACTTGCTATTACAGATAAGGCTGCCGTGACCATTCTTGCATGCATCTGTCTACGCACGAGTCTGTCTGTGTATGTGTTTGTCTATGCATGCATGCAAGAGTTTGCAAGAGTTTCTCTGGGAAATGTACTACGAGTACATTCTCTTCTCATAGGGCAGCCACATCTTCAGCTTTACTAGCTATTTTGCCAAATTTTTTTCCAAGGTGATTTTACCAAGGGAAACCCCTACCACCAGCGTGTGAGAATTACTGGGACTCTGACTTTTAAATTTTTACCAATTATTATCTGGGTGGGTGTGAAACGGTATCTCATTGTCGTTTTAATTTGCATTTCTTTGATTACAAATAAGGTTGAGCATGTTTTCATTTTTATTGGCTATTTTGCCAATTGCCTGTTTTTCTTTGGGGTCAACTGTCTTTTAGTAATTTATAGGAGTTCTATATATCTCGTGGATAAAAAACCCTTTTGCATTACATGCATTAAAAAGAGCATCAAGAAATTTTGTCAAAGACTGGAAATGGGCAGAAGGGTGTTCTTTCAGTTGAATCTGAGCATTATCTAGCAGTCCAAGAATTACCAGATTCTATACACCTTTGATAGTTTTGATTGACTTAGCTACTTAACAACTTTTATCTGAGGGATAAAACTTAACTTCTAGAAAACTAATAATAATGCTAATGTTCTCTGTCCCTGGAAATGCAAATAATCCCTGTTCCTAGTGATCAAAATGGATTTTGTCTGAAAGAGAATATAAATTTCTGGAAGCCAAATTCTCATTTAATCTCTCATTAACTTCATCATTAATCAGTAAGTTAAAATAACATCTTTCACATATATTCCTATTATATTTGTATGAAAGTGGTGACTCCACCGTGTTGAAAATTATATTTTAGCAAGAGAGATATTTTCAAAGAATAAAAAAATAATCAAGGAAAGCTGACATGTCCAGGCAGGGCCTGTGGTTGGCCAGACCGTACAACCATGTCAGAAAACAGAAGGCCTGAGGCCATCCTGGAGAGAGTAGCTGATTCTGAGGCCAAGAAAGCTGAGTCTGAATGGAAGTAGCTGGAGAGGAGCTGAGGTGGCAACAGGAGGCCGCATGCTGGTTTGTGGGACAGCACCGCCATTTTCCTATTTGTGTGATTTGGGCAAATCGCCTTCTCATTGGCAAAACAGGAATAATAATGTTTACCTGAAGACCTATCATGAGAATTAAATGAAATAGTACTTGTGAACCACTTAATGTGTGACATCAGAATAGGATAACAATGACCATGACAGTCGCAGCCGACATTTAGTGAGTGCTTATGTACTAGACTAGGCGAAAAACCTCAAGCAAGGAAACTGAGGCAGGGAGACTCTGAAGCCCAGGCTCACAACCAGAGAGCTCACTCATACCTGTCGTTACTGTCCCGGTGGAGCGAGCAGTGGACTGGGCATCCAGACCCAAGGTCAAGGGAAGACTGTTTCCAGCAGCTGCGGGGCCCTGCTCCCAGCCACAGCCATCCATCCTCCCACTCCTGTGATAGACTTGCTGCCTCAGCCACATCTTATACTAAATTGTTGGTGCCAGAGAAATGAGGAAGTTGGTGGGTTCAATTTCCGAACTTTGAAGATACAGATTAAATATCTACTCCTTTCATACCTTATTAGTTTCCCATGGGCCACCATGACAAAGCACCACAAACTAGGTGGCTTGAAACAACAGTAATGTATTGTCTCACAGTTCTGCAGGTTAGAAGTCCACGATCAGACGCCTACAGCCCCACTCTCCCTCTGAAACCTGTAGAATCCTTCCGTGCCTCTTCCCAGCTTCTGGTGGTTGTTGTCACTCCACGGCCTTCCTAGACTTGCAGTCATAGCACTCCAATCTCTGCTTCTCTTCTCCTATGGTGTTCTCTTCACATGATCTTCCTATAAGGACATTAGTCACATTATATGAAGGGCCCACCCTACTCCAGTATGGCCTCATCCTAACTAATTACATCTGCAATGACCCTATTTCTAAATAAGATCCCATTCTGAGGTACTCAGGGTTAGGACTTCAAGCCATCCTCCTGAAGGGCGCACTTCAACCCACAGCAATACCCCCAGATGAGAACTCTAAGGAAGGCAGGCCTGTGGGGCCCAAGACCAATCTGGCGTGATCTTCCATGACGCTGGAGCTCCAGAGAAAACAGAAGTCCAGAGCCCAAGGGTGGGCAGCCACACTTCCCAGTGCAGACTTTTCTTTAATGCAGCCTTGTGAATTAAGTCCATTTACGGTGGGATGTCTTTGATAAAATGGAAGGGAAAGAGGCCATCCCATCCAGAAAGATTAGGTAAGCAAAGTGTCAAGAATGTTATGCTAGATTAATGATCACTTTTCAGAGATTACAGCCTAATTCTAGAAGCCATGATGGGCAATCATTCATCTCTAAAAAGTTCTCTAAGATACAGGAAGGGAAGAGAGCCAGCATTTTTATTCAGTGCTTCGTCTGTGCCAGGCCATATGTGGAATAATTTATAAACATCATTTCTTTCAACCCTCATGATGATTCTTTGATTATTAACCCCATTTGACAGATAAGGAAGCAGGCTAAGAACAGGTAACTGATTTTTTTCTCAAGTGCCACAGCTAAAAATGTGGTGGTACCAGGATTTCAACCCAGATATGTCTGACAATCCAGTTTATAATCTTTCTGCTAGGTTGTGTCTTTATTATTTTACATCAGATAATGTATGTGAACACTTGAAGCAGTATGTCTAGCAGAGAGTAACCAATACAGATTTATATCCTTTCTTCCTCCAGAGAAGTTTTCTGGAATGAGTGAGTGAGTGAATGAACAAATGAATGAATGACAATGGGTGAACATACAGCACCCTCAGATTCTCCTGTCCTCATGTGAACTCTCCCCACTGTGAGCTCCAGGCCTTTGTTCTTCTCTCTCAAGTAGAACTTATCCCCCCTCTCCCCCTCTAGCCCTCACCCCCTGGCTTGTCCCTCAGAGAAGGGATGAGGTCTAACCATCTTCCTATCCCTACCCCTGGCCTCCTGCACTGGACTGATACACAGCAATGCTCAGGATCTGCCTGCAGGGTCTGTGCTGTCCAGGGATGGACAATCCTTTCCCGGGTCCTAGTTTTCCTGAAAGGAAGATCAGCATTTGGGTGCCTTGCCAACTTCCTTATGTTCGTGTCCAAGAGAGGATTTCCCAAAGACAGCTGGAATGAAGGCCTGCAATCTCTCAGTGGGGGGTTCCTTCAACCTCACTGAGAGCCCTCCTAAGGCCAAAGAGAATACCAAACCCTGATTGAGGGTCCTTGAGACAAACAGAACCTCTACTCCCTGTCCTTCCAAGAAGGAACTATAATGATGATAGGGCACACTTACCATGCACAAATGATTTGTCTTTCTTTGTGTGGGCGCTTCATGGCCATTACCACCTTTGATTCCGGTGTGAGGCCGATCTGCATTGTGATTTTTATTCCCCATGTCACCAATCAGGAAACGGGCGCTCCAAGAGGTTAAAGGACATCCCCAGGGTCATCTAGCTATCTCCATATCCCAAGGTCTGGTTTTCATTTTTATTTTTACTTTGATAAAAAAAGAGGAAATATATTCACATGGTACCAAATTCAATAGGTACAAAGATATGTACAGAATGGGTATGTTTCTCTTGCTCTTGTCTTTCTGCATCTTGTTCTGTTATCATTTGTTTCAAGCTTTCAAAAGTTCTTTTCCTCTAACAGAGGCAAACGGGTTAGGCTTCCCTATCTGTAGCACACTGTGGACAGTGTTCTGTCCCCCTCGATTTCCACTTACCAATAGCGCTAAGCAGTCCTTCCAGGTCAGTATATAAATATCTGCCTTGTTCTTTGTAATGGCTGGACAGTTGTTCATCATTTGAAAATACCAATATTTATCTCAAAGGACATACATGGACCCCAACCTCTTAAGCACTGAACTGTACAGGAAAGAAGTGGGAAGCCGAAATGCCACATCCTCACACTCAGGGCCACTGAGCATTTCAGATCAACTGATCCCTTATCATATCTCTACACACAGGCTTTCAGTCTGAACACTAACTGAAAATGTGTGAAAGCACCGTGTATTTGCACACCGTAAGTGCCCGGTCACTATACTAATGTCGGCACGTGTCCGACTCAATGGTCCGAGGTGGTTAGAATACTAGAGAGTAACAGAAGTCAGGGAAGGAACCTGCCCTAGCCCCCAAGAGCCACGGAGTGATGGAAAGAGCAGACAGATGTGTGTGCCAAACCCAGCTCTGCAACTCACTGTTTGTAGCGGGGACAGGACACTCCACTCTCTGAGTTTGGGATGGACAAATGGTCACCTGGCTAGTGCCTACATTTCCCACGCTCTCTTGCAGCCATGGGGGGCTATGTTCTCACCAACAAGTTGCTACTGGAAATTGCTTACCTTCCACTGCCTCTCTTTCCCCCTTCCCATGGACCAGAGCACATATGCGGAGGTGAAAGAGCTTCAACTGAGGGAACAAGGCGACACTCCATCAGCAAAATTAGAAGGCCCTCTGGTGCCTGAGTAACGTCCTGAGCAGAGCTGCATGCCTCCCTGCTCCACCTGCGACCTCCAGAGCACGCTGCTCTGTGAGAGGGCAGTCCACTTCCAACTGGTTTGAGCAACAGCATTTAACTCTTAGTGACTAGTACGCGGTGTGACCTTGACCAAATCACCCGACATCCTTGAGCCTCGGTTTCTACATTCCCAAATCCCTCATAAAAATTAAAGAGAAGGCAAACAGAACACCTAGCACGGTATTTGGCACGTGACATAAGCTCGAGAAATGGCTCTCTGGGCCTGTTGCCCCATCTGTAAAAGTGTGTGTTCCTCATTCCTTTGTGAAACCAGATGACACGGAAGACCATGTCACTTGTACAACCAGTAGCTGCCAGGGGTCGAGGTATAGTGTGCTTTGCTCTGACAATGAGGAGAGGTTTAACCTTCCTGTGTCCGGGTGAGTTTGGGTGAGTCTCCTGTTTTGGACTCAGTGTGGGAGCTCATCTGGATTAGAAGCGAAGGAGACCTCTGTCTCTGAGGCCACGGGGGAGGAAGCCAGGTGAAGGCCTCTGACCACACAGCACCTGCTGACTGGGGCGTGAAGGAATCAGAGGCACGTGGGTCCCATCACCTTTTCTGCATGCATGGATTTTAAAAATAAGTGTGTGCCAGAGAGGGGAGAGCAATTAAAGAGAAGTGAGTTCCCAAGATCTCCTTCCATGTGTTCTACTCAAACGAAAGAGTTTGAAGGCCACTTCGTTAAGCTTTTGTTAATTAGAGAGCCCTGCATTAATTAGATACCAAATAGGTGTCAGGTCCACTACTCAGTGCCTTGCGTAGGCTCGTTCTACTGACTCAGCAGCCCCAGCCAGGATGCTCACTCTCACCACCTTGCAAATGTGAAGACCAGAGAATTGAAGTACCTTGTCCAAGGTCATATAGCTAATCAGTGGCTGAGCAGGACTTAAATACAGATCTGCCTGATTCGAAAAGCCATGTTCTTTGATGCCACAATTCTAATACTGAATACCTATTATGCTCCCAGCTAAGGCTAAGTTCCTTGGAATAGCAAGATAAATCAGGAACAGACTTCCTGTTTGCTGGGTAATTTCAAGATCTTTTTTCTCATGGAAAGTAAAAGGACGGGAATGGTGTCAGGCCTCAAGTCAGAAAGCCTGGGCTGTTCTGCCCCTAACTACCCCATGTCTTCTTGCACTTTTCTACACCTCTCTGGGCTTCAGTTTCCTTACCTATAAAATAGGAACAGTACCAATTTCCCAGAGTCACTAGGAAGATTAAAAGAAGGAGATAATAGGTGAAAAGATGCTATGCAAATCTCAAGCATGGGACAAAAGTCAACATGGCTTTAGGATGCTCTGGAAGCCTTGCTTATGTTGTATAAATGCTCCATTAATATCCATGGGGACAGTGAGCCAAGCACATTTGCTTCCCTGGCACAAGGGGTGCCCAGCTGGCGTCTCCTGATGATGTTCCCTGCATGTGAAATCCCAGAAGTTCACATGCCTGAGTGCTGGACCATCTGACCTTCCAAGGCCAGATGGCAGATGTCAACAGCTTCGAGGCCCTCTGTAGGCACGCAGCTGGCTACAACAATTTACATGTGGATGGCAATTCAGAGTTTATAGAATATTTTCACAGCCACAAATTCTTTGGAGCACCTTGGCACCTAGCAAGGTAGGCAAGATAAATATGAAGTAACTCAGGTGCCGAGGAACCAGGAGATACCACAACTTGCCCAGGGACTTCCAGGTATTAATGGGGAGAGTCCGTGCTAGATAAGTTATATCTCAGGCCTATAGCTGGATCTAAAGTTCTTTCAGCTTCCCAGTTATTCACCACCTGCTACAGAGGAAACTATGCTTCTTTGAGGCCCAGGTTACAAAAGCATAGCACAAGGTGCCTGGGTGGTTCAGTCGGTTAAGCATCCAACTCTTGGTTTTGGCTCAGGTTATGATCTCAGGGTCATGAGGTAGCCCCACGTCAGACTCCACACTTAGCAGGAAGTCCGCTTCTCTCCCTCTCCCTCTGCCCCTCCCCCTGCTCACACGCACAGGTGGACACATGCTCTCTCTCTCTCTCAGTCAATCTTAAAAAAAAAAAGCACAGTGCATAAAACCTACTCCTTCTTTCAGTAAGCATTCACTGAGAATCTACTGCCGCCCAGTCCTGTGCTGGGCCCTGCAGAGACCAGTGGGCCAAATGCAGAGCCTGCTGTCCAGGGACTCAATGTGCTGAATCACAGAACCATGGAGCGAGGCTCTACTGTGCCACGCACTTCACCTACGCAATCTCTAATTCTTACAACAACACTGCAAAGTGTATGTTTGCCCCAAATTTTATGATGGGCGATGGAGGCTCGGAAACACTGATGAATTCATTCAAAGTCACTCGGCCAGGAGCGCCTGGGTGGCTCAGTCAGTTGAGCATCCAACTCTTGGTTTCAGCTCAGGTCATGATCTCAGGGTCATGGGATTAACCCCCCTCCCCCAGCTCAGTGCAGAGTCTGCTTGAAATTCTCTCCCCCTCCTTCTGCCCCTCCCCCGGTTTGCTCACTCTCTCTAAATAAATAAATAAATAAAATCTTAAAAAAACAAAAGTCACTTAGCCAATAAGTGGCAGGAGTAGGATTAGATTCTAAGTTTGTTGGCTGCCAAAGCTCAGGCTCTTCCCCAAGAACACACAGGACTCCTTGAAATGTCTTCAATATAGACTGTCCAGGGTAGAATGGTAAGTGCCACAGCACGCACTAGGCTTAGTTACGTGGCATCAACTCAACTAATTTATTTTTCCTTTTGACTTCTAGGTTGGAGACTTTATGCAGCCCTACAGCATCAGGGAAAAACGATCATCTAGTTAAACCTCCTCATGGTACAGATGAGGAAGCTGAGGATCAGAAAGCACATCTTGCCCAAGGTCACAGAACAACCTAACATCAGAGCTGGGATTTGAGCATATGGATGTCCACATTAAAGCACCAGTTCCTTCCACTTCACCGTGTTGTGGCTGCCCAGCCGAAGGCTTGGCATTTACTTTCACGTCCTTTTTCATCTGGAGAACACCCCTGCTTGAGGCAGAGACCAACTGTAGTTCATCTTTGCACGTCCTATGCCTGGAATGCAGAGAGATGGTCTTCAGTGAGTATGTGATCCTTGAATGACAAATGCAACAACCATAATTATCCACATTATAGAGATCAAGAAACTGAGATGCAAAGAGATTAGAGTACCTGTCCAAGGTTACATGGCTCACACATGGCCAAGCCAAGATTCACACCTGGTCTTTCTGGCTCTGGGGGCCACACATGCCTGCTGGCAGGAGGACGTCTGTAAGGCACCAGCCCCACAGCAACCTGAAAAGCAGGCACAGCATAAGGACCCTTAGCTGCATCCTCTTCATGTTGGGAAGAGCTTTGGGGGTGGGGGTCCTGCAAGAGGACCAGGCATGTGGACTCCACTGGAAGCCATGATAAGTGTGCAAGGGGGAGGAAGACCCATCCGGGGAGGCCCCATTGCAGAGGGGCCTCAGACTCCAATGGCCAAACCAGCCGCACGTGTTTGGAAGTCAGTGAAGAGCCTTGCTGGGGGCCAGGAGAAAGATCTGTTCTGGGGGTTCTGCCAGGCCTGGAGATGAGGTCAGGACAGGGGAAGGACAGATGTGTCCAAGGCCCTGCCAGAGGCCATGCTGGCCCCAGTGAATCAATTCTCTAACCAGAGCCATAACTCTATTCCAAGCTCAGAGCGTTCCGGTTCCCAGATTAGACCATGGAAAAGTGGTTCCATATGGACTCTTCGGCATGGTCGCTTCCTCAGCACCCCCTCCCAGCCCCCACCTCCAGCCCCAAATCACAGGGAGGCCATTTCGTGTCAACACGAGGATGTTGCTCTTTATTTTCTTCTCTCTTGAACACATAAAAATAACTCTGCCAGACCCAGATATCCATGTGAGCTCTCAAGAAACTGGGCTTAAACATGTTTGCACGTCGGGACCAAAGCAATCCCACATGTGGCTGCTGAAACGGGGTGTCCTCTACGTGGCAAGCGGCTGCCTTCTTCAGTCTCAGGGACGGTAATGGAAGGAAGAAGTGAGCACATCTGCACTCCTTCCTATGCTCTTCAAGAGGCTCTTCACGTTTAATTTGTCATCTTCATTTTGCAGATGAAAAACCTAAGGCTCAGAGAGATGGGAATAGTTCAAAGGCATTCATTCACTCTGCAAATGCATATCATGTCCACCAGCGTGCTCAGTGTGGGTTTTTATAGGGAAAACCCTTTCTTTTCTGCTTTATAAAAGGATTCACTAATGGATTCTCTGGTGTGTTCCATGCAGAGTTTCCCAAAGCGCATGAGGTAAGAGACTAATTCTATGAGGGCTTAGTAGGCATTTGGGAAATTCAATGCACAAATTAGCCTGGAAATCACTGATTCAACAATACTTACTTAGGAAATCACTGATTAAAGAAATGGAACAATGCAGGATTTTCTTAAGTACAGGGGTTTTCAAAGTGTTTAATTGGTTAAAGTGTATTGGAGTCTCCCAGCAGAGTATAAAGTATGCAATATTTTCCCAAAATTATGAGCTAGAGTTCTAAGAAAAACTGTTTTAGAAACACTTCCCCCATATATTTGGTTGAATCATATGGAATTGCCAACATACGGCTGTTTTTTATCTACAAGACAGCATTTCCATATGGTTCAATCTAACATATACAATAGGGTTGTTTTTTTTTTTTTCAAGTGTTTTCTGACTCCTTTATCCGATTTCATAATGTGATATGACTAATAGGCCCTGAACTTCTCGAAGGGTACTTGATGGGTAGCCTTTTGTGTGCTTACTGTTAGGGCTGGAAACAGTCCCGGGGTAGGATAGTAACAGACGGCTACTCTCTACCAAAATATGTGCCTGTCCTTCCATACTATGGAGTTGTCACGTGAAGCAGCTGCCTAACTGGAGGCTATGTTGTCAGTCCCCAGACATCCGGGGAGGGGGGGGGTAGTGTCTGCTGTGGAGCGTGAGCACAAGCGATTCATGTCACTGCCAAGCAAAGGCAGGTAAGAGTCAGGTGGTCAGGTGTGTCTTCTCCATCCTCTCCTTGCCCATTCTTCTGGCTGAATACACAGGACTCCATGGTCCCAGAGGTTGGAAGGTACACAAGATGGAAGGGAACTCAGCCCTCATTCACCACCAGGTGGAAAGCCACCCACCAATGAAGCACACCTACATTAAACTCTTAGGTGAGGGAGAAAGAAACTAGTTACCTTAAGCCACTGAAGTTTGGGAGGTTCTATTGTTGTCGTCACAGAAGAATGTATCATCCTAACCCATACAGTGAAGTTGGGAGCAGGTGGTGAGAGTGGCCGTCCAGGGCCCTGAAGGCGGTGATAGTGTAGAGCCAATGAGGACCAACCTCAACAAGGCCCACACAACACAAGAGTCCGCAGTCAGGATGGCCGGACCGGGCTCACGTGTACAGAAGCACTCTTGGTAAACGTGGGCTACCATAACAAGATGCCATAGACGGAGTCACTCATAAACAACAGAAATGTATCTCTCATAGTTCCAGAGGCTGGGAAGTCCAAGATCAAGGCATTGACAGATTTGGTGTCTGGTGACAGCCCATTCCTTGGTTCATAGGTGGCTCTTCGCTGAGTTCTCACATGGTAGATGGGAGAAGATATCTCTCTGGGGTCTCTTTTATAAGGGCACAAATCCCATTCACGAAGACCCTGCCTTCATGACCTAATCCCCTCCCAAAGGCCCCCTTCAAATACCATCACACTGGGGATTAGGTTTCAGCATCTGAATGGTGAGGGGGAGGGGGACATAAACATTCAGTGCCTAGCAAAAGCCAATGCAATCTGTAGGAAGTATAATCTGAATGAAGAGCTGGGCTGATTATAGGGCTATTATTCAAAACACTAATCATTGGTTGAGACCCTGGTGCCTTCCTCCCACTCACACCCCCATGTCCAATCAGTCCCCAGAGTCCTGTGAATTCCGTGTTTTCTGTCTTATGAACCTATCTCCCCCTTTCCACTTTTGCCCTAAATCCATGGCCTCCTTCAAATTTGTCTAATGCCACCTGCATGGCCATGCACATGGACCTTACATTTTTGATCTTCCTTTTCTTCACCAATAAAATAGATCAGTACCACAATGCCTTGCATGTAGGATGCGCTCCTTCTTAATCAGCTTTCTTGCTTCCCCATGAATGGAGCAAAGGGCACTAAATGTGGAGGTGGGAAGCCTGACTTCTAGGCTGACCACTAACACAGCACTTGGCATTGAGTAGGCACTCGAGACATGCATGCCTGCCAGATGGGCCAGTGCTAGAGCCCTGACTCCCTGTCACACATGATTCAGCTCCAATTGCTACACCTGGCTTCCTTCCCAGGCATGAGAAGGTGGTTGTTACTGGCGAGTGTTCTACATTTTGCTATCTCTGCCATGTAGAGTGAGAGCCAAGCTCTAGAAAGGCAGAAGAGACTCTCCCCCACCCCCACAAGATCTCCCCAAAAGAAACATCTTTGCCCATCAGAGAAGCAGATGGGGTAGCCATGGGCCTGCAGCCGTGGGGCCTACCAGCTAATGGGCCTCTAGGAATCAGGCAGGCAAGATCTTACAGTCCTTTCTACTAATCTTTGAAAATAAGACAAAAGGGAAAACATCCCTACCTCCCCAAAGCACACATCTGCTTTGCAGTTTCTGAGGATGAGCCCACAGAGAAAGAGGAGAGAGATCTCCCTCTACAAGGGCTCCCAGGAGAAGACAACAATGTGTGATGCATTTTCCCATGAAGGAAGGGCCAAGTTCCCAGAGATGTCTCCCAGTCACCCCTCCCTCAAAGATAATATTAAGATCCTCTTAACATACCTGCTTTTCCTTCTTTGGGCCTGGGACAAGTCCTGTCTCGGAGGTGGTTCATCTCATCGCTGATCTAATGTTATAAAATAACATTGTATCCATTTCAGCCTCAGGGCTCTTGGAGTGCATCACAGTGGCCCCTTTATTCTACCTACACTCTTATGTGAAATAAACTATAGGACAAGGACAGGGCAAGAAGTGGTGCTCCTACTCAAACGAAACCTCACAGGGCAGGGGGTTGTTGCACATCGCAGGAGGCATCCTCATTTACCATGCATTTTCAGACCTTAGAATTATGACATCTCAAAGTTCAAGGTAACCATATTTAGATGTTGAACTTCTACCACGTAACTCAACAACTTCCTAAGTTTGTTACAATAATTAAAAAACTGAAATGTCTCATATTACCAACTGGACACCACCCTAAAAGATAGTTATCCACTAACAATTTATCATGTACGATAAAAACTATCATTTGACTACCCAAAAGGCATTTCCTTCCCACTTTTTTTAAAAAGATTTTATTTATTTTGGGGGGGAGGGGAGGGCAGAGGAAGAGGGAAAATCCCAAGCAGACTCCACGCTGAGCCCAGCACAGGGCTCGATCCCATGACCCCAACACTATGACCTGAGCCGAAACCAAGAGCTGGATGCTCAACTGATGGAGCCACCCAGGCGCCCCTCCTTCCTATCTTTCTCATGGTGACATCTATACACACACACACACACACAGAGGTTCCTGTTTTCTCAGCCTTCCTTGCAACTAGGAGTGGCCATGTGACTTAGTACAACAAAATGAAATATATGGAGAAATTTGCTGGAGGGCTTCTGGGGGAAGATGTTCTCTCAAGATACAGCAATGCTATTCCAGCCTCTCTGGCTACCCCTTGGCACCCTGTCTTTGAAAATAGCCATTTAAGGACTAACAGTGAGGTGGCCCTATTTAAATCATGAGGCAACAAGCCTCAAGACAAAAGCCAGTGTTCTGAGAAAGAGAAACAGAAGGGTACAAAGAGGCTGGTTTTGGTTTTTGGATTTTTTGGTGGGTGTTTTTTCTTGTTTTGTTTGTTTGTTTGTTTGCCACTGAACCACCCCAGAACCACCTACTTCTCAAGCCACTATTAGTCAGGTGTTCTATTACTCGCACTCAAAGTATCTTAACTAATGCCTCGTGCATTATTAACCCACAATATAATAATGTCTTGGGACACTGAGAGGACCACAAGGGGAGTAGATGATTCAGGGCTTAAAAGTAGAAAATAAACCTTTACAAAAACTGGACAATAGATAAGTGAATGTTTAATATTATCAATACAGCCCCTTGTGAATGCCTATTATAAAACAGGAATAATAATATCTGATGTGGGATTGTTCTAAGGATTAAGCAAGTTAATACACATAGACTGAAGTGAAAAGTACCAGGCACATAGCAAGCCCTATCTAATAATAGCTATCATGGTAATCAGTAAAAAATGTAACTTTCTTTAATAAAGAGTTTGAGTCTAGGTACTGGATTTGCAATCAGAAAACCTGGCTTCCGGAGGGACACTTCTCCTCTCTGATCACATATCGATGTTTGTGGCTATTTTAGGACATGAACTCTCAATACAATAGAGTCATCATGTCAAAGGGTGTTGAAAGTCTGATAAATCATATGAATTTTGAGTTATCACATGTTGCCAGTTCAGTAATGAAATAAATGTATCACTGGGAGTCTAAAAAGGCTGTAAAAATACGCTTGTAAATAAAATAGAACATTTGGTTGTGCAACGAAGGAAGAGCCTGGAAGTTTTTAAGTAATTTCATATGAAATTGATTTTCCTTTCTGAAAACAATAGCTGGACAATAACAGCATGAGTAGAACCGTAAAGTAGAAGATGGACAGGGAACCGGAGTGCCTGAGTGGGTCCCACCATTGCCTGCTCACGTGCCTCTAGCGAAGTCCTTTCCCGTCCCTGAACCTCAGTTTCCTCACTTGTAAATTGGGGGAAAGAACCTGGAGCTAGTGTAAGACACAGCAGCCCCTATCCTGGCTCCGCTCCTCAGCCGTGAGACCAGAAACAAGTGACTTACTTTCTCTGAGACCCATCTCTAAAATGGGAATGAAAAACAGAGCAACTTCACAGGAAAGCTGTGAAGGTCAAATGTCAGAACATGTGAAAATATTCCTGGCACAGGGTAAACACTTAATAAATGTTGGTCAGAGCATGATACATTGTCAATCCCAGTCCCCAAATTCTAGAGTTCTGTATAAAGTGTGGCCCGAAGATGCCAAAGAAAAAAAAGAGGATGTATTCTTTGTCCCACAAAACTATGCCCCAGATGGGATGGTGTAGGCCCTCCCAGGAGGCCAGGGTTCCCTTGGGAAACATCGAAAGGCCCTTGGCCAACCTTCGGCACAAAGGACATTTATTAGATCCAGGAGACAAAGAGGGTCCATAAGGGTCCCTGGGTTCTGGTATCAGGAATGTTGGGCAGTAAACATGGGGAAGGTCAGAGCTCTGAGAAACACCTTCTACATGACATCTTCAGTGCCTGAGTATCCATTACCAGAATTCCCACTGTTATGAGGTCAGGTAGGGAAGCAAAGATTGGACATGAACACATTCACTAGGGGCGCCTGGGTGGCTCAGTTGATGAAGCGTCTGACTCTTGGCTTTAGCTCAGGTCATAATCTCAGGATCATGGGATCAAGCCTTGCATCAAGCTCCATGCTCAGTGCAAAGTCTGCTTAAGATTCTCTCTCTCCGCCACCCTATGACCCAGCAATTGCACTACTGGGTATTTACCCCAAAGACACAGATGTAGTGAAAAGAAGGGCCATATGCACCCCAATGTTCACAGCAGCAATGTCCACAATAGCCAAACTGTGGAAAGAGCCAAGATGCCCTTCAACAGATGAATGGATAAAGAAGATGTGGTCCATATATACAATGGAATATTACTCAGCCATCAGAAAGGATGAATACCCAACTTTTGCATCAACAAGGATGGGACTGGAGGAGATTATGCTAAGTGAAATAAGTCAAGCAGAGAAAGTCAATTATCATATGGTCTCACTTATTTGTGGAACATAAGGAATAGCATGGAGGACATTAGGAGAAGGAAGGGAAAAATGAAGGGGGGAATCAGAGGGGGAGACGAATCATGAAAGACTATGGACTCTGAGAAACAAACTGAGGGGAGGGGGGTGGGGGGATGGGTTAGCCTGGTGATGGGTATTAAGGAGGGCACGTATTGCATGGAGCACTGGGTGTTATATGCAAACAATGGATCGTGGATCACCACATCAAAAACTAATGATGTACTGTATGGTGACTAACATAACATAGTAAAATTAAATTAAAAATTAAAAAAAAAGAAATGTGACTTTACATATTTTTAATTTCAAAAAAAGATTCTCTCTCTCCCTCTCTCTCTCTAAAAAGAGAAAAAAGAAGAAATCTTTAAAAAAGAAAAGAAAGAAAAACATTCACTAATGTACTCACCACCTATAAAAGTACTCTCACTCATAGAGCACCACACACACTCACACACTGTTTGATGCTAACGATTATGACCCACAATGAAATGGCTGGGATGGGCAGAATGATTCTCCTTTATGGTCAAATGGGTCACATCTAATAATGCAAGGAATATGCGATGCAAATGGCCTTCAAACTAATACTGAAATTTACAAAAGATGTCAGACAGCATGACGTCAGTGAAAGTAATGTGAAGGATGGGCACCTGGGTGGCTCAGTTGGTTAAGCGACTGCCTTCAGCTCAGGTCATGATCCTGGAGTCCCGGGATGGAATCCCACATCGGGCTCCCTGCTCAGCGGGGGGTCTGCTTCTCCCTCTGATCCTCCTCCCTCTTGTGCTCTCTGTCTCTCATTCTCTCTCTCTCAAATAAATAAATAAAATCTTTTAAAAAAAAAGGAAAGAAAGAAAGAAAGTAATGTGAAGGAGCTCCGTGAATCTCAAGCAGAGTCAATGATAAATAATAATCTGTCCGTTAGACCAGTCAGCCATCAGAGACAAGAAAAGAATGATGATACAACAGTGTCTTGAAGGACAGCGTTTCCAACATAAGTGAAGCTCAAGGAAAAAATTTATGAGCCTTTTATTATATTTACACAAATTACCCTTTTGATCATGTTGCAGAGGTCAAAAGTAAACAGCATATTTGGTGCTAGCATACAATGTTATCAGGAAAGCTGTACGAAAGAAACCAACATTTGATTCATTCTTGATTCACTGTAAGCCACTCCCATGTAACTGCAATGCAATCTAAATTCTGTTAAATGTAAAACAAAATAGACATAATTTTTGTTCATTTTTCAAAATAACTTCCAACCAAATCTTTGCCCTTTTTTACTATTCGCTATGAAACCACAATCCTTATTTTTTAAGTTTACTCACTTTAAGTGATTAATTTCAAACTGGTCAGATAAACAATAACCAACTCTACACTGAACCCAGCCCCTGCTGCACTCCGGGCTCTAAGGATCTGGGGATGAGTACATCAGACAGAGGAAACAGCTTGTACCAAGATCTGGAGGCAGGAAAGGCTTCGATGCACTGGAAGAGGGGAGGAAATGAGTAAAAGGAAGAGTGGGACAATACGAATGACAGGGGTCAGCAGGGGCCGGCTCAGGCAGGGCCTGTCATCCATATTAGGGAGCTAGAATAAAAACTCGAAGAGTACTGGGAAATGACAAAAAAAGTGTCAAGCAGATGCTCTGCCTGGAGGGGTTGGTGGATCGCGGCGCCCCTCCAGGAGACCGGGCAGCAGGAGCAGCAGATCTGGAAGGAGATGGTGAGCTCGTGGTGGGAGGGACAGTTTAGCTGCCTGGAGCGTGGCACATGGACATGCCCAGAAGGCATTAGAGAGAGAGGTCTGAAAGTGCTCAGAGAGGTATGACCTTCAAGTATGACCTGAAGACAAGGACTTGGGAATTATTAGTTTGGAGGATACAGCTGAAACCATGCTTACCAGATGATCGCAACCCCACAAAGAGAACATGTAAATGAGAAGAGAAACCCACAAGTGGAAACTCCTAGAGGAGCTGAGAAAGGCTGCAGCCTACCCAGATGACTCAGCCCGCAGATTGTTACCAGATCTCCAAGCAAAGAAGGGAGGAGACGGTCAATGGAAATGAGAAGTCCAAGGGGACACTGTTACGGCAATGGAATACTATGTCTGTGCCCTCTCCATGTCGGAAGGTTAATATTATTCATCAGCTTGGCTTGTTACCTGTTGCCAATTCGGTTAGACTTGATCTTTAAGGAAAAACCTGAATTAGTCAAAATAGCCTTTTCTCCTTGTAAACAAAGGAAAGTTCTCCGATTGTGCAACTGGGTACACCGCCGGCCAATGATAAATAATCTCACATGGAACCACCCCCCACACACACTTCGGCACTAAAATAATACATCAAATGTGAGTTGGCAGAGTTGAGTAAGAAGGGAAATAAAATAGGCATCAGGAGGCCCAGGACCTAATTAATGTTCAGCCATTGACAGGTGTTGAGACTGGAGAAAAATCACTTCTCTCAAAACTTCAGGTTTGTCATCTGTAAAATTAGAAAAAAATGGGTTCGATTATGTCTTAAGACTCTGAACCGTGTTAAGATCGTGCAATTCTATAAGTAGGCAGGCTAGTAGGCAACTAAGTCTCAGTGAACTTCTATAATGTCCCAGACCCATCTGTCCCTTGCCTCATATTAAATAAGACACACAACATCCCTAGGAGACAAGCATTCTTTGCGTCGGTTTAGAGATGGGAAGACTTGAGGCCGAAAAGGGCCAGTGTTATAGCGGAAAGAATTCGGGCTTTGGTGTCAGATAAACCTGGGTTTTAACAGATTTTCATACATGCCGTGCCAGTAATCAACATACTGCCTCTCAGCCCCGGACTCCCCCTTCACTGCCTGGCTTCCTGATGGTGGCGCTGGGCCCTGTGAACATTTCTCCTTGGCCCGCTGGCGGAATGTTAGGCTTTGTCAGTAGAGGGCGCTAGAGGGACACCCAGGAAGAAGAAGGGTCTTGTCTTCCAGGTTGCGTCGGCTTGTCTTCTTGCTCCTGTGGTGAAGAGCAAGCAGCGTGGAAGGAACACCCAGTCCCGATAGTGCTCACACCTCAGCGAGTTTCCCTGGCACCCCAAAAGGCAGCTCCTCAGCAAAGAGCAGCTCCCAGGGGTCGTAGGCACCCCCCAGAAGACAGATCCCAGGACAGTGTTGTCCGCACCCCAGGGGCTGGTTTCATTTGAGGTGCCGCAGCAAACCTCTCCACCATCCTGCGGACTGCAGCCACGCCCTCTCCAGAGACGTCTGAATCCCAGCCCTGGGGGCCGGGGTCCTGTCCCAAATCTGTTCCTTCCTTGCATACTGAAAGATAACCTCCTTTTTTCACCTACTCACAACACTTCTGACACCAAGCGTGTGGGGCTTTTCCCACACCAACCAATTCTCCAACCAGACTGCCTGTGACTTCAGACGCCAGTCATAAGTCCCAAGTTGTCATCCATACTTCGGACTAACTGGTCATAAATTGGGGACTCCCACAACCCCTTCTGCCGACTTGATCATGTGCTATAAGGGCCCACAGAGCTCAGGGAACCCTTACTTCTATTTTCCGATTTATTATAAAAGATACCATGAAGGATACAGATGAACAGCCAGATGAAGACGTACAGAGGGTGGGACCCGGAAGGGTCCCGAGCACAAGAGCCCACCCACCCCCACCAGATGCAGCCAATAAGTGGACCTTGCAGGGTTGCTAGTGCCCGCCCACCCCTACCAGATGCAGCCAGTGAGTGGGCGTCACAACTGCAGAGCCTGCCCACCCCAACCAGATGCAGCCAATAAGTGGACCTTGCAGGGTTGCTAGTGTCCGCCCACCCCTACCAGATGCAGCCAATGAGTGGGTGTCACAGCGTGCTAGAGCCTGCCCACCCGTACCAGAGGCAGCCAATGAGTGGACGTTACAGGGTGCTGGTGTCTGCCCACCCCAGATGCAAGACGCCTCCAGTGGGTGACTTGGTTCTGGAACCACAACATCAGCCTGGTCAAAACTTTCTTAGAAGTGAGGTGCAGTCTGAAACCTTGCCCACCCTTCCTTCATCCTCTTGTTTTCCCAGGTGACAGACTGAGTCAGGTCTGCAGGCTCATGGTGCCTACTCTACTGCTGCTCTCTCCCTGTGTCCTTCACAAGTCTTTCCCCAATAAATCTCTTGAACTTGGCATCTGCTTCTCAAAAGATCTGAACTAACATTTCCTCCTAGCTGGAGATGTGTTCACAGACGATGAGCAAGTAAAGACTCCTGTTCTTCACTTCCTGCTGCAAAGGAGCAACCTGGGAGGACCAGCATTTGTATACTGGAGTCTCAGTTACCCCGTTCTGCTTTCTCAGACCTCACCTCGATCTCTCTGCTTCTGTCATGCTGACCACACCCCATGCCTAATCTGACACACACACGCACACGCATGCCGCCATCTCCCTCCCAGCCTCCAGCCCAACTCCACTTCCTGCCACTGAAATCCTCCTCCCTTAACTCCTGCAACAGGCTGGGCATGGCCCCTGAGACTTAACCCTAGAATCTCTCCCACAAGTGAGCTGCTAGAGGACAGCTCCCCCAAACCTGTATCCCCCATTTTGGGCAGGACCAGACATCCATAACACAGGATCCACTGAGCTTCCTTCCCTGGCAGTGCCAGAATGGGCCCAACAACACGCCATCTGAGAGACCCTCACAGAAATCCCTACCCTAAACAATGACAGGGACCACGGTGGGAGAAATCCACAGATCTGAACAAACACCAAATCCAGGAGTGGCAGAGGTATGTCCCAACTGAGGCAGGGAATCGGGAGCTCAAGATCTGGAACGAGCAGGCTGGGCTCAAATGCGAGAGTATAGGTTTCTGAGAGATTGTTCCGGGCATACACAGGACCACTGTAGGGTCTGCTGAGTATCACAGGGACGAGGCCAGCCTGACACAGAGGGCAGCTGGGTTGGTAAGCAGTCACTGCACCCCACCGCTCAAGCCTCAGCCCTCAGGTTGCTCTGGAGGGCACTTTACTGCCCAGTGCCCCTCCGGTGAAGCCCTAGACGGACCTTCCTCTGCCATATTGGACGAATTTGCTCTCCCGGGCTGCCACATCGGTTTCCTGGCTGCCTCTGTTCCTTGCCACAGCCATCTCCCTGACTCCTCCCAGACGCAGCAGAAGGCTGGACACTGACGCACAACTCCAGCCACTAGTGGGTAAGGACTGCTCAGCTCCTCCCAGACCATTTAACACCCCCACCCCCAACACAGCAGAGGGGGAACTGGGACCACATCTACGCACTGAACCATTGCCTCACTGGTCACCTCAATCCTTTCCACTCACATAGCCACTCAAACCTCACCAGCTGTGGCTTTCTCTCTTTTTCCAGTCCAAGCCCCTGAGACCCCTGTAGGGCTCCAGGTCAAGTCTATGTGATCAGAGGTGAATGACTTGCACCGTTTGGACCTCAGATCTACCTCTTACATGGATGAAGCAGGGCCTCTCTAAATCATCCCTCAGGACCTTCCCAGTTTGGGAATCCCAGAGCCACTTGGTTCCATAATCCTGTAGCCACTGGGCTCTACAATCCCAAACCACTTGGATCCCAGTATCTCTCGTGCAAACACTGCATCTGTTTTCCTTTCCTTGTTCTCACAGTGGGAAAGGGGCCATGAGGTCAGGCCATCACCCATGTCCTGGTGCCCATAGCTACCCAATCTATCTGTAAAGAGACTTCCTGTCCTGATATAAAGAGGACTTCCTCCTTCCCCCACTGCTCTGTTCTCCATCCCAGTGGCCGGGACACTCCCCACCAGATCCACAGGAGATGAAAGACATCCTGCACAGGCGTCCCTACTCAGATGCATCACGAACTGACAGCGACACATGGACTGCCCAGCTGCTTGTTCTCTCGCAGACACACACTCTCTCACACACACTCACACTCACTGCCTCACATCCAGTCACTTCCTGTCTTCAGACACGCACAAGCCCTGACACAGCCCTCAGTCCTCTTGCTCACTTCCTTCTCTCTCTCTCTCTCTCTCTCTCTCTCTCACACACACACACACACACACACACACACACAGCAGGGACCACTCCTCGAACAGGAAAGAAACACTGAACCCAGGCTTTGTCCCTGACTTCCCCTCTCTGGGCACTGCCCAGAGTCCCTCTTATGCTCCCCCAGAGCCCCCCACCATGCCCACAAACACACACACACACACACACACACAGCCCCCTGGGGTCTCCTTCTCATACCCAGACCCCAAGTGCGCTTCAGCCCAATGAGTGAAGACAACAATGTTTTCTAAGCACTGAATGATGTTCCCAGGTGACACAACCCGGGAAGAATGCCCGCCAGGCCTTGGGCTTGAGCGGAGCCGGCGAGAGGCTCTGAGGGAGAAGGAGGGTGTGGGAGAAGCTGAGCCAGCAGAAGCAGCCGTCTCTTCCTCCCGCGCAGTGCAGAGCCTGGGGACAGTTATCAGTGGACCGTTTCTGTACCCCTCACAAAATCTATTTAGCCCCTACACTAAGGGAGCATTTACTTAGCCACCTTCGTCGTCCTGACATAGTAACCAACAGTGCTGAGTCCTTACTCTGAGTTAGGGGCTGTGAGAAGCCTGGGAATAAGTGAGTGAATATTCACTTTGATCTCACAAAGTAAATATCATTAGCATCACTTTTTTCTGAAAAAAAAAATGGAAGATTAATTAAGATTAATTAATTTAATTAGGGATTACTTTTTTCCATTAACTAAGAATTTAAAGTAATTTGCCCACAGTCACCCAGTAGGTCAGGAAGGAGCTGGTATACAAACTGTGTGACCCCCAAGCCCGTGAGATTCACCCCCAGGCTCCAGCGCCTCCCCTCTCCCTCACTTGGGGACTTGACCAGAGCCAGGTGTGAACCTTAGCCCCACCGTTGGCCGTGGGACGCCACGCAGGCTCCTTCATCTCTCCTGGCCTCCATTCCCACACCGGTGCCATGAGGGCGACAGTTCTGTTTTACAGAGCTCTGACAGATACAAAGGGTTTATCTAAAGCGCTTAGCACAAAAATCCCAGCCCAGAGTAGGTCTTCAATAGTGTCTCCTCTCTGCCTTCCTGTAACATTATGATAGGCTCTTCATAGACCAAAATGAGCCCACGAGGTAACAGCCCAAGCCTAGGATGCCCTATTTGGCGAAGTCCAGGAGTGAGGCTCTTTCAAGTGTAGTTTAATAATAAATAATAGTAGTTTAATAATAAATAATGTGCTCCTTCCTACCCTAGGGTTCAGTCATATGGAACTCATTTCTCCCAGGGGCTTACAGACTGAAGCCATGAGCCGGTCCAAGCTGAGTTGAGATCTCTTGATGGATGACAGAGCCAGAAGGGGGCATTGGAATGAGCAATAACACCTCCCATTTGTCCCGCACTTCACAGTTTACAGAAGCTTGCCCACCCATTCTCTGTTTGAGGCTCACAACCACCCTCAGAGGCAGGTGACGAGGTCAAGGATGTCCAGGGTGATGTCGTGTCCAAGTGACAGATGGAAGAATGAGGCCCAGGAGGGAGAATGCCATGCCCGTGGTGAGACCCAGGCCAACTGGGTGGCCAGGTTTTGGAGGCACCAGAAGACCTGGGTGGCCTCTCCAGGGGATGGACAGGACAACAGGAGCAGGGGACTTCCTGTTAATAATAGCAGTCCCCAGTACTCATTTGCCAGCAGGACTGGGACAAGACTGAAATGAGAAAGACCACCTAGGGTATGAAATTTACAGAGGCAAGCAAGCACACGGTGAGTGGCTCCAAAAATTTTGCCCCCAAGGCCCCTCCCCCCAGTCCTGGCCCCATTTACCAGGCTCTGTTCTAAATACTATATGTTTAGGGGTGCCTGAGTGGCTCAGTCTTTAAGCGTCTGCCTTCGGCTCAAGTCATGATCCCAGGGTCCTGGGATCGAGCCCTGCATCAGGCTCCCTGCTCTGCAGGAAGCCTGCTTCTCCCTCTCCCCAGCCCCCTGATTGTGTTCCCTCTCTCTCTGTGTGTCTCTCTCTCTCTGTCAAATAAATAAAAATCTTTAAAAATAAATAAATAAACACTATATGTTTCAACTTATTTCATCCTCACAACAAGTCATAAAGTAGGCACCACATCATTACCTCTTACAGACACACCCCTTTATAGACATTGGAAAAAGAGGGTGAAGCAGATGCTCACGGTCTCATAGGAAGAGTCCATACTCACGCACGTAACTACGCTGCCTACTCTTCCCCACTGCCTGTGACCATGGCCATGGTCTCAGCAACATAGCCCTTCCCAGAAAGGTCAATGAGTAAGACCAGGAAAGAAAGGGACTGACGTTGAATGTGACCCTGAAAGACCTAGAGTTGATTCTCATTATTCGAGATAGTTATGTCCTGTAAAGTCACCGTGAGCACTGAATGAGCAAATACTGAACCACTGCTCCGAGGGAAACACAGGGTTAGGTTCCTGGGAGGCTGTGGTCACAGTGTTCTTAGCAACCCATTGATGCATAACCTTGTTTTATTGTCTTATATGTATTTCTGTTTAAAGATGTCTTATTTAATACACACTGTTGATTTATGAACATTGAACTCAGGGCCAACAGCACCATAACTCGTGCGGAACTCATGAATGAAGGTTATCCGACAGGTGTATCTTGTCCACAAGGTGCACAGGATTGCTAGATGGCACTTGGCACTGCAGTTGGGGCGCCCGTGTGCCCCATGGGCGTCTGTGTGCTGCCCCATGCCACACAACAGTTGTTTAATCTTAAACAGTGAAATCATGAACATAACCCACAAAAATGTGAAGAATGTGGCACTCAGCTGATCATATAAAGGAGACTTGTTTATAGTATGGACTGAAACAAGAAGGCAGAGTGCCACCTTGTTTGGCCTTGGCTGGGAACATGTGCGTGGGGTGACTCATCACTCTGGAATGTCCACAGATGACAGCAGAAGCCCTGTGAGTATTGATTTGGGGCTTACACATAAATTTTAGTGAGTAGGCAAATTTACAAATACGGAATCCATGAACAGTGAGGATCGACTCTACACAGGTAATTATTACCCCCGCTCTATAGAGAAGGATGGAGTCTCAGAGAGGTCCAGTGACCTGCTCACAGCCATGCAGCACTCACATGGCAAGATCTGGACCTAAGAGAACCCACCAGGTTCATCTCTCCCCAAGTCACCCCCCTTCAAAGAGGAGCATGTTTGGATGTTCCCCACCGTTCTGAGCCTTCCTCTCTCACAAACCCTGAGGGGACTCGGTGTAATGTCACAGGTGTTGGAGGAAACAGAAGACCCGGGTGTGAAAACCAGCTCCACCCCTCCACTGCCCCATCTGTAGGGTAGCAACGACAACTCCTACCTCCCAGGACAGTTGTCAAGATGAGCAGATGAACCTGCAAGTGATTATCTCATTTCTCCCTGAAAACAGGCCTTTCCCAGTAGGGCCAATGCTCCTGTTCCAGGCTATCCAGCCGAGCGGGCAGGGAGGGTCCAGCCTCCCCCCACCCACCTGGAGCTGACCACCCTTCCATAGCAGGCCAGCCATGGCAAGGGGCAGGGGCACACTCCACTTCAGGAACTCATGCACGCTCGCCAGTAGAGGGCAATCCCCCCACCCAGAGACTGTGTTTCCCCAGAGCCGAAACACGGCCCAAGGCTTAGTTTTAGAAACACAAGTGATTCTCTCTCCCCTTCCTTTCCGGGGTCCCAAAGATGGCTCCTAAAGGAGCCCACCTGGCAAGTTGAGCATGTGGTACTTCGGAAAGGTCGCATACCTTAAAGTGAGAGAGCGCTGCATCCAAATGTTGTTGCCACCAATGACTGCCTGCCCCTCACCCCCCAGTCCGACCTTGGTTTTTTTATTGCGAAATGCAGTGATTCGTAGTGCCTGCTCATAGAATGTAAGAATCAAATGACTTCAATACCTCAGCATTTCACTACTCCAAACATGTCCTCGGACCAGCAGCATGGGCATCACCCCTTAGAAATACAGTACCTCGGGTCCCCCCACCCAGACCTGCGGAATCAGAATCTGCTTGTTAACAGGATCCCCGGGTGTGCATGAGAGTGTGTGCAGTACTGCTCTGGGGTCCTGCCCGGCTTCCAGGAGGTGCTCAATAAATAGTCGCTATTATTGTTATGAGTGTATCTGGGTCCAGTCCTCAGATCGTTCACATACAACTAATATGAGCCCATGGATAACTAACATAGGCTGGGGCATTTTGGAAAGGCAAGAATACGTTGTGGAATAGAGAGGAGAGAGTGATTGCCACAGGTTGGGGCACTCAGCCGAAGCATTAGGCCTGGGCTTCCTTCCTTCATTTTTTTAAAAGATTTTATTTATTCATTTGAGAGAGAGAGAACATGAGCCAGGGGGAGGAGGCAGAGAGAAGCAGACTCCCTGATGAGCAGGGATCCCCACGTGGGGCTCAATCCCAGGACCCTGGGATCATGACATGAGCCGAAGGCAGACGCTCAACCTACTGAGCCACCCAGGCACCCCTCCGTTCTCTAGTAAATGCTTACCCTTATTCTATGCTGATTGTGGTCTAGGCTCTGTCTTGAGTCCTGGGAGAGGCGGCTACATAAAGATGGGGTCCTTCCCTCAAGTCATTTACGGTCCAACCAGAGACACATAATCATAATACACGTGATGGTATGAGATGGACGCCAACAGAGCACAGAACAGGTGTGGAGGAAGGATGAGTGGGAGCTCAGAGGAAAAGATGAACACAGACCTTCCCAAGGCAGAGGAAAGCCCTTTGAACATTTTGCTATTTATCATCTCTCTCTCTCTGTATGGGTTTTCACATGGTTGAGTCATATTATACATGTATCTGTCTATTGCCTTTTCAGTTAATATGATCACCTAAGAATTGTCCTATGTGTAACTGGTATGGTAAACAGAGAGGACTTAAAGGGGTAGTGCCTTATTTTTGTCTCCTCTAAGCCCTAAAATTTATTCACTGGGGAAAATTCCTCTCCGGCCTCTGAATGAAATCTACAAGAGTTCTCATGAATCTTCTGCCCACACCTATATGTGATTTTTTTAATGCCCTAAAGTCTTTTTAAATAACAGATCTGGTCTCAATTCAATCATAAAAAGTCCCAGGGAATAATCAAAGCTCCAGGCTTGATTCAAAGGGTCAGTTACTCCCCAGTCCCCATGGCCGCAGGCCTGCTGTGAGCAAGAAGCCGGCTTGAGCGGTGGGGAAAGGGAGAAGAAAGACAGGGTCCGGCTTCTGCCCTCCTCCACGTCATGTTCCACATCTCCTTACTCTTCTGGACGACTGTGCTTCCTGGCCCCCACCCGGCAGAAGAGAGAGGAAAGGAAGGCAAGGTAAGAAAGGCAGGGAAGTTCTTCATGGACTGGTAACTGTCATAGGATCGCTTTATCACACTCTCTCCGCCCAGCAGCATTTAGAACTCACTCTTGGAACAGCTTCACAGCTTCCCAGAGACCCCACCCTGCAGTTCCCTCGACAGTAACAGTGCGCCCTCCTCCAGCTTGTCACTTGCAGCTTCTGCAGCACCCAGGAATCCAGAAATTCCCCTCTTGCCTTTTTCCACCGATTCTGTTTCCCATTCCGGGCGGTCTCCCACCAGCTGCTTCAGCGTGGTCCACGGGAAAAGCTCTTGGGTCATTTGCCCTGGCAAACTCTAGGAACATAGGTATCTTTTCTCTGAAGCATGAAGTCAGTAGATTGCAGACACCAAAGTAAATTTTAGGACCGGTCTTCGTGTTCACAATTTTAATAATTTAATAACTATGTGTCTCTCTCAATACTTATTCGCCTTTTCTTCCACAGTTACAGTACCCAAATTTTTAGCTGGACACATTGTTGGGATTAAATTCTTACTGCTGATATATAAACAAAGTGTGGTGTGAGGAAGTCCAAGAAGATTCCTTAAAGTAAGAGTGCACGCATGTCTTTGCTACTTCTCTCTTGTTGCTTGGAATGTGGATGTGATGGCTGGTGCTGTGGCCCTGATCTTGGACTGGGAAGACGGGGCCTCACTCGGATGGTAGTGAAGCAGAAAGCTGGACAGCAACTGTGCCCATTGGACCATCAAACCAATTTTTGGACTGTCTTCTCCCGGTCTTCATTTATTGAAAGAATCAGGTTCAATCTGGCTTAAGTCACTATTTTAGGTGTTTCTTAATAGAACCTAGTCCCAACCAACTGTGTCATAATCCATCCTAAGGCTAACCCACAGTTTATTTGGTCATGATTCCAATGTTGTTCTTTAAAACTGTTTCCAATTTTCACCATTAGGAATAATACCATAATGAACTTTTGTCCATATTCCTGGTTATTTTCTAAGGTAGAAAATAAAGCTCTTGATATAGCTACAGATATAGGTCCATACCTACAGTTTTCCTAAAGTTTTCCTAAAGTTATACTCATTTACCTTCTCAGAAGCAGCAGGGAGTAGGTCACATCATTCACATATTTAATGTGCATGTGGACCTTAGAATGTACCGCCCTATATATGCCCCATAACAATGATCTCAGAACTCAATAGCTTTCAACAGCCAGCATCTATTCTCACAATTAGAAACTCTGGTTCAGCTGACCGAGGCTGGCCAGGGCGGGAAGCTCTGTTTCAGCCTACCAGGCAGCTGAGTTTGGCCAGACTGTGGTTGGGTCAGGTCAGCTCTGTGTGTATTTTTTCTAGAACCCAGGCTGAAAGGGCAGTGGCTACCCAGGAGAGCTCATAAAGTGAGATAAATAATCCAGGGCATGAGAATGATACTATTCAGGGAAGCCGCAACAAGAATGCCACCTTGCAAAGACAGAATGACAGAATGATAGAAAGCAAGTGGTCAAGTTCATCTCTAGACATTTGCAAAGAAGAGTGTGTGAATGAGTTCAATAAACAAGATTTGGATTCAATGAGCAACACTGACTGAGCACCTACTCCAGCTAAGTCCATGCTAGGTGTTCTCAGAAATATATCAATCCTTGCAACAAACAAATCTATCCACACACATTAAAGTGATAGTGGCTCAATGTTAAGATAGACCAGAGACGAGAAGAAATGCTTTGGAATTCTCCACCTGCCCCTGGTCAATGCTAAAGATCTCCTAGTCATCACACGGTCTGGGTGCCCAAAACTGGGTAGGCAGAGGTTAGGGTAAACGGACCTCACATCTGACATTCTGGATTCAATCCAGGGTCTACTATTTTCTACCTGCAACCATAGCAAGGTATTGAACCTATCTGTGGCTCAGTTTCCCCATCTGCAAAATGGAACAATGAGAATACAAACATTTCGTAGGGCTATTATGAAGGCTTCGTGAAATAACACACCTAAAATGTCTTAAAATAGCACCAGGCACAGAGAAAGCGTTTGGTAAATGTTAGTGTTGCTCCAGGGGGCAACATTTAACTCCTGTCAAAACTCAGATTGACCAAGAACATGTGACTCCTTTGTTCTATCACTTTTTTTCCTTCGGATTAACAGATTTTTTTCTTTGTATCTTTTCCAATGTTTATTAATTTCAAAGAAAAAAGTATGGAATGGTTGTTTTAGTTCACATTTGGGCAGATAATTAGTGAAGTTAACTTTTTGTCTTCTATTTTTATCAGATTATTTTTAGAAGCCTTTCAATGATGGCTAATCTTTGTCCTCTGAGAGTGGATTTGATTTTTGGAAATACCCAAAAGCCATTCAAAAGGATGACCTGATTGCTTCCATGTCTAATCAGGTTTGAACCTTAGTATAACACAGTAATTTAAATGGTCCCTTCAAAGAATGTTTACTCCCTAAGGGGAAATAAAGGCTTAGCCTCTCAGGCATAGTAGTCTTTTGGCTTGTCTCCAAGATGACATCTGGGTGTAAGTGGGGAGAGGTGGGGCTTAAATGATGTCATGGAAGGTGAAAGTCATATTCATCGGGCTGCTCTGACTCTTCTGGCCTGGGCTGGGTGGGCATCCCTGATCTACCTGCTGGAACTCACAGCCGAAGTTATAGCCCAGGCTTTCCTCAGCTCGTCAGAGCCCAGGGCTCTGCCCGGCTGGCTCCGCCTCAGACCACCTCTCCCTGGCAATTTAGACTCCTCTGTTGGCCTTAGACTCCCTCCCATTTGCTAGGCTTCCAATTTGGCCTGACCCAGGTGATCTACCGAGCAGCCTGTGTTTTGAGGCACCTTGAACCTGCCCGATCATGATGGCTCCCGTTGGCAGGGCTCCCCAGCCAGAGGCCCACCATGTCCGGGCCCCATCTGTGCCTCATGGGAACAAGGATGGCTCAGGAAAGCTAAACCTTGAGGCCTCCCTCTGCCCGGCCACACCACACTGCCATGTGGATGTGCTCACGCCCCAAGACAACATTCCTTTCAGCAGAGTCTCAAGTTGCAAGGACAAGAGCCCCTCTGCCCTTGGTGACAGCCCCACTTGTCCAACGTGCCTTCCACTCTCTGGGCCAAAGCTGGGAGAACACAATCTAAATCGGTCTCTCGCCTCCTCCTGCCTCCTTTCTCCTTCTGTGTCTTTGTCATTAGCTCACGGGGCCCCAAAAGGCCAGATTTCCCACATAGACATCATGCCTCCCACCTCTCACTCCCACCTCTTGTAGAGGCTTTAATGGACCACAGGAGTATTTTTGGTACACACTGGAGGAACTCCATAAGCTGGGTCAATCAGGCTGCGCTGTTGAAAGCTAAAGGAGAGATTAAAGGAATTTAGAAATCCTCTTTCAAGGTAACACCTGGCTTGCAAAGTCACTCTCTTGCTGAATAATTCTGTTTTACATGTCAGAGGAGGAAAATTAACTTGTTCCTTCTTTTGCCCTTCCTTCTGTTATAAATCATGATCTACCCCTAGCACGATGGGTGCTTCAAGCCAGAGCAAAGGCCAAGAAAGGAAGGAAGCAAAATAGAAAAGCACATTAATAGTCCAAAACATTACCTCCATCCAGCCATTATGATTAACAATAATTATAAGTATCCTTTCCTTTCTTTCTCTGATTTGGCTTAGAGCTTCTCAACTCTCCATTATGCATAAGAATTGGTGTGAACATGTGGGCTCTGTTGGAATTCTGATTCAAACAAAGCAACTATAAAAAGGTAATTTTTAGAAAATAAAACAAACCCTGGTATTCGGTGATATAAATCAATTGTTGTTCATTTTGTTGGGTACGATAATGTCATTATGGTTAGGTCAAAAAATCTTCACTTTGTAAGTGTGGACTTAAATCTCTGGGGCCTAATGACATGATGTCTCTGATTAAAATGCTGCAGCACAGGGTGCATGCAGTCCATGGAGCCCGCGACTTCTGATCTAAAATGAATGAGTGAATGAATGAATGAATGAGCAAATAAATAAAATACTATAGCAAAAGTAAAGGTGGGAGGTTAGATGATGGATGGATCAAATACAGCAAAACGGAGATGGCTACTGAAGCCGAGTGATGAGTACAGGGAGAACTTTTCCCACACACAATTTATTTCTCTGTGTGATAGACTTTTCAAAATAAAAGGTTTTCAAATAAATGGGGGAATTATAAAACACAAATTATATTACATTTATTAATATACTATATATTAATTCTATATTATACTATTATATTTAATATTTATATTTATTAGTAGATTATATATTTATTAGTAATTAATACATTACATTATATTATATTATAAAATGGGGAATTTATAAAACACAAATCATGTGTGCTGTACTTAAAGGTCAGTTCAAGGGCGACAATGTTTACATGCAATTTTCATTTCACGGGATCAATCCTGTGGTGATGCCCATCTCACCACCCCATTGGAAGCCCTGGGTTTTATCAATTGATACTGATTTATCTGTTGAATGATGTCAAAAAAGAAAACAGGGTCGAATTGTTTTAATTTACATTTGGGAGGTTTGAATAAGGTCAAAATCATTTCAACTATTTGTTACCCAGCAAAGTTTTAGAAGCTCTTTCTACATGGCTAGTCTTTGTCCTCTAAGAATAGATATGATTTTTAGAAGCCAGCAAATGCTGCTCATAGCCACCTGGTGAATAAGCTGGTGATGAACACGGAGAATGGTCCAAACTCATTTTTAACCCCCAAATCTTAAAAAGAACGAGGTCCGGTTCTCTCCTAGGTCCTACAAATAGCCTCTGAAGATCTTGCTCAATCAGATGATGCACCAGGTATCTCCCAGTAACAATGTCAGCTCATTAAAATAAGTGACCAGCTTCTCAAATCCGGCAGATAAAGCACTCCTTTGGACGACACGAACGACGTTGATGATGACAGCTATAATGTGGTTTGCACCAACCGTACAGACGCAGTGCCTCTCAAAATTTTCCAGAAAAGTGCCCCTAAATGCACAGAATGAATACAAGAACCCAGCTGGTTGTAAAATCACAGCCCGAGGCCAAAAGTGCTAAAATTCAATGAAGTCCCCTGGTTTTTTATCTAAAGGAATGTGATTTTTACACTCTGTCCCACGTAATAGTAGCTAACATGCATAGAGCACTTAAAAGAGATGCTGTTTTAAGCTTTTTACATGTATTAATTCTTCGATCTTTATGGTGTTCCTAGGAATCTGGAGCTACTGTTACCTCCATTCTGTAGGTGACAAAACTGATGTACGAAGAAGTTAAGTGACTTGCTTGAGGTTGCATAGCCAAGCCTCAGAGCCAGACGCTCTGGTACCAGAGATCGTGCCCTTAACCTTCCACCATGAATGTGTTCACGCTCTCTTTCAATTAAAAAAACAATTATATCTTCTAATTTACTGTGCACCCCTCGTTGAGAACATCATAGCCACCCTGTGCCTCCTCCAGGCCCTGACATGTATGACTGTGTAATGGGAGTTACGACCACCCAGCTGGAAAAGCACAAACACATACTCTTATCTCCAGTCCTTGCAACGACAGAGCGAACTAAGTATTATTATCCTGTTTTAGAGCTTTGCCAAAATCAGAGGTGACCCCTGTCTCAGGAGCAGGGGTGAGGGGTCAGGCAAAGGTTTATTCCATTGTCCCCTTTGGTCTTTACCAAGGACAAACCTACAACGACAATGCTTCTCAGGTCTCTGACTCAAATGTCACACACACGCATGCGCACATGCACACATACACGAAACTTAGGTCCCATCGGACCTAAGAGCAAGCCCGAGCCACATGCCAGGGGACCAGCACAACTCCTGCAGGTGATAATTAATAAATGGACACCAGACGCGTGAATGAGCCATGAGCCCCAACAAAGAAAATCTGCCTTAGATTTGCTCTGGAGTCTCTGATCATGGCTTTTAATATTGAAAGACTACTCTAGACCTTCTGAAGTCGATTAGGAGATCCACAGAAAGCATTTTCCCAGGAAGCATGAAGAGGCAACAGGACGTAGTGGTGGTGTACCCCCTTCCGAGTCAGTCAGACTCTATTTGATTCCCAGCTCCTCCAGTCTTCAGGCCCATGGCTGTGGGCGAATGGCGTAGCTTCCTTCACCAAGTCCCCTTTCCCTCATCTGCACAACTGTCAAAGTGATGGACACCACAGCAGGTTGTCACAGGACTAAGTGAGATACCGCTCATGTGAAGGTACCCGCACCTTGCCTGGTAAGTCATTAAGAACTCAGTAGATATTAGCTACATAGAATTAATTTGGAGTGCATAAGAGTACGTATATTGTGCACACACACATATGCACACACTGCAGATGCACAAGCTATTTCAGGAAACAATCCTCCTGAGGGAGAAGGACTGGAGAAGTTTCTGGGGTCAGATGGAAATGGGTTTTCACACTCTTTTTACTGTTTGTTTACAATATGCATATATTCCTTTCTCAATTAGAAATATTTTTTATTTTTTTATTTTTTTAAAGATTTTATTTATTTTTTTGAGAGAGAGAAAGAGCACCAGCAGTGGGGAGCGGCAGAGGGAGAGGGAGAAACAGACTCCCCGCTGAGCAGGAAGCCTGATTTGGGGCTGGATCCCAGGACCCTGAGATCATGACCTGAGCCGAAGGCAGACGCTTAACCGACTGAGCCACCAGGTGCCCTAGAAATATTCTCTGGGACCCAAAGCAGGCATGCCTGGAAGCCAGATCTCACAAAGAGCTTTGTAAAAAACAAACCGTTAGCCGCTGGACCCGTCTGTTCAGAAGACTAGGACCTAGACCTTGGATTTGGATGAAGAAATGGGAATAGCAGTGTGGTTTGGTCAGTTTCTCCCTCCCACACCCTTGCTCTCCTGGCTCATCTCTGACTCCAGAGATCTGTGAACACATCCTCCTCAGCAGCTGCCATCCCCCCCACACACAGCCGGGGAAGCAGTGGCGAGCGCCTCCCCTGGCCTGTGCGCACTGGAAGGCTCCACTGGGCTCAGCTAGATCCATGTACAGCAATGTCTGATGATAGCAGTCATTTCGAAGTCCCAGACACTGGGCTGGGTAATTGACAAACAACGTGTCATTTAACGCCCATCTGCAAATCACTTAACACTATTCCCAACCACAGATACAAAACAGGCACAGAGAGATTTGGGGATGACCCCAAGGCCATGAGGTCAGAATGTGAAGTTGACATTCGAGCCCGGTTGCCAACCAACAGCACCCCTCAAAGTCCTGCGTACGTCCCAGCTCACCTCTCCCATCAATCCTGAGGTCTCTATCTGAGAGTGTCTCCTCTGCCCCATTAAGTTTTCAGGAGCAGGGATGGGAGGTGGGGGGAGGAGCAGGAAACCTCAGGCCAGTCCGGGAGCCTGGGCTTCTAGCTCTCTGATGTTCTAAGTGTCATAGGAAATTATCCCTGCAGCTGTGGGAAGTGTGCCAGGGAAGGGGGCACGCCTCTTGATTTGGTATCTTAAGAAATTCAAAATAGCCCCTCTCCCTAGGGACAGAGGAGGCCTTTGGGTTTCAAGACTCCAAGGGTCCCAGAGGAGGCATTTGATGCTGAGTGAGTTTTGATGTGCAGGGTTTATTTTCGTCAAGGAGAGGAAAAGGAAGAGGGAAGTGTGAGGGTGTCATATGAAACCTAATAGCTTGCACTTCTTTGTGGGGGAAGAATATTTTGGACCCTTGCCACCCACTACCGTACCAGGCAGGCATCTTCCCCAGAAGCTTCTGCCGGCGTAAGAACGTGAAAGCAAAAACCTCTGCTCTCCCACCTAGGATGTCAGGGTAGAGAGAGGCACTCAGGATGCCAGCATTCAGGCTCGCAGGAAGGCTCAGACCCTCAAACGTTGATCACACACGTGCTGGGCCAGGAAAGCAGAGCAGTTCAGAGAAGAGGCTTTGAACTCGGACAAAGCTGGAGTATTATCACACAGCTCCAGCCTACTAGTTGTGCAGCTTGCTAGACTTTCTATATCTGAATTTTGCCATCTGCGACAATGGCAAGTCCTACCTCATACAGGTGGGTGAGGGTCAAACAAATGTGAAAGTCACTCAGCCCGGGGCCTGGCATAGATGAGCAGCTGCTCACGTGGGAAGAGCCACAGTAGCATTGAAACGAAGCATGCACAGAGGGCGCACCCGGCGGTGCACCCGGCGTTTGAGCCGGACGGAGGCTCTCGTCTGGGGGTGGCAAGGGGTGTACAAACACCTGAGACCGAAGACAGCTGTTGCTCTTTCTAGCTCCCACCTTGTGGCTGGGAGGAGGGGACTCCAGGAGCCCAAGCCTGACCAGGGCCTGGAGCTGAGCAGTAGAAGGACACAGCCAAGTTTCTCGGCGCACTCTCTCACCCAGGCACACGGGGTCGTGTCCTCCTCCACTCCACTCCCAGCTCCAGCCTCGGGGAGGAGGCCAGCCTCTCTGAGCCTCGGCTTCCTCCTCTTCAAATTGTGAAGGGTAATGCTATCTCGTGAGGGGGCGCCTGGGCGGCTCAGTCAGTTGAGTGTCCAACTCTCGTGTTCGGCTGGGGTCACAATCTCAGCGTGGTGAGATCGAGCCCCTGGTCGGGCTCTGCGCTCAGTGCGGGAGTCTGCTTAAGATTCTCTCTCTCCCTCTGCGCTTTGTCCCACCCCCTGCTCGCACGTGTGCACTCCCGTTCTCTCTCTCCAATAAATAAATAAATCTTTTTAAAAAAAAAATAAATAAATAATGTATACAAACCAGCCAGGGCAGTGCATGGTGCAGAGATGTGCTGGACGGCAGGTGTATTAGCGGCCCCTTCACACCGTCTTGGCAAGCTCTGACCTCCCAGCCACAGGGGAAGCCCTCCAGCAGCGCCCCCACCTCTGTGTGTGCTCGTGCACATGCACACACACACACACACACACACACACACACAGAGCAGAAACAACCGTGGTTCTGCAAGGCAATGGGAGAAATCACAGTTCTCAAAAGAATGTTTGCCTAAAGCCAGAAGAGCTTTGCCTTCCGTCTCACGTCCAGGGCTGTGAGCAGCTTTGCTACCTATTATCTTCACATTGTCCTCTCTTCCCCCATCCAATCGCCATCCCAGCCCCCCAAAAGGAAACTCTTCCTCACGGCCCTGGACACTTTCCAGTTTGGATAGCCCTGTGAAAAGTTTCCACATTGGCCAGTGAAAGCACTTCTTAGGCAAGGTTCCCTTCTAATCTGTGGGAGAGGCTGGGTTCCACAGCCCTTGTGCTCGGTGGGAGCCCGAGTAGGGAAGGGAGTCAGGAAGAGGGTTCAAGGTGTCAGATAAAAGGGGGCATCAGGAGGCCAATCAGCCAGAAATCATTGGCAGCCAGAGGAAAGGCCTTCCGACGCTCACCTACCATCAACAGGGTGGGCGGCTTCCTTTCCCTTCCCTGTGGTTCTGGGGCCATTGAGAGCAGGCCGTGCACGTTCCCATCTCCCCCCTTGCCTTGGAGCCAGGAGTTTGGTCCCTGTCTTACGGATGGAGCTACTAAGTTTAGAGAAGGGAAACCACTTGCCCCCAGCTGTGTAAATGTTGAGAAATGCTGCCATGGGCTCAAATCTCCTGATTCCTAATTCAGGGCTCTTATGCCGGGAGGTTCTCTTATACTGCTACAACAAAGTAAGAACAAGAACGGTGACAATGTCACGGGGCTGGCACCAATGGAGAGCTCAGTAAAACGTAAGGGCTGCTAACTATCATATGTACTCCTACAACAGCCCAGAGAGGAAAGTAGTTGTATCTTCATTTGTGAATGAGGAACCTCAGGCTCAGGGGTCAGTGACCTGGCCCACGACCTGTTTTTGTAAATAAAGTTGTATTGGAACACAGCCATGCTCATTCTGCGTGTTGTGCATGGCTGGTTTTGCACTATAACAGCAGAGGTGAGGGGTTACAACAGGGAATACAGAACCCAAAATGCCTCAAATATTTACTATCCGGTTCTTCAAAAAATAGTGTCAACCCCTGGTCTAAGTGATTTGGGAAAGCTCCCACAGTTCGAAAAAGCAAAACCATGACTCCAGCCCAGACCTAACTCCAGAGCCTGCACTTTTAATTACCTTGCCTTCCCACACCCCATTATTCAATTATTCAGGAACCTTCTCTTCATTATTGCTATGGGCTGAACTGCATCCACTCCCCAAGATTCATGTGTTGACATCCTAACCCCTACCCAGCAGAATGTGACTGTATTTGCAGATGGGCTCTTTATGGAGATAATTACATCACAACAAGGTCATTAGGATGCACCCTAATTAATATGACTGGTGTCCTTCTCAGAAGAGGAAATTTGGAGCCAGACGCATACAAAGGGAAGATCACGTGAGGACACAGCTAGAAGAGGACCATCTAGGAGCCAAGGTGAGAGGCCTCGGAAGGAACCAACATCCTGACCTCGGGCTTCCAGCCTCTAGGACTGGGGGAAGGACAAATTCCTCTTGAGTAAGCCAACCCATCTATGGCACTGGGTGACAGCAGCCCCAGCAAGTACATACCATTGGCCACTCCAAGCCAGACACTGTCTGGAGACTGGCACGTGGTCCTCCATCAACATTAGTTATTGACACCATTATCCAAGCACTCTGCTTATTTTGAGGCATTTCATCCTCACAGAATGCCTGTTCACTGAGTACTCTTTGATCCCCACTCTACAGGAGAAGCATGTGAAGCCCGGACAGGGGGAGTCCTTAGCCAAGATCACACAGCTAACAGGAGAGGAATAACACAGCCCAGGCTGCAGTGGGGTTGGGTATACTGGGCAGTAAATGAATGTCCAGGAGACCCCTAGTAACAGCCACTGCGTTCTGGGCTGGTTCAGTGAAGCCTTGCCATGCAGCAGCCCAGCTCCTGGATGGACCCCACTGCCACCAACACCCAGTCACGCCCTCCCCACCCTGGGTTTTGGTGACAGGAGGCCTATGCAACTCTGAATTCCTTGCTCCTCTGGGAAGGTTCTGGGTGCCTCTAAGCATCACAATCACCCATTGCCCTGCCTCCTGGATTCTAAAGGGAAAAAAAAAATTAAAAATTAAATTTAAAAATCTGTTTCCTCACTCTGTCTCCTTCCGCAGCCCCGTCAGGCCCTGAGGCTGCTAGAAAGTCTAGTGAGGTCCTCTGTGACAATCACCTTGTTCAGTGCCTGGCGCAAAGCGGACTCCGAATGGCACCACTTCCTATGCCCTTGTTCCTGGTTTCCCACGGGGCTCTTCTTAGTAACGCTGAGGAGATGAACGAGAAGAAGGTTCTCATGCACTCAGAGGACAAGAGTCAGGGGCATGCAGCATTTAGTCCGTCAACAAATAATTATTGAGCACCTTCTGTGCCAGAGAGGAAGCAGTGAACAACGTTGACCGGGCTCCTGCCCTCAGGGGGATGGATTTCAATCTAATGAGAGAGAGAAGGAGATTCAATAAGTGACTGCTGATGTATCAGTCACTTCAGTAAGTGACTGATGAGTATTACCAACAGGAGGCTTGGAGAGCAAGCGCCTTGATAAGAGAGGTCTTACCTGTGTGTGTGTGTGTGTGTGTGTGTGTGTGTGTGTGTGTGTGTGTGGCAGGGAGGGGGGATAGGAAAGACATTTTTTTCTTTTTTTTAAAGTTTATTTATTTGGGGCGCCTGGGTGGCTTAGTCGTTAAGTGGTTGCCTTCGGCTCAGGTCATGATCCCAGAGTCCTGGGATCGAGTCCCACATCGGGCTCCCTGGTCAGCAGGAAGCCTGCTTCTCCCTCTCCCACTCCCCCTGCTTGTGTTCCTGCTCTCACTATCTCTGTCTCTGTCAAATAAATAAATAAAATCTTTAAAAAAAAATCTTTAAAAAGTTTATTTATTTGTAACCTCTACACCCAATGTGAGGCTTGAACTCACAACCCCAAGATCAAGAGTCATGTGCTCTTCTGACTGAGCCAGCCAGGCGCCCCAGAGGAAAAACATTTCTGAGGAAAAACATTTCTAAGGAAATGTCATTTAAAGGAGAGTAGGAGTAGGAATGAGCCAAAGGAGAGGGGTATCTGAGATGTGCACTGTGCTTCTATCTCAACCAATATATAGCAGTGTGACCTCAGATACTTCCTTCCCAATCTGGGCCTCTGCTTTTCCACTCATACAATATAGGGGTAGCTGGGGTCCTATTAAACTTCCTTTAAGTTCTAAAAGCCTATGGCAGCTTTGGCATCAATTTCAGGCAAGAGAGAAATTGCTCCCACTTCTCTTTCATATCCTAGAGAAATACACACTATATGCTCTCCAAAAATTAAATTGGGAGTGTCTCTGTCCTTGGTGAGACTCTGAGCTCCCCAAGGTCAGGGATGGAGTCCACCCAATATGCATGCCTCCCGTACCCAGGACAGAGCCTAGCACACAGTGGGGACCAAAAGTCCTTTCGGTCTGTGTCTCTTAGAGACTTTGAGGTCACCACGTAAAGTGAGAGGCATTAGTAAAGACCATTTGGGGATACTAATGAAATGAAATGATTACTGTTCAGACGGCCATGCCCACGTTGTCAGATGCGCTTATGAGCGCAGCCCTGTGGGACATGGATTACCACCCGGGCCCCAGGCCCAGATAAGGAATGGAATTAACATTTATGGAGAAGCAATTATGTGCTCGGTGCTACACTAACACACTTATAATTATCATCTCATGTTCTATTTACTCTTCACCCCAACCAGCCAAGTAGAGATTATTGACCCCTCTATCTCTAACTTAGAGATTATCTAAGTTAGAGATAGAGAAAATGAGGCACTGAGTAAGAACTAATGCTAATCCCAAAGCTGGGACTAAGTCCATGCTCTTCATTCATTCATTTCAAACATAGCACCCAGCTCATACTAGGTGCTGCTGCCCCAGCCTGCCTCAGGGCATCCTAACGCTGAAAGATCCAGAAGCAGAAACCTGAGGAGTGAAGGAGGGGTTAAAGGGCAGGTACATCCCTTCCCCACTGCAGGGCCCTCAGGCCAAAGCCTGGCCTAAACCAGGGAGAAAATGAATTCTAAATTGGAAATGAGGCTGAAGTTTGAAAGGACTAACGGGCCAGAAAATGCTCAGATCTGCCATAAAGGGACATTCCACCAAACCTATCTAAAGACAATGAATAGAGGAAAACACAGCTGTCTCATGCTTGTATCCCACTGAGATCTACCTGTTCAAGGCTCTAATTATGAATGCATGGGCCCATTGTAATAGGAGAGGCACAGGATTCTAGGGAGGGTCAGAGCAGAGGATCAAAGCCCAGCTGTGTGGGCTGAACCGCCCCGAGGAGGCTTGCAGGGGGAGCCACGGGGGAGAAACTTCAGGCAGAGACCCGGTGTGCAAACAGAGAGACATCCAGCACAGCTGCAGCAGAAGAGAAGTGGGGGGGGGGGGGGTGGGGGGGGGGGGGGGGTGGGGGGAAGGAACGGGATCACAGGGCCCTCATAGGTCAAGGGGAGAATTCTGGACTTTATTCCAAGGAGAAAAGAGAACGCTTGCTGGGTTTCATCCAGGGGAATAATAACTGGATTTGCATTTATTAAAACAGAGTCCAGTTGTAGTATGGGGTGGAGATTGGAAAAGTGAAGGCACCAATTCTAGAAGCTTATGAAGAAATCCAATAGATGATGGTGGCTTGGATCGGGGACAATGGGGTTGGGGGAGGGGAGGTGTACAAAGGATTTCAAAGAGCTCAGCAGTCATCTATGGTGAAAGGTTCATCATCTATAATTTCTCCAGAGGAAATTCAGTACATCAGGATGAATCTGTGTCACTTTTGATGCAAAGATGTGCTTGACTAAGGGGACCCTGGGCAGGTGGCCAGGCCTTGCCCGTGAGCTGTGATGCTGGAGGCTTTGGAGCTGAGAGGGAAGGGAAGTGGCCCATGGATGGGCAGAGCGGCATCCAGCAGAGGCACGAGCAAGCAATAGATACACAGAACTGTAAAGAATCCTTAGCAAAATCCTTCATTTCACAGCTAAGGCAGTCTCCCTTATCCAACAGGCCTGGCTGGGTTCATCCCAACTTTGCCCCTGACAAGCTGGGGAAGCCACTTGACCATGGTGAGCCCAGATCTTTCTATCTGTAAAATGGGTATAGTAAGACCTCTCTCTCACGTGTCTTGCAAGGGCCTTGGGAACGTTAAGTAAATTACCAGTAAATCAGGAAGCACGGCCATTTCCTGAGGCACTGGAGATAAAGAGATGTGGACACCCCTGGAAGATACTCAGAAATTAGGAAGAAGAGGAATTGGTGATTGATTGGATATGGGGGTTAAGACAAAGAACAGAGGCCAAGATGGCACCCAGATTTCTGCACCAGGGCACAAGTGATGTTAGGATGCAGGAACCCTCCCACAGGTACCCCAGCCTGCCAGCCCCATGTGTAGGAAGCTGAGAAATACTCCACTCCTCCCTCTTCCTTCTCTCATTGCCCAGAAATTCTCTAGAAGACCGGGTACCCATAAAAATGGAAGTAAGGAAACGAACATCCATCAAGCATTTGCTTCATGCCAACTAAGGACTTTCTGCTCCTTCTGTCACTGAAGCTTCACAAGAGCCTGTGAAGAGGCAAATACTATCTCATTTCACCAGTGAGGAAACTGAGGCTCGGCACGGAGAAACAGCTCACCCCAGGCCTCCCAGTGAGTAAGGAGCGGATCTCAGCCCCCAACCTCGGCCTGCCTCCCACCCACCCGAGCAGCCGGGCTTGCAGATGCCCTTGCTGGGGCCCTGCCGCTCCATGCCCCCCACACATGGGCGGTCCGAGCCAGCCCCATCAGATGACTGATTTAGTGGGGAGCCTCGTCAGGAACAGCCGGCGCCTGAGCGAATTCGTGACCCCACCACCAGGTGTTCTTTCTGCCTGTTGACAGCACCTGGATTACGTGCGGCAGGAAGAGGAACAGGCCCCGGGCTTTCGACACCGACTTGCGACACCAACCTTCTTTGGTTCTCAGGGACCTCTTACTTTCAGGAGTCTGTGGTTCCCAACAGCTGTGCTCCTCAAAGGGTGGTCCCTAGATCAGCAGGCTCGGCATGCGGAGGAGCTCCTTAGAGATGCTGAACCTAGGGCCCCACTGGGCCTTCTGAATCAGAATCTGCATTTGAACAAATACGACAGGTGACTGGCAGAGACATTGACCCAGTGGAAAGAGCACTGACCCACGAGTCCGGAGCTGAGCCCCTGAGAGGCTCCGTGACCCCAGGCAAGTCCCTTGAGCCTCGGTTTCCTCATTTGTAAACTGAGGGTGTTTAGACCAGATGGTCTCTGAGGGGCTATCAGCAGGTGGAGGGAACAGAGAGGCCTGGGAAGTCAGACTCAAAGCTCCACAGCTCTGTGAACTAAGTAATGCACTCCACTGAGGCCCTACTATGTGCCGGACATTCTAGGCCCTGTTGATGACAGTGATGAACAAGTTCTAGCTCTAGTGAAGCTTCTATTAATTAATTCTCTAGTTAATGAAATGCTATTAAAAGCCCCCCCTCTACTCGCTAAAAGCAATGCAATTTAACCTCACCAATAGCGACTTTTCCGGCCTGTAAGGTGGTAAGAGCTGTAACATGCACTGTGTCTACACCTCTAAACACTTACAAGGATTCCCCGTAAGGCAGTGTAGTATGAGTTCCTACCCTGATTTCTCTTGACTTTGGGGCAGTTACTTGACCTCTGTGCCTGCGCTCTGTTCCGTGGTGGCCGCGGTGATGTGCTCCCAGGCGCCGCTTCAAGGAATGAGGAGCTTTGTGCCCCCAGGGGCTGGGACCACCATCTTCAAGACAACCCACAGCCGGCAGCCCTCCTTGGGGACAGCCCGGCGGAAGAAAACTGCCTCAGCCCAGTTCTGGCTCACAACAAATGTCTGATCAACACCGGGGTACGAAGCCCAATCCCCTCACCCCGATGTGGACCACCCACACTCCAGAGCACCCCAAGGGGTCAGCTGGGTCTTGGTAAGAGCCTGTCCCAGTTCAGCTATCCCCTGAGACCCTCCTGCTCCCCACCTCCTTCCACAGCTGCTGGCCCCAAGAGCACTCCCTCCTAGCAGCCTGCACACACCCCTCCATCTCAGAGTCGGCTTCCTGAGCAGCCCCCCTGCTAGTCTCCCACCCGTAAACCCGCCTGGTAGGGCTTTTGTGCACATTAAATGAGTTAACATAGATGTAAAATGCTTAGATTACTGGCAGGGTGCTCCCCGTGTGTTTGCTACTATTATCCTATCGTTGTCATTATTTCAGGTATAGGAAAGAATTGTCACTGGCCCCATCCCCAAGGGAACAGCACGTGCGAGAGCACTGAAACAAGGAGGAGTGTGGAGGAAGGGAGGCCAGGAGCAGGGGGGAGCATAGAGGAGGCCCGAGGAACACTGTGTGGGAAAGGGGCCAGACCACGCAGGCTCTTGTAGGACATGGTAAGGAGTTTGGCCTTTAGCCTAAAAGTCACGGAGGCTAACCAAAGGGTCTTTGGCAGGAATGACACGGTTCACCCCTCAAAGCTGCCCAGCCCAGGGTCTGACCTTGCCGGTGTTCGCGCCTGCCTTTAAACAACCCCCAAGGCACCTGTCTCTCTTCTCGGAGGTAGCACAGAACACCCCCCCCCCAGCTCTTCTACTCAGGAAAGACCTCCATCTGAACACGTACCTCAAGCTCCCCAAAACTCTTTTGCAAAACAATGGCTTCTACTTTCCCCCCATCCTGCCTTTCCAAGACCTATTTTTAAGCCCCTCCACCCCATTCCATCCGGTTCCTTCCCCTGGACATCCAGCTTGTCTTTATCCTTTGGAAGTGGACCTGACTAGACTGGCCTCCCTGCTTCTGGTATGGACAGGCCAGTGCAAGGCAGAGCGACTAGCCTGCACACAGCCCCTCCCCCTCTGGTGACAGCCCCGAGGCTGTGTTCCCTTCCTGCAAACCCCGAGTGGATGACTGAGTGAATGGTAAGTGGTTCCAAGCGACAAGACCGGAGTGTGCACGTGATGACGAGGGGTCCATGAAGAACGCTGCTCAAGAGGTGAACTCTGTTATGGTGGAGTCTTCCTGAGGAGGTTTCCAGAAGAGCACTGCAATGGAGAGAAGACAGCCTGCACAAAGGAGAGAGTCCTGGACGGGAACTCAAGAAGCCGGGTCCCAGCTCCAGCTTCACTGTGCAGTCCTGCAGAAACCACTTTCCCTCTCTGGGCTTCAAGTCCTCATTGCTACATCATCTCCAGGGTTTCATTTGCCCATTCATTCAGGAAAGAGCCCCTCCACAAGAATACCCATCCCATGTGCACAACAAATGTTTGGGGAGCAAAGAAAGGGGATCAGATGGGCCCAGAATGATTTTTGGAACAGGTGTGGCATGAGGATGGTGAAGAGAGGGCATTTAAAGTCTTTTTCCTTGGAGCCTGACACTGTTATTAAGATTCAAGCGGGCTGGGGCGCCTGGGTGGCTTAGTCGTTAAGCGACTGCCTTCAGTTCAGGTCATGATCCCAGAGTCCTGGGATCAAGCCCCGCAGCGGGCTTCCTGCTCAGTGGGAAGCCTGCTTCTCCCTCTCCCACTCCCCCTGCTTATGCTCCCTCTCTCGCTGTGTCTTTGTCAAATAAATAAATAAAATCTTTAAAAAAAAAAAAAAAAGATTCAAGCGGGCTACCTTTGAGAATGCTATAAATATACATATCCTTTGTCCTAGCAATTCCACCCTTAAAATTTTTCCTACAGTCAAACCAGACGTATCATGAGGTTATTCATTACAATAGTGTTTGTAGTAGTAAAAGATTTGAAACAACTCAAAGGACAATCAATGAGGCTCACCTTGTGGCACGACAGTAGCCCATCCAACTCCAAAGGACAATCAGTGGGGAACTGAGTACATAAATGGATGCCACCCTACAATGAAATATTGTGACACTATAACACAAAATGAAGAAGCTTCCTATGAGCTGTTATTGAAAAATCTCAAGATACACTGCCAAATGAAAAATTAAAGAGCAGAACATGGTAAACTGTGCTCTTTAAGTTAAAAAAAAAAAAAAAGCACGTGGGAATTGTACTAAATGTTTGTACACTCCATACCTGTACGAACATAACACATCTCTAGGTGGAAAAACAAGACACGAGCAATAGTGGTTGCTTGCTGGGAGTGCTGATGGGCAGTATGAATTAGCAGATGGGAGAATGGGGTGAGGGGAAATTTTTATCTTATGTCATTCTATACTTTTCTTTTTCCATTCCTTTAAAAGTTTATTCCTGATGGGGGCACCTGGGTGGCTCAGTCAGTTAAGCATCTGCCTTCGGCTCGGGTCATGACCTCGGGGTCCTGGGATCGAGCCCCATGTCCAGCTCTCTGCTCAGCAGGAAGCCTGCTTCTCCCTCTGACTCTGTGCACTCTCACTCTCTCTCAAATAAATAAATAAAAAATCTTTTTTTAAAAAGTTTCTTTCTGATGAATTAAAAAAAATAATGTATGTGCCCAGATCAGTATAGTAAAGACATTATGACATGGGGCAAAGCTTAATGTTCCTGTTGCTTCTGGATTTTGCAGCATGTAAGAGAGCAGCTTAATAAGACCCAGCCTCCTGCTTTGTGGAGCTTAATTCCACAGTTTTTTAATGTGTACGCCTATTCTCTGGTCAAAAAATAAAGGAGGAAGAGGAGAAAAAAAAAAAAAAAAACAAGCTATCGTCAATGTTTTTATCTCATCCAGCTTCTCATGGGGACCAATTCCAACCCCTTCTTCCATTTGTGTAGACCGACCCTCATTCCAAGTAAACTCACTTCTTTTGTGAGATCTCCAATATATGGATGTACAGAAAGACTGGCGTCTCTTTTTACAGATAAGGAAACTAAAGCTTAGCAAGAATAAGTGACTTGCTCATGAACACATAGGCAGTAAATCAGCTTAAATGTTTTCAGCTAAAAGTAACAGATAACTTGATTTAAAACAGCTTAAGCAACGAAGGGCTTATTAACCAGAAATGAAGGGAGGCTCTATGTTTAATTAACTCAGGGGCAGGAAGATATTGTCGAAGGCTCAGGAGCCGGCCAGCCTTGTGCTTTGCATCCTCAGCAAGTTGCTGTCTTCTCTCCTCATGGCCACAAGATGGTTGCAACCAGGGTCACTTAAGGACACATTATCCAAAAAAAGAGGACATGTTTCTCTTATCAGCAATGAAATCCTTTCCCAGAAGCCCCAAGCGAGTTTGCTCTCAGGTCCTATCTCTCAGGTGACTGATTCATATGTCCATGCCCGAACCTATCACTAACAAAGAGTTTGAGGCCACCAAGGATGGCTTAACTCAATCATGATTCATCCTCCTGGGGCTGAGGACACAGCCATCTCCCCTAAGCACATGATACTCCAAAATTGAGTGTCATTGACAACTGTGGAGTAGTTATTCTGTACCCACCCAACAATGTCTGTCCAGGTGGTAAATGATGTGTCATCTCATACAAGCAGGATGTGACCTGTTAGGAACATTAAAAAAAAAAGAAAATTCATTATTCAGTAAAGCTTTGCTGAGTACCTACTACATGCAAGGCAATCTATACAACGTACCAGGAATTCTGAAGTGAAAGGCACAGTCCTTTAAGGCCCCTCCTACTGTAGTGAGGAATGCAGATAAAAACACAGGTCCAACCCAGCACGGCCAGGACCCAAGCGAGCGAGGCTCAGGGGACCACGGGAGATGGAAGAGGATCCTGGTCCAGAAGGTTAGGGGTAGATCTTCAAGAGAAGGGAGCCTTGAGCTGTGAACCAGAAGAACCAGAGATAACCAGGTAACAGCCAGTGAGGATGGTCCAGCAGAGTGAATAGCCTGTGAAAAGCCTGGCGATGGGGAAGAACAGGACACATGCGAGGGACTACATGGTGGGCGTGGGTGAAGCAGGAAGTGCTAATGGATGCTCAGGGCTGGGAAGAAGGCAAGAAGCAATCCTGTGGAGCCTTGTACAGCAAACCTTTATCCAGGTGGGAAAGTCAGACAATCTTTAGTAGGGGTCTGACTTCACCAGCTTTGCATTTTAGAAGAGGAAGTGGGAAGGAAAAAAAAAAAGAAGAGAAGAAGCAATGAGTGGAGAAAGACTGATTAATTACAAACCGTGACCGGGTGCCAGGCTCTGTCCTAGGCTCGGGGGGGGGGGGGCAGTGTGAACTGCGCAGAAATGGCCCCACCCTCGCCATCCCCTTGGGAAAAGAGATGTTGCCCGCTTGCTCTAAACCCGTAACCACTGGGAACCACAGGTGTCAGGGGAGGCTCCAAGGCTGAGATCCAAAGGATGAGTAGGAGTGAGCTAATGAGGGATGGAGAGGTGTTCCAGGCATGGGAGCAGTGTGTGCCAAGTCCCTGCAGTGCAGAACTCGTGGCATCATTGAGGCACGGAGGCCCCCGGAGTAGTGGGATCTCGAAGAGCAAGAGCGCAATGATGACAAGGAGAGCTGGGAGACATCTCTGGGCCAACACCCTCGGCCGTGCTAAGGGGCTTACATTTTATTGAGAGAAAGAAATAGAAGAAACACAAAGAGGAAGCAGGGAGAGAGAGCTGGAAGGCAAATTTCCTGAGTCAAGCCATTTGAGATCATATTGGCAGTTGAAAACCCCAGGATGGGATTTCAGAGCATTCAATGGCCTTGGGTCATCCTACCCAGCCAAGGATGGCGTGACAGCCTGCTGGCAGTCCTGCACCTCCCCGGACAGCTCGGGTCCCTCCCCAAGCCAGGCCTCGGGCCTCTAGGCGGAGACCATCAGAAGTGAGTGATTTGTCCCGAGGACCAGCAGCAGAGGGCTTGTCCCTCCCCCTGGCAACTTCCAGATCTACTGCAGGTGGAGGCCATCAAAAAGAGATTAGCACGCAGCCCTGAGACACCTGCAGGGAGGAGCCATGCTGACCCTCTTACTGGGAACTCCTCCAGCTGATGCTAAGGGAAGAAACCTGATCTCTCTTTTGGCAGGAGCCAGAGGGGCCTTGGAAACACATTTCCCCTTTGCGGGGGTGGGCTTTGCAAAATCTGTGATGGACTTGAGACTTCCAGATTCTAGAATTTTTTAGCTAAAATGTGTCTTCAGAGGCTTTAACTTTAGAGAAGAGAAAACCAGAGCCAACGAGGGAAAGTGATTTGCCCAAGGTCACAAAGCAAGTCACAGAAGAGCCAATAGTGGTACAGAAGTCTGGAGACTCCGTGTTCAGAGTTCTTGCCAGTAACAACGACAATAATAGTAGCTGACAAGTACTGAGCACTTACTACAGACTAGACTCCGTCCTAAGTGCTCTGAATGTTTTCACCCGTTTAATCAGCACCACTACCCCATCAGACTGGTAATGGCCTGATTCCCATTTTCCAGATGAAGAAACTGAGGCACAGAGAGTTTAAGTAACTCTCCCCAGCTTGCATAGCTGGCACAGTTAGAATCCGAACTCATGCAGCCTGCATGTTTGAAGACCACTCAGAACTGCAGATGGAAGCCCCACCTCTGGGTGCCAACCCCCCCTACTCCAAAAATCACAATCTAATTGCTAATGTGGGCCCCACTTTTTAAAATGTGGTCTGTCTTGAGTTCATCTCTCTTCTCCCACCCGCAGCCCTCCCTCAGTCTGAAAGAGCCAGTGGTCTACACTGACAAGAGACCCCCGGGCAGCATGCTAGCACTTTTTTCTCTGTGCTAAATAAATGCTCGCATCTTCAAAACCCTCAGGGCAGAAATATGCCAATGTGTCAGCTGAGCCCCACTCCCTTTCCACCGCTCACCAGCGTTCTGTCCTCGATGCCTAACTTGTATGGATCGTATCACTGGGCGTCCTTGCTCTCTGGTCAACGGGGACAATGGGAAGGATGATCAGGAGATTAGAGGAAGAGAAACTAGAGGCTGGCGAATTTATTCCCCCCAGTTCCCTCTCTTTCTGGTCCCCCCTGGCTGGATCCCTCACCTGCAGGTCCAGATGCTACCGGGGGGGCTTTCACACAGCCTTCTCTTCCTTGGCTCCCTCAGGGCTGGGGATGGCAAAGAAGCCTCTGTGTTCTTTGTTCTAGGGTCCCACACCATCCCACCTTGTGACTTCCCTACGCCCTGCCATGGTGCGCCATGGATGGCTCCTGTCTTAACTTCACGATGGCTCCCAACTTGAGTGTGCCATCCATTTCCTGAATGATGCAAGGACTGTTTCTTGATCTTCCAGATGGTGTGCTCTGCCATAGCCCAGGGGAGCGGAGACTGACACGCAGCAGCTGGTTACTCACTGGTGGCGCCCATCCTAAAAAGCCAACCAGGATCATCGTGCTAACCAGCTAACTTCAGGATGCACCTGCTACCTTTGGGATCATCATTAGAGATGATTCTAAAGTCCAAAGCCTGACCTCCAGATCTGTGAGCCTTAGTCACTGACAGTTTCCACAAACATGGCCTGAGTGAGTTCCCAGGTACCCAGATTGGGTGGGGTACGTGGGGTCCCTAAGCCTGACAGCAACCCTAGTAGCTCTGTGGCATCACCCCATCTTACAGACCAGAAACAAGGGTCCAGAGAGATGGAGATCAAAGCTCTGGTTGGTAAGGCTCTTTCCCTGCAATCTGCCCGGATCAGTGGACCGCAGCAGGATTATCCAAAAAGTGGCCCAACCGAAGTCTGGGGAATGGGGGTGTTCTGCAAACGGGCAGACTGCCCCTGCCAGTTTAGGGCTCTTGCCACCTCGCTCTGCTGCTGAAGGGGCTGGCAGGGGTTAGGGTTTCAGGACCCAGGCATTTGAGGGGTGCCGCCGAGCAGGTACTGGGGACACCTGGCAGTTTCATCTGCCTGACATCCATGTCTCCTCCTAGTCCTCGCTGCATCCTTCCTTCCTTCCCATCCTGCCCTCCACCTTCAGCCACTCCCCGTCCAAGGAGGCCAGATAGGGCTGCCAGGAGCTCCACCCTGCCTCTCGGGGCTCTGCTAGCAGAACCCTAGGAGGGAACCGTCCTTTCCTGCTGATTGGTTCAGGATGGGCCCTGGAGTCAGTACAAATTGAGAGTCGGTGTGAGGGCTTCTCTTAAAACTAGGACAAGAAGCTGCTCCCAAAGCTAGGACGAGCCGCGCCAGCCAAAGCTGCTGGTGGCCGTCCTCCCCTCACGTGGGAAGCACCTGCCTAAGAATGCAGCAAATAACCAGGAAGCACAGAGTCTGAGAGAGGAAAAGAAGGACGATCCTGATTGGAGCATCAGAGCACCTAGTCTCAGTCAGGCTTTAATTTGGTACAACCCCTGGACTTCTCGGTGAAGGGAGCCTACCCCGTTCCTTTTGTGCTTAAACCAGTTCCAGTTTCTGACACAGGCAGCTAAGTGTCTTGGCTAATGTAGAAGGTCTTAAACTCCATCAAGGATTTGAGGTACAGATAAGGGAAACCGAGGCAAAAGCCCAGATACATGGGATCCAACTGGGAGAGGACAGCAATTCCCAGCATGCCTCACACCATGCACATGGTCTCTGAAATCCTGCTGCCTGGGTTTGAATCCTGGCTTGCTATTGCTTGGCTGTGGCGGGGGGCGGGGGAAGAGGGGAGGGTCATGCCTCAGTTTCCTCATCTGTAAGATACAGATATTCAAAACAGCAGCTTCCTCCTAGAGCTCTCAGGAGGATTGAATAGACCATCACATGTGAGCACTTATACTAACGCCTGGCAGATCACAAGCTCTCAGTAAACGTTAGGTCTTGCCATCCTCCTAAGGCTCGCAGGCGACCCCAGGCTCATGCCAGGCTGCAAGACCCCTTCCACACCCACTAAGGAGAGACAGCTGAGGCCAGGCAGCTGGACCTGCCCCCAGTCAGGATACCTCAGGGACTCTGGGGTGAAGCCTGTAAGACAGACCTCAGCACTGACCAGCTCCCCCGGGCTGAGGACGATGCGGGCCTCCAGGCGGGCAAGCTCAGGGCGTCCGTGGGCTGCCCAGGGCACGCCCAGATCTGGTTGCCATTGCAGAGCCTGCTGGGAGGCCCCTCCTTTGCCCCTCTGCGCCCAGCACCCGACTGTGGTGATGACCTTTCCCTAACGACTCGCAGCCCCGGAGAGGCAGGTACCAGGCCAGGGCCCGGCCCACACCCCGCCTTCGCGAGCTCACCGCCAGGCTGCCAGGCCGTTTATAGTCGGGCGGCTACAGCTAGAACGGGATGCCTTTGGTTAGAAAGGAAATGGTGGGTTTTGTTTTTATTGAATTAAGCATGCCCCCCCGACCAAGACAAAGAAAAACGCAGAGGGAGCAAACTGCCTGGAGCCAAAGTCAGGAGGCCCAGGCTCCAGCCCAGACCTGTCACTGGCTCACTGTGGGGCCTTGGCTGGTCCCTTCTCCCCTCTGGACCCGGGTCCCCTCCACTGTAGACTCCAGAGTGGGAAGCAGACAGAGCAGGAGAGGAAAGATAAGTGGGTTTAGCAGCCTTGGTGGCCTCCTTCCCATCCAACAGGGCAGAAATTACCAGTTACTTTGCAGTTTGAAAAAAATGAACTTTCTTCAGTCCTGACACAGGTTATCCTGTGCCGTGCTTCCTCCTGCTAGATTTTCACCGACTGCTGTGTCTCTCATTCACCCACGGCCCGTGCCCTTTCCTCCCCTCCCCTTTGGGTCCTCGGAGTGTAGGTTTTTGGAACTCACAGAGATTAGGAACAAACGACCAACGTTTGTATTAGCCCTTTGCCATCTAAAACTAACGTCACAGTGATAGTTTGTTCAGGCCGAGATGAATGGAAGCCTATGATGATGTAGTCCAAACAGAAGGCTTACCCCTCTCTCCTGGAGCTGCTGCTTGCATTGTCCTCCTTGTGGAGTCTCTAGGCAGGTGGGGACTGCTTCTGCCTTGCTCACCCCTGTACCCACCAATGCCAAAACGTCCTGCCTGTTGCATGGTAGACTTTCAGTAAACATGTGTTGAACAAAGCAGCTAGGCCTGTCGCTGGCTGAATACGGAGCTTGAGGAAGGGCGAGTCCGGGGTGGCTGGAGGATCCTCTCTTATATGACGCCACTGCCCACCTGCTCACTTCTGGAAAAGCAGACTTAAAGATAGGAAGGGAATCCCAGTGATTAAAGGACCTAATCAGGGGCCACCGTGGCTTCTCCAAACTGGTGACATCAAGAGCTGTGCCCAAGTAATGCTTTCGTGAGGGCTGCAAGAAACCCTTTGAGTGGTTTTTACTGAATCTGATCATTCTGCAGCCTATAACACTAAATCAGATAGGACTACAGTACTTTGTTTCCAGAAAATCATCTGTGACAACTTAGCAAGTTAGGGGAATATTTGGGCTCAGATCAATCCGGAAAGAAAGAATGGGAGGAAGGAAGGAAGGGAGGGAGGAAGGGAGGAAGGAAGGAAGGAAGGAAGGAAGGAAGGAAGGAAGGAAGGAAAAAAGAAGGAAAGAGAGAGAAAAGAAAGAAAGAAAGAAAGAAAGAAAGAAAGAAAGAAAGAA